>NC_060276.1:38612659-39212659 GCF_021613505.1 Equus quagga
TAAGGAATGTTGATTGAGAGATCCAGATATCCCCGACCCACCATCTGCTTCCTCTTAAGGCACATTTCATACAAGGAAGTCAGCAATGAGTACTGAAAGGCTGTGCATCTCTTTCAAAACATAATTTATAGACTGAATTACTAATGACCTCATCAACAATATCTACCGGCAGGCACCCAAACTGACATAAAACAGTCTTTGTTAAAGGACCTGTGCCTTATGCTACAGGTAAAGGGAAGCCATATTGAGATTTAATTTGCTGTTGGGAAAAGACATAAATATTCCTTTAGAGAACTGGTTTCCAAAGTGATGCTCAGCTATGCGAGTAGCTGTAAGCAACAGGATGATGTATTAGATCCCAGAAAAATAACAATAGATTTTCACAAACATGCAAAATCTAAACCTTTACTTAACAGGGTTCAGCAAATTAAAGCCTGATGGTTGTCCCTGGCTCACTGCCTACTTTTTAAAATATTTTTTTACTGGAACGTAGCTGCCCTCATTTTCTATCTTGGTGCCTACGCCTGCTTTCCTGTTACAGCGGCAGGATGGAGTAATTGGGACAGAGACTTGCTTGACTACCACAGTACAGGGTATCTAATATCTGGCATTTCACTCAAAAAACGTTGTCCACTCATGTTTTATAACCTCAACTTTGTGTGCGTTTCTTCAAGTGCCAAAATGATTATGATTCTATGTAGATATAGAATTACAAATGACACACCTTTAAAATGCGAGGATAAAGCTTTCTTAAAAGAGGATGCCTGCCTAGAAAAGTGCAGAGGCCCCTGCTTTATGAAATAGATGTGAAATTGCCCACCTAGTATAGGGATCCCTCCATCTTAGTTCACAGAATCAAGGAAGGAAAAACACTGGCTGGTGACTCAGCCTCTTCAGGATCCTCTTAGCAAGAGCTGCCAGTGTGTCTCCCACAAAGAAGGACGGATGAAGCACCTTCAACCCCCAGGATATACCTCAACCCACAAACACAGACACACACAAACAGGCTATGATGATAGATTTTGAAAAGGCCTGTAACTGATGCAGGTTTCCCCCTTTTCTACCTGTAATTCTATCAGATCAGTCTACCAGGAAATAACCGCATAGACAGTTGTGATAAAAATACAAAATGTTATATATTTCCTACATTGGTGTGTAGTACTTTTTTGGAAACTGAGATATATACATTCACTGCCAAAATCAGAGTCAGAATTGAGAGGTGAGCCACTTTAGCCTATGCCATACCACCTAACGAATGAACAAAATCACATTAAGGAACATGCTAGCACCTCACCTTTAAATAGTTGCTATTACATGGAACAGACTTTTCAAACAATGGGTAATACAGAAACTTTAAGATTGTTTAAAGGCTCAGATTTCCCATCAGACCCACTGTCAGGACAAACTTGGAACCGACATTACCTCATGCTTGATCCTCAACGGGCGCCAATATCCACAAGCCTTCAAAATTACCTCCAATACTCAGGTGCACGGTTGACGCCTGGACTCAAGGACAAGGAGGAGGCATTGAAAACATGTCTGAGACGCCCTTCACTGAGTGCCTCAGGACTAGCTTCCATGTCGAGAGGGCTATGACTCTTTGCCACCATTGGTCAACAGCAACACAGTCTCAATTCTGCTACACTTGTGTCATGGCAATTTCTGGTAGCAGACCCTGATGCACACAAGGTCCAGTCAGTTCCTAACACTGCTTCATTACCTCACTCTCCAGGCATAAGTTACTGCAACGCCAGTCGACAAGAAACTCCCGTGGCACTTGAGTCACTACATGAATATATTCTTTCCCTGACATGTTACATTTATCATTAAAGCATCAGCATCATGCCGGAACTCAAAGTCTCACATGTGACTCACATTGCTACAACTGAATGAATGAAGTAGAAGAGAAGATGTCAGAACCTGACACTGTGATGACTCCATGTAGAACACAGGGCCAAGGCAATATATGGGAAAGGGATTTTTCCTTTGAACAATAGTAAATCGTAACCAGAGATACTCTTATTATAACAGGACATCATGAGGGAGGAATGCCCATGAAGTCTCAGGGTACTTTGAATAAACATCATGATGGGAGAAGGCAGAGGTATCAAACCCTCCACGTATGGAGGAAGGAAAGCTTCAAGTGGAGTTAATGTCTGGGCCAAAAAAGGTCAATATATGTAAATATATATATATATAAAGATAGTAGCGAGAAGGAAAAGAGTCCTGACAAGAGATTGAACTCCTAAGGACTGCCCTGTGCTTGGCAGTCACTGAGAAATGAATTGGAGCCAGTGACATTTTAGAATTCACTTTCCTCGAGCAATGCTGGAGTCATCACTGCTGATGGATAAGGATGATCAGTTGTAGGACTCTTAAAGATATGATAGATTAAGGATTTTGAAAGGAAACTTAATGAGGGTTCACACACAAAGGAGCACGGAAATTTATCAGTGTACACAAATATATGCAGTTTCTGTCACGTATAGACATTTAGCTTAGAGGGACGCTACTGCTCTATGATTTGGTTTATCTCAGAATTAAGAAGCAAAAAATACAAAAACCTTTTGTCATTAATCCTGGGGTCTCTTTTTCAAGAAGCCACTATATTCTTCCCGGGATACACAGG
The DNA here is from genome assembly GCF_021613505.1 of Equus quagga. NCBI lineage: Eukaryota > Metazoa > Chordata > Mammalia > Perissodactyla > Equidae > Equus > Equus quagga. The sequence continues at coordinate 38,615,289 of NC_060276.1, forward strand.
AGTAAGGCCAGGTGGCACAGTCATGCCTGTATATAAGTCAAGGAAAGTTTTCAACAGTTTGTGAGGAAAAAAACAAGACAGACCTCCCAACTCATATTCCAGCTGCTGTAGTTTTTTTTGTGGATGTGACATAGTGGTGTAGTGCTGTGGGTTGCTTTCCAACCAGAGAATCATTCAGTAAGTTAGCTGAGGTTTGAGCGTGGCTCTGCTACTTAAGTGGTGTATGGCTGCAAGCATCTTCCTTACTGCTCTGTTTTCTAGTCTCCTTTTCTGACAAACAGACAAAACATCAACACCTTTTCAATACAAAGATTGATTAGCGGTCACAAACGTGCCCTGTGTTTCATCTGAAATATCTAGGATGAATAAAAGTGTTAAAAAATCCAGTCATTTCTGGTAATATGGAAGTGACCACAGTCGACGCGAGCATGAAATTCCAATCTGGAAGTGCTAGCCTCCAAGTGTCAGCTTTACATTGGCAGTAGATAAATATTTAGATATTTAACTAAACTTTCTCACAGGCTACATGGTGGAGAAAAGTGAGATTTATTGCACACACTCAATTCAGTAATAAGGAAATATTCAGAAGACAATGGCTGGTCAATAGTAAAAGTTGCCTTCTTTAATAACAAAGGAATGCAAGTGCAAAAGCATCCCATATTTTCAGCTCTTAAGATAGGTAAAACAAAAGAAGAATGGCAAAATGCGGATTATCCAAAGTCTGAGGAACCAGGCCCCAGTGAGGGGCAGAGTTGCTATTTCCCAATCACACAGGTGAGATGTGGAGCACCCAAACCAGAACTCAGATTAATCAGCCACCAAAGTAGGCAGGTATGTTTCCCCAGTATTCATCACCATGAGAATGTTCATTGAAAATGCCAAAAAAGTATAATAATGGAGAGGTAAGAGAGTTATTGTCAATATTTGAGTCTCTCTTTTTTTCTCTTTGCTTTTTTATTTCTATAGCTAAAAAAGAAGTCTATCTCTTTTTAGTTCTATACCAGATTTTAACATCCTTTATTGTTCATATTTGTATATCCCTTAAGAAGTGTGAGTCATGTGGATGGTGCATTTCCCACATATCCTCAAAATATAAATATCAGGTTTTTTCTCATAAAAGATGATGCAGGCTTAATATCAACAAATGACAGGAAAATCCCTAACATAAAAAATGTCTAAATGAACTGGCACAGCAGCCTGTGGCCCCTTCTCAAATGTTCTCTACTACCAAGTTGGTATGTAAACTTCCAGTAATTTCATTTCACTTTCTGTCCCCATAGGACTCTCATTCTCTCCCTCCTCCCTCTCTCTGTTTTTTTTCTCCTTGTGTTGTCTTTGACCTTAAGTACATGCACTTCAACAAGACCTAACCTGTTAAAGTATCCACAAATCTGAGAAATTTTCGACTTTTACAAATACCCAAATGTTTATTCCAATTAAGAACTTTTAGAACCTGGTGTAATGTTAAATACAAAATCAAATGAATAGAAATAGCAAATATTAATCTTGCCCTATGACATGGTCCTACACTGAAATAGGCAAAGGTGAAACCAAACTCCCTGAAGCCAGCGGGCAGATTCAGGGCACCTTCTCATCTTAGTCTCTGACCCAGCACTGTATGATCCGCAATAGACCACTCGGCTCTCAGCTTCTCCCAGGAGAGAGAAGAGGTTGGTTCACGTGTTCAGCACCCCAACTTTTCCTCAGCAGCTCCCCAGAGGGCTGATTTTGTCTTTCCAGTCTTGAAGCTCTGATGAATCTAGTACAGTCTTGCCAGCTGGGGGAGAACAGCAGTTTGAACTGGTGGAGGCCATCGATCCCCCCCCTTGCTCAGCACCAAGTGAGCAGACAAAAACACAGCTGCCCGCCTCTCCTTGAAGAGGGAAAGAGTTGCTAGAGAGCCCCAGAATCTCTGGCCAAGCTGATGGATGGGGTTTTCTTTTGTGTGAGCCCAGTCCATGAAGACTGAGAGGTGTCTGCTTTGTCAAATGTGCCAATATGAACACAGAGAGTCAAGGAAAATGAAGAATTAGGCAAAGATGTTCGAAACAAAGGAATAAGATAAATCTTCAGAAACTCACTCTAATGAAATCAAGATACATAATTTACAGAGATTGACAGAGAATTCAAATTAACTATCATAACGTTGCTTATCAAGGGCAAGAGAACAATGCATGAACAAAGTGAGAATTTCAACAGAGATAGAAAATATTAAAATACCAAACTGAATTCACGGAGCTGAAGAACATAATAATTGAACTGAAAAATTAAGTAGAGGAGTCAACAGGAGACTAGATTAAGCGGAATAAAGGATGAGCAAATCCAAAGATAAGCAATTGGAAATAATTTAGAGGAGCAAGAAGAAAGAAAGTATTAAGAAGTGTGAAAGCTTATGGATATTATCACACAGATTACACATTGTGAGAGTCCCAGATGGAGAAGAGAAACAGAGATAGGATCAGAAAGGTTAGTCAAAGAAAAAATGGCTAAAAACTTTCCAAATTTTGGGAAAGAAATGGACGTCCATACCCAAGAAGCCTAAAGGATTTCAAATAAGATGAAAGCAAAGAAATCCATAGTGAGACACATTATAATCAAACTGTCAAAGGTCAAAGAGATAATATTGAAAGCAAGCAAGAGAAGTGACTTTTCACATACAAGGAAAGCCCCTTAAGATGATAAGTGAATTTTTCAGCAGAAACTTTGCAGGCCAGAGGGAGTGGGGTGATATATTCAGAGTGTTGAAAGAAAAAAATGCTAACCAAGAATACTATAAATGGAAACATTGTTTATTAAAAGCCAAGGGGAGATAAAGACTTTTCCCCTGGAAAAAAAAAAACAAAATCGAAAGCTGAGAGAGTCCATCACTACTTGTCTTGCCTGCCAAGAAATGCTAAAGAGAGTTGCTCAAGTTGAAGCAAAAGGATCCTAAACAGAAACACAGTAGCTTAAGAAAGTATGAAACTCGTTGGGAAAGGTAAATATGTAGACAAATAGAGAATACTGTATTACTGTAATGGTGTTAAGTAAAACATTTTTAATTCTAGTATTAAAGGTAGAGGACCAAGTATTAAAATAACTATAATTTAAAAATATGTTAAAAGATACACAGTATAAATAAATGTAAATTGTGACAACAATAACAAAGTGTTGGGGGGACAATTAAAGTGTAGAGTTTTTGTATGTGATTGAAGTTGTTTTGACCAGCTTAAAATAAACGGTTAAAAATAAATTGGCAAGGGGCTGGCCCCGTGGCCGAGTGGTTAAGTTCGCGCGCTCCGCTGCAGGCGGCCCAGTGTTTCGTTGGTTCGAATCCTGGGTGCGGACATGGCACTGCTCGTCAGACCACGCTGAGGCAGCGTCCCACATGCCACAACTAGAAGAACCCACAGCGAGAAATATACAACTATGTACTGGGGGGCTTTGGGGAGAAAAAGGAAAAAATAAAATCTTTAAAAAAAAAAAAAAAAAAAGTAAAAATAAATTGGCAAGGTTGCCAAGAATACACAGTGGGGAAAAGATAGTCTCTTCAACAAATACTGATGGGAAAACTGGATATTCACACGCAAAAGAATAAAATTCGTCGCTTACTTTACACCATACACAAAAAATCAACTCAAAAAAGATTAGACTTAAACATAAGACCTGAAACACTAAAAATCCTAGAAGAAAGCATAGAGGAAGAACTTTATGACATTGATATTGGCAATGATTTCATGGATTTGACATCAAAAGCACAGGTAACAAAGCCAAACATAAACAAGTGGGACTATATCAAATTAAAAATCTTCTGTACCACAAAGGAAACAATCAACAGAGGAAAAAGACAACATGTGGAATGGGAGAAAGTATTTGCAAACCACATATCTAAAAAGAGGTTAATCTCAATATAAAAGGAACTCCTATAACTCAATACCAAAAAAAAAAACCAAACCCCTAATAACTTGCTTAAAAAATGGGCTAACAGGGCCAGCTTGGTGGTGTAGTGGTTAAGTTTGCACACTCCACTTCAGCAGCCCGGAGTTCATGGGTTCAGATCCTAGGAATGGACCTACACACTGCTCATCAAGTCATGCTGTGGTGGCGTCCCACATACAAAACAGAGGAAGATTGGCACAGATGTTAGCTCAGTGACAATCTTCCTCAAGCAAAAAGAGGAAGATTGGCAACAGAAGTTAGCTCAAGGCCAATTGTCCTCATCAGAAAAAAAAGGCTAAGAAATTGAATAGACATTTCTCCAAAGAAAACATACATGACAGCAGGTATATGAAAACATCCTCAATGTTACTAATCATCAGTGAAATGTAAATCAAAACCACAATGAGAAATCACTTCACACCTGTCAGGTTAACTATTATTTAAAAACAAAATAGATAACAAATGTTGGCAAGGATGCGGAGAAACTGGAACCCTTGTGCATTGTTGGTGGGTATACAAAATTGTGCAGCCCCTATGGAAAACAGTATGATATTCCTCAAAAAATTAAATATAGAAATGCCATATAATCCTGTAATCCCAGTCTGAATATTTACTCAGCAGAATTGAATCAGGATCTTGAAGAGTTATCTCCACTCCCATGTTCCTTGCAGCACCATTCACAACAACCAAGATGTGGAAACAACCTAAGTGTCCATCAACAGATGGATGAATAGAGAAAATGTGGTATATACATGCAATGGAATATTATTCTGCTTTAAAACGAAGGAAATTCTGCAATATGTGACAACATAATTGAACCTTGATGACATTATGTTAAATGGAAAAAGCCAGTCACACAAAGACAAATACTACATGATTCCACTTACGTTAGATATCTAAAATAGTCAAATTCATAGAATTAAAGAATGAAATGGTGGTTTCCAGGGTCTAGGAGGAGGGGGAAATGGGAAGCTACTAATCAACAGGCATAAAGTTTCAGTTACGTAAAATGAATAAGCTCTAGAGATCTGCTACATGACATTGTACCTATAGTCAACAATAATGTACTGTACCTTAAAATTTTGTTAAGAGGGTAGACTTCACGTTAAATGTTCTTACCACGATGAAATAAAAATTTTATAGAAGGAATAAAATGCCCAAATTAGGAGTTTTTAATTCCTATGCTTTTAACAAAAATGATTCACTTTCCACAATTGCTCTTAGGTTAAAATAAAATCGTTAATCAAAAAGTAGTTTTCAGTTAACCAATTGATAGTCATGCTCTATAAAAATAGTATTTTGAAAGCTATATGCTGATAACCACTTACCCAGGCTATGGATTAACATATACCTCAAGGAAAAGACATCCTAGCATGGCGTTCTCTCTCAATAAGTGCACATTTCTTAAAATGATTCCCATGAACACCAACACCCTTAAACTAAAATTCAGTTCTTCTTCACTTTTATCCAAAATCCACATCACCAAAATTCCAAGCTATTACCTTATAGCTTCTTGTACTTTGTAGCTTGCCGAAATTTAAAGGTGCCATAATGGAATATTTCCTAAAAGTTATGAGTAAGGAAACTTTTTTATTATAGTAAAAGAGCAATTGGTAATGGTCCCATGTAATAAGAATATTTTGCTTATTCTGACTTCTTGTTGATACTGGATCAATTTTATAATTTCTTTTATAATTAAAGAGAACATTTGATAATTATTTTGGTATTGAATAAACAAGACAACTTGAAGAGAATTTAGATCTTCACTAAATTTTTTTCTGATGTTATACCCATTTTGTCAGAGAAATTTTTAATACATAATGCTAAAATTAAAAATACATACATTTTTTTAAATCGCATAATTAATTTAACCCTCTTTTGGATCTTCCGAATTTTATTTTATGTCCACCAACAGAATCCAATTGAAAGAATCAAAGGCTACATAGGCTCTCCTTGCACAGGTATCAGGCTATTTTAGGGCACAGAGACAAGGGAATTGAATAAATAACTGGTGACTCAGCTGTTTACCACTCTGCTCATGAGGCGCTGACAGTCTCTCCCAAATTACAAGAGCAATCAGACACAGGTAGTCCAATAAAATAACTCATTCCCTTAAACGTACACATAAAAAGACATATAATCACAGTCATAATGATGGCAGACTCCCCAATAGGCCTGTTACAGACGCATGTATGCCATTCTTCCTGTCCATGAATATCCTTGCTGTTTCTACCTCTGACCATTAGCTAGCATATTCCAGTTGTCATAGAAACCAGAATATCAGCTTAACAGTCAGTCTTACATTAGCTTTTCAAGGAAACTGTGAAGTGCAAATTCATCCTCAGAATCAATGCAACGAATGAATAAATGAATAAAATATCAGAAGAGATTATTTCAAGCAATTCCCCCCTAATTTAACATTGGAGTAAATAAAAGGATTTTGAAACAATGAGTCAAAATGGAAGAAAAGGATAGTTAATTATTCTGGGCTTCCTGTCGAACACACCAAAGCTGGTTTCAATTCTGTTTAGGACGGTCTTAGAACCTGAAATAACAGGTGTTTTTGCTGAATGAGATTTCAAAATCCATATAGCCTAAAACCCAGTGCAAGTAGTCAATAGCTCCAGATGACCTGGTTCACAAGATTACCACATTCTTTCTATTGTACCTTAAATTTATCATCAAAATCATAGCCTTGCACCACAGCTCGGTGGTTCACTTATTACTCACAATGCTAAGACTAAATGAGTGAATGAACGAATGAGGTTGAACAGAAAATGTTAGAATCTGGGTACAGAGATGGCTTTAATGAGGAAGCAGAACCTGAGTAATATGTGAGAATGAGATTTTCCCTCCACCAATATCCTTGTTGATCGTGGAGAAACTTGATTTCAGCAGTCCTTAGGAGTATATTGAGGCCATGTCCAAGGATTTTGGGTACTTTTGGAACAACATAGGGAGGAGAACATTGAGTGAATATGAACCTTTCAGATATAGTATTAGGGAAACCAGCCACTGCTGAGCTTCCTGGGCTAAGGACACTGGTACATTTTTGAACAAACATTTATAAAAATAGTAATATGAAGAAAATAATTCCAGAAAAGATAAACTGGCTTCCAGTTCCAGGACAAAATGGCATAGACTAACTTTCTTTTCTCCTCCTCTCTAAATGCCATGGGAATAATTCAACAGACAATCGTTAAAGGACTCTGAAGGTGGAAGGAAGAAATTGACAGGCCAGAGAACTCAGGACTTGAGGAAAGACATCATTGTGAGTCTCTTGGGTTTTCTTTGTGTCTCTCATATACTCCTGAATGGGCACCAAAGAGGTTCACAGCCTGGAAGCTTCCACAGGCATAGAAGCAAAACAAAACAAGAAAAGCCTACTCTTTCTGTCTAAAGGAGTTGAAAAAGGCAATGTAGCAAAGACCTAGCAGGGAGATGTACCTCACCCAACAACAGAAGCAAAGGTGGCTCAATCAACAGCAGCAGCGTAGTCATCAGGGCCTAGCCAGGGACTGGTTCCACACTCTGTGCATGGAGCAGTAGTGGGTCAGTCCACCACAGCATCAGCAACCAAGGTCCAGTGTTTCATGAACTCCCACCCAATGTCAGTGGACACATAGGTGGTGCCTGCAAAGATTGAGAGGGAGACTAGCAGAGCCAGAATGAAGCCAACCAGAATAGCACTGAACTGGCCTCTCAACACTAAATTACCATTTGAATCAAAGGTCTCAAAAGTTGGCCAGGATCTACAAGTTAGACCTAAAAAAGAGTGACTGCCTGTTGAAATGAAATATTTACATAAGATCAAGAATCTCCCAACATAATAGTGAAAATATCCAGGTTTTGTTAAAAAAATCACTCATCATACCAAGGACTATGAAAAACAACTTGAATGAGAATAAACACATGACTCCACAGTGCTCTGGTACAAGGGAACACAGGACAAAAGATAAATATGAGGTTGCTACTTTAGGGATTATGCTGTTCCCTAGGCAATGATGAAATCTACAGACTACTATGGATAATATGTTCATAAGTAAGAGTTTTATATATAAGGTACGGTAAGATTAATTAAAAAAATAAAATTATGTACATTTGATGATGACCACAGACACTTATCATCAGAATAGGTAAACAAACAGTTTCTGCAATATACGCTCTTTCAGGTTAGAGAGACAGCTGTGGTAGCACACAGTTCCTATTAACAAGCATAGAAGGGACCTCTCTGTGGTCAGTTGAGGGACTCAACAGCAAGAAGAACCCATCTCAAATCTCCTGGGACCCATAGGGCATGTGCCAGGTAAGACCAGAAATATATCTGTATATAAACTGAATGGAGATTTTCAAAACATTTTTTTAGTGAGAAAATGGAAAAGGAAACCAAGACACACATTCCAGCCTTCATTGTTAAACATAGAAGATAAATATTGGTAGAATTGCCAGATTTATGGAATAAAATTATAGGAGTCCCAGTTAAGTTTGAATTTCAGACACACAACAAACATTTCATGGGACATGCTTATACTAAAAAAAAATGTTCTTGCCGTCCTCGTTAGTATAGTGGTGAGCATCCCCGCCTGTCACGCGGGAGACCGGGGTTCGATTCCCCAACGGGGAGGCAAGACGTCCCTTGGGGCTGGCCCCGTGGCCGAGTGGTTAAGTTCGCGCGCTCCGCTGCAGGCGGCCCAGTGTTTCGTCGGTTCGAATCCTGGGCGCGGACATGGCACTGCTCATCAAACCACGCTGAGGCAGCGTCCCACATGCCACAACTAGAAGAACCCACAACGAAGAATATACAACTATGTACTGGGGGGCTTTGGGGAGAAAAAGGAAAAATAAAATCTTTAAAAACAAAATGTTCTTTATATGAACTTCAAATTAACTGAGTATCCTATATTTTCTCTTCCTGGTTTTATTTGCAGGGAGTATTTTTTACCACCATAGAGAATCCTTTCAATTTGACAGTCCCTTAACTGTTTTGTCCACAAAACTCACAATTAGTCCATGGTTCCGTAGCGCAACTTTCTTTCAATATTATCTTTCACTCCTTTCTTTCCCTATAACCTGAAAGACTGGAGATTTCCTAAAGCCCCTGTAGCTCTGTAAATGACTCAGGCATGGGTTCTGGGGTTTAGAAGCCAATCGTATTTCCTCTTTCTGGAAATGAATCCTACATAATAAGCAACTTCTAGGCATGTGAATTGTGTGTGTGATTGTTTCTGCATCTATTGATATCTCTCTGTTGTGCTCCAGGACAGCACTGACCATTGTCACAAGATTATTCATTACATTGTTTTCATAGTAAAACAAAAACAGCTGGAAACAAAGTACCATTAAGAGGATAGAATAAATAATATAAAGTCTAGGCCAAATGGAATATTATGCATCCAACAAAAGAATGAGATGGATCTAAATATATTAGCATAGAAAGAAAGAATAATCAGATGTAAAAATCATATTACACATCAAAAAGACAAACTGATATCATTAATGTCAGAATCCCATACAGATGGAAAACAATATATTCTTTCAGGACAAAAAGACATATCCATCTCTATAGGAAAAGATCATAAAAGGTATATACAAAACTGATAAAATAGATTTGATCTGAAATAAGTGGAGGAGGAGGATAGCCAGGTGACGAGAGTAGACTCGAGTATTAGTCACATCATAAGAGTTAACTAGGAGAATGCATTTCCATTTTACTTATGCGCCTAAATATTACTTCTGAAGAACAATGAAGAGATGCAAAAATATGTCAGGAATATATTTAAAGAATTGAACAATGGGCCAATATTAATGCAATATAAAAGAGAATTCAGGGGGAATAGCTTTGAAAAACACATAGAGGACATTTTATATTGGTCAAACAAATTATTCTTTAAGAAATTGTATATAGCTAAGAACATAAGCTAAACAAAAACATTAAGAAACTGATAGAATTACAGATAGTGACAAATTCAACAATAAATAAAATTTATTGAAATGTAAAATTCAAAAAAATTTAAACAGATTAGACAGAACAAAGAAAAAAGTAACTGGATGATAGGTAAAAAGAAATTTACTGATAAAGGTAAAGAGGCAATATAATGAAAATGTAGACACGACATCAGAAATTTATAGGACACAGTGCAAAAGAGAGGTGAGAGAGATTGAAGAGAAAGCAATATTTGAAGGCAAAATGGATCAAAATTTCTCCCAAAAACTGAGGAGAAAAATCAAGTAGCAGATTTATGAGATGATCCTGAAAAGCACTGGCTACGAGAAAACCTAAAAAGCCACCACAGGAAAAAAAAAAACAAAACATGTAATATAAGGCAGGGTCCAGTAGAAACAGATGTATATCAGTCAGGGTGCAGTCAGGTAAACAGAAACCACACGCATTAGTAAGAGTGGGGATTTAATAGAGGGAATTTGTTAAACAGGCTTGGGACATCTGGATGGACATAAAGGGAAGAGGTACAGAGATAGAAAGAGCAGGAAGGAATTCCCATGCCTAGAGCTGGGCAAACCAAGGGAAGATCTGGGTGTTCTGAAAACCTGTAAAAGGGGAGGATGGTTCCCTCAGACCTCTGAGGAAAGGAGACTACCCAGATAGTGTTGGTTCCTAAAGGAGCTCAGAGTAGGAAAATCACAAGACAGGAATCCTGTATCTGAGGAGAGGGAGATGCCTGGCTGGTGCTGAGCATCAGAATCTCAGAGAAGGACCCCACTCCATAAACTAGTTGGGATCCAGACCTCTGAGGAAAGGGGGATCCCAGAGGATTGCTGCTGCAGGGCTTTCTGAGTGACACAATTGCAAGTGCCTTGGAGTTGGAAGATGAACAACAAAATGGACATTTGCAGAAGGTCCTTTGCTGGGATGACACTATAAAGAATGGGAAACAGAGTGGGAGGTCTCTGTCTCTGTATCTCTGTCTCTGTCTGTCTCCCTTTCTCCTCGCTCCCTCCTTTCCTCCTTCCTTCTGTCTCTTCCTCTGCCTTTCTCTCTCTCTCTCCTGTTTTAAACATTTTACCTTGAATGAGATACGGCGAGGCCAGATACAGATCAAGAGAGTGAAAGCAGAAAAAGTTTTACAGGTTTTTTTTATACTCACAGTTCCCTGGTGAGAATGCCCCATGCCGCACAGGGCCACTCAGGAGAAGCATCGGGGTCAGTCACAAGGCAGAGGGAGAAGGGGGAACTTTGGGCAAGAGACTTCATTATGGTTTCTGGGGGAAGGAATATGTGAGGTAGGGTAAGCAGGTTTAGAATTGACTAGTTTGAATAATTTCAGCAGGCTCTGGGGCATGAGAGCTGTCCGTGGTGTATTGTATCTGGGCCTGGGGTAATTAGGACAGGCATATAGTAATCTAGAGTGTGAAAGCCCAATAAGAGAGATGGTTGGGGGTGTGGACTTAATAGGCTTCTCAAGAAAGGGAATTGACAGGACTCTAGCAAGGTCCCCCAAACTGGGTCAAGACAGCATTTTTAAAAAGATTTATTTATTTGTATTGTGGTAAAATACACATAAAATAAAATTTACCATCCTAACCATTTTTAAGTGTACAATTCAGTGGTATTAAATCCATTCACATTCTTGTGCAATCGTCACCACCATCCACCCCCATAACACTTTTTATCTTGTAAAACTGAAATTCTATATCTGTTAAACAATAACTCCCTGTTCTCCCCTCCCCCTAGCCCCTGGCAAGCACAATTCTACCTTTTGTCTCTATGATTTTGACCACTCTAAGTACCTCATATAAGTGAAATCATACAGTATTTGTCTTTTTGTGACTGGCTTATTTCACTTAGCATAATGTCCTGAAGGTTCATCCATGTTGTAGCATATTGCAGAATTTCTTTCCTTTTTAAGGCTTTTTAAGCCTGAATAATATTCCATGGTATGTACATACCACATTTTGCTTATCCACACATACATTGATGAACACTTGGGTTGCTTCCACATTTTAGCTATTGTGAATAATGCTGCTATGAACAGGAGTATACAAATATCTCTTTGAGACCATGTTTTCAGTTCTTTGGGGTATGTACCCAGAAGTGGAATTGCTAGATCATATGGCAATTCTATTTTTAATTTTTTGAGGAACCACTATACTGTTTTTTACAGTGGCTGTACCATTTTACATTCCCACCAATAGTACTTGAGGGTTCCAATTTCTCCACATTCTTGCCAACACTTATTGAGCATCTTTATTATGGTTGTTTTGAATTCTGTCAGGTAAATCATATATCTATGTTTAACTAGGGTCAGTATCTGGAAATTTATCTTGTTCTTTTGTTTGGAATATATTTTCCTGCTTCTTCATTGTCCTTGACTCTTTGTGTTGGTATCTGTGCATTAGACAAAGTAGCCACCTCTCCTAGTCTTCACGGACTGGCCTCATACATGAGAAAACCACTACCAATCATCCTGGCCAGAGATTCTGGGGGCTTCTCAAAGCTTTGTGCTAGTCCAAACTACCATCTTCGTTTTTAGACATCTCCAGGCACCCGGTCTATCTCCAGGGAGAAGCATTTTTTTCTCATTTGTTCACGCTGCACTGAGTTGGTGGGTGGGGCTATGGTGAATATTAGCTTACTAGGTCAAACTGCAGTCTTTGTTCTCAGTGGCTCTCCAGATGTCCACACTATGCTGGATCCCATCAACACTCTGAGACAGGCAAGGCAGAAACCAGTGCCTCAGGAAGACTTCAGAACAAGCAGAGCATTGGCTGCATGGTTCAGTCCTTACTGTTTCTCCCAAGGGAGAAGCTTGGAGTTGGGGGCTCCTCCTGATCACGTGGCATTGGGCCAGATGTAGTGCTTGTGGTGAGAGGGTGTCTTGAATTTTGTTACTAGCTTAGATGTGGCTACTTTCACCCTCACTCGGGATGCAAGAGCCTCCCAGCTAGTTTCTGTATTTCTCTCAAAGAGAACTGATCGGTGTATTATTGAATCAGTGTGTCTGTAGGGGAAGAAGGATCCAGTGCTTCCTATTCCGCCATCTTGCCGATGTTATACCAGGAGTTAATTTTTAATGTAAGGTTTGAGGTATGGGTCAAGGGTCACTTTTTTTCATATATGAAATGTCCAATTGTCTCAGCACCATTTGTTGTAAAGACTATCTTTTATCCTTCAAATTGCCTCTGTAACTCTGTAGGAAATAAATTGACTATTAGCGTATGGTTCTATTTCTGGACCCACACTTCTGTCTCATTCTATTTGTCTATACTCTTGCCAATAGCACATTGTCTTGATTACTGCAGCTTTATATAGCCTTGCAATCAGGTACAGTGAGTCCTCCAAGTTTGTTCATCTTCCAAATTGTTTTGGCTATTCTAAGTTCTTTGCTTTTTCATATACGTTTTAGAATCAGCATTTTCATTTCTAAGGGAATAAAACCTGCTGAGATTTTGACTAATGCTGCATTGAATCAATAGATCAGTTTGGGGACAATTGATATCTTAGGTTTTAGGCTTCCAATCTGTGAACACAATGTAACTCTCCTTTTATTTAGGTCTTTGACTTGTCTCTGCAATGTTTTGTAGTTTTCAGTATAGAAGTTTTGTAAATATTTTGTTAGATTTGTATCTACATATTTCCTTTTTTGCTGCACTTGTAAAGGCACTCGGTTCATTTCAAGTTCAAATTTTTCATTGCTTGTATACAGAAATATGATTGATGTATTATCCTTGTACCCTGAAAACATGCTAAACTCAATTGTTAGATAGAGTAGCTTTTTAGTAAATTCTTTGTGATTTTCTACAGAGGGAATCATGACATTTGAAAATAAAGACAGTTTTATTTCTTCCTTTCAAATTTGTATGTCTTTTATCTCTTTTCCTTGCCTTATTGTAATACCAAGGAACACCACTGTGATGTTAAATATGGGTGGTGAGAGTATACTTCTTTGTCTAGTCCTCAAACTTAGCGGGAAAGCATTCATTCATTCATCATTAAATAGGATGTTGAGTATAAAATATTTTTATCTATACCTTTTACTAGTTTGAGGACAATTATTTTATTACAAATTCTTGGATGGTTTTATCACAAATGAATGTGGAACATTGTCAAATGCTTCACCTGCAGGGATTGAGAATACACCTTTTTTTCTTTTGTGTGTTGATATGGTGAATTGTATTAATTGATTTTTGAATGTTTAAGCAATTTTGAATTCCTGAGTAGTTCCCATTTATGGATGATATATTATCCCTTTTGTATATTATTGGATTCAACTTGATAATTTTTTTTCTCTGAGGAAGATAAGCCCTGAGCTAACATGTGTGCCAATCTTCCTTCACTCTATATGTGGGTCGCCACCACAGCATGACTGATTGGTGTAGATCCGTGCCTGGGATCCAAACCCATTGAACACGGGCTGCCAAAGAACAGCTTGCTGAACTTAACCACTATGCCATGGGGCCGGCCCCTCAATTTACTAATAGTTTGTTAAGGATGTTTGCATCTATATTAATGAGAGTTATTGGTCTGTAGTTTTCATTTTTTGCAATATTTTTGTCTACTTACTCTTTTAGTAAAATTATGTTCTTATAAAATGAATGTGAAGTGATCCTTTACTTTCCATTTTATAGAAGAATTTGTATAGAATTGGTAGTATTTATACCTTAAATATTTTGTAGAATTCCCCTGTGAAGACCTCTGGATCTGGAGATTTCATTGTTGAAACAATTTTAACTCTGAATATAATTTCATCAATAGATATAGATTCCTTTTTGAGTGACTGCTGGTAGTTTCTCTCTTTCAAGCAGCTAGTTTATATCATTTATTTTGTTGAATTTATTGGTATAAACTTGTTCATGATATTCCTTTATTATATTTTTAATGTTTATTGTATCTGTAGTGACATTCCACCTTTAATTTCTGATAATTGGTAATTCATTTCATCTCTCTTTAATTTTCTTGATCAGTCCGGCTAGAGTGCTAACAGCTTTTTTTTATCTTTTTAAAGAATCAACTTGTGTTTTCATTCATTTGTCTATTGATTTTCTGCTTTCAATTTCATTGACTTTCTCTCTTATTTTTATTATTTCATTCTTCCTGCTTGCTGTGAATATAATTTGCTTTAATTTCTTAATGTGACAGCTTAGATCATTAACTGGGGATCTTTCTCCTTTCCTATTCTGAACATTTCATGCTATAGATTTCCCTTTAAGGATTGCTTTAGAAGCATTATAAAAATTTAGATATGTTGTGTTTTATTTTTATTCCATTCAAAGAATTTTCTAATTTCCCCTATGGATTCCTCCTTGATATTGAGTTATTTATGAATGATGCTTAATTTTAAAGCAACGAGAATTAAAAAATATATATTTTCTATAATTTATTTCTAGTATAATTCCATTCTGATCAAAGAAGGTATTTTGGATAATTTTAATATTTTAGTCTTGTTGAGATTTTTCAGTGGTCCAAAATATGGTCTATCTTGGTAAATGACCCATGTGCATTTGAAAAGAATGTTTATTATGCCAGCTGTTGTGTGGAATGCTCAAGAAATATCAATTAGGTCAGTTAGTTGATGGTCTTGTTTAAATCTTCTTCAAACTTACCTAACTATTTATTTTATAAATTATTTAGAGAGTAGTGTTAAAACCTCCAACCATAAATGCATATTTTCCTATTTCTCCTTTAATTTCTATCTTTTCTTGCTTAATTTATTTTGAAGCTCAGTTCTTAAGCACATACCTATTTAAGATTTTTATTTCTTCTTGATCAACTGACTCTTTTATCATTATTGTATCCCTCTTTAGTCAGTTAATGTTCCTTGTTTTGAAATCTAATTTTTCTGATATTAATATGTCCACTCAAGCATTATTTTGATTAATGTTTGCATGCTATGTGTTTTCCCATCATCTTATTTTATTAAATGGCTATACATGGGTATAGTTGACAAAAACACACTGCATATATTTAAATTGTACAATACCGTTTTTGACACATGTATAAGCCTATCAAACTATCTCCACTCTCAAGATAGTGACATTTCAATCGTTCCTGAAAGCTACTTCATCCTTCTTGGTAATCTTTCCTTGTTCCCACTCCCTGCAACTCCTCTCTTGTTCTGAAGGCACCCATAGGCTTTGGATTTTCTATGATTTTGTATTACTGTAATAATGCAGTATGTACTTATTTTTTGCTTGGCTCCTTTCAGTACTATAATTATTTTTAGATTCATCTATGTTGTAGCATATTTCAAGAATTCATTTTCATTAATAAAATATATCCATAGAAAGGTAGGTATAGAAAGAGATGTAGATGTAGGTATCATTGTAGGTATAGGTATAGGCATAGCTACATCACAGTTGTAATTTATTTATTTACTTCATAATGGACATTTTGAATGTTCCCATTTACAGTTTTTGGCTAATTCAAATAAAATTGCTATCAACATTTGTGCACAAATCTTTCTATGGACATATGGTTTTAATTCTCTTGTGTCAATATCTAGGAGTGGAATATCTAGGTATTCTAGGAATATCTAGGAGCATCTACGTTAGATGTGTGTTTAACTTTTAAAGAAACTGCCAAACTGTTTTTCAATGTGTCTCTACCATTTTATATTTCCACCAATATTGTATGACAGTTGCAGTTTCTCCACGCCTTCACCATTACTTGGTCTGGTTAATATTTCTAATTTCAGCCATTCTGATAGGTGTGTGATCCTAACTCATTGTGGTTTTAATTTGCAATTTCCTAAGAATTAATGATATTAAATATCTTTTGATTTACTAGTTTGGCATTTGTATATCTTCTTTAACAAAATGTCTGTTGAAACATTTTTCCCATCTTATGTTGTGTTATTACCTCATTATTGAGTTTTGTGATTTCATTTTATGTTGAGTTGTTTATTTTCTTACTGAGTTCTGAAATTTTTCGTATATTCTGGATGTGTGTCCTTTATCAGATTATGATTTGAAAATATTTTCTCTCTGTAGCTTGTCTTTTCTTTCTTTTAACAGTGTCTTTCAAGGAGAATAGCTTTAACTTTGATAACGTCCAGTTTATCAATTAGTTTTATTATGAATAAAGTTTTGGTGTCACATCTAAGAAATCTTTGCCTAACCTAAGGCTACAAAGATTTTCTACTATGTTTTCTTCTAGAGGTTCTATAGTTTTAGGTTTTACATTTAATTTGATGATGCATTTTGAAAAAAAATTGTATATGATGTGAGGTGTATATAAATACAGAAAGAAAAAGGGATATATTTGTGATCTCTATGAATGTTAGACATTTCCTTTCCAACTCTTTGAACTCTCTGGAACTCTTACTTTCTATGCCACAATGCTCAATGCTGAGCTTTAACATGTATTACATTCAAGTCGGGGGATACAAGAAGAAAAAAATATGTTAAACTCACTGTCAGTTCCATGATACTTTCAATTTGATTGTTCTTTCCCAGTTTATCTGCTGTTATTTACATTTCAGATTCCTCATATAGTTTCTCCATGCATTCTGTTCAAGTTTTATAGTTGTATTCAGTGGCGGAGATGGGTGACACATGCTTGTTTCATATTACCTGGAGCCAGAATCGACATTCCCAGTTCCATGTGTTTCTACCATTATTTTCACATTACAAACACAAACATAGCCCACAAGCCGACACCCTTTTCTTCAGAGACCAAAATATAAGTGGTGAGCATACACAAAAGCCAATAGCTAAGGCTGGCATTAGATCAGAAGTAGTGGAAAGTAAAGATGTATAAAATATACTCCATTGTTTAATGAACAAGCTCTGTGTATGTAAATGTCCCAATTATGCAGTGGAAGAATTCTGTTTCTCACAAATGTGCCACACAAGACTCCTTTGCTTTAAAAAAACTTAAATTTTACTATGTCAATTCATTCATTCACATATTTATTAGCTGGACTCTCAATCTGGATAAACAAAATGTTTTCTTGTTGCATACCATCCTGTGCTAATAACTTACCAAAAACTCCCCAATTTTAAGGGAAGATTTTTAAAACTTCTCATTTAGTATACTACTTCTTTGTATCTTAACATTCCAAGTGTAATTGTTTTCTTTTAGTATAAAAGCAGACCCATATAAAGGTGATATATAAACGTATCTGAAAATAATTGCTTTTGAAATACACTTTGGGATTAGAAGTATCTCAGACTGTTACCCACGCCATATTGCTCACCAAGAACAGAAATAACAAAAGCCTTTCAAGGAAAATCTCACAGCAAAAGGAATATATTCTCAATGTCTAGTACAGTGATTTTTGTATTTTAAGGTTAGAAATATCCTCTAAAGTTTCTGAAATGGAACAATCTATAAAAAAATTTTTCTCACATTTCTCTTCATGCTAATTATTCATATTTATATTAAGTCATCCCAGAAAATTCACGAGATTTGAACTACTTTTTCTCTTCTTTTTGAGAAAAATGCAGCAGATATGTTAAGTAATCCTTTATGTTCCCTAGATTAGAACCAACTGAAAAATAAGATAGGTGACAGAGAGGTGGACATCAAAATGTTAGCTTTATTTCTGATATCTAACCAAAATGCTTGCAAATAGTTCCCCCATGACCTAGACAAATTTACTTATCCAATCTCTGACACTGCCAGGAAAATCGTTCCCTTCACCATCTCCCAGGACCACAGTACAAGTCTATTTTAACTTATGGCATAGAGAAAGCTGGAATGAACCCTCACTGTGAACAGTCAGATCTAAAGACAAAAGAAGGGACTGATCCAGGCATACTCAACTTCTTCTCCCAAGATCTCACCAATCACCCTCCCCTGTGGGAGAAAAGGTTAGGGAGAGAGATGAGGTGAACCACTCTGAAGTCCTTCAACAGGGAAACAAGTAGCCAGAGAAACGTAGGATTTCCACCCCACCTTCATCCCAATATTCCACAAAGTCTTTCATCTTTTAACTCACATGGCTTAACCATGAATTAAACTTATAGTAAGCCAAGTGAGTTGCTGCGTTATCCTCTCACTCCATCTTGTTAGAGGTGCCTTTTCTTCCCATCCAGCATATTTAAGCTTTCTTACTTGCCTATTGAGCGATGTGCTACTGGCACTACAGTCCTGAATTGCCTGTGGACTTTGTGTAGCCACCTGGCCTCCATGCTCTCATTACCAGATTTCCCACATGGGTAGCAGCAGGTTATCCATTTACAAACATACATACATAGATACAATATACAAGAGACAGCCTTGCAGTCTCTTAGTCCTAGACTTCTACCTTAAGTTCACTCCCCTTCCTATTTCCCATCCTAACTTAAGTCCAATTATGTTGCTCAATATAGTTCATTAGAGGTTCTGATATAAGATCACATTTAGATACACAAATAATAACATGACCAGAATAGAGATGCTCCAAATTTGAAAAAAAAATCCTTTCTTTTGTGAATTTCTCATAAATAAAGTCCAAAGAATTTAATAAAAATTATTTTGCTCTTGTGTCAAATAAAATTAAAAACCAAAGATTTTAAACTCCTCTATCATGTTTTTTTTTCTATTTAATTTTGGCCATAGCTATTCCTCATGCCTGGATAGCACTGAGCTAACTTCAACAGCTACATCCTTGGATGTATTTCATTGGACTTAGTATACAGCCCTAGTTCATTTTATTGTGCTTCACTTTATTTCACTTAGGGTATTGCATTTTACGTAAATTGAAGGTTTGTGGCAACCCTGTGTCGAGCAAGTTTATCCGCACTTTTGTCCAACAGCATTTGCTCACTTTGTGTCTCTGTGGCACATTTTAGCAATTCTTGCAATATGTCAAACATTTTAATTATTATTATATTTTTTATGGTGATCTGTGATCAGTGATCTTTGATCTTACTATTATAATTGTTTCGGGACACCATGAATCATGCCCGTATAAGATGGTGAACTTAACTGTTAAATGTGTGTGTTCTGACTGCTCCACTGACTGGCCATTTCCTTGTCTCTCTCTCTCTCTCTCCTCAGGCCTCCCTATTCCCTAAGACACAACAATATTGAAATTAGGTTAATTAATAACCCTAAAATGACCCCTAAGTGCTCAAGTGCGAGGAAGAGTTGCACATCTCTCATTTAAAATCAAAAGCTAGAAATGATTACATTTAGTGAGGAAAGGCATATTGAAAGCTGAGATAAACTGAAAGTTGGCCTCTTGTGCCAAGAAGTTAGCCAAGTTGTGAATGCAAGGGAAAAGTTCTTGAATGAAATTAAAAGTGCTACTCCAGGGAACACACGGATGATGAGAAAGCAAAATAGTCTTATTGTTGATATGGAGAAAGTTTTAGTGGCCTGGATAGAAGATCAAACCAGCCACAACATTCCCTTAAGCCAAAACATAATCCAGAGCAAGGCCCAAACTCTCTTTAATTCTGTGAAGGCTGAAAGAGGTGAGGAAACTGCAGAAGAAACGTTTGAAGCTAGCAGAGGTTGGTTCATGAAGTTTAAGTAAAGAAGCCTTCTCCATAACATAAAAGTACAAGATGAAGCAGCAAGTGCTGATGTAGAAGCTGCAACAAGTTATCCAGAAGATTTATCTAAGACAACTAATAAAGGGGACCACACTAAACATTGTAGATAAACTGGCCTTATATTGGAAAAAGATTCTATCTAAGATTTTCATAGCTGGAGAGAGAAAGTCAATGCCTGGTTTCAAAGCTTCAAAGGCTGGGCTGATTGATTCTCTTGTAAGGGGCTAATGCAGCTGGTGACTTCAAGTTGAAGCCAACGCTCATTTAACATTCCAATAATCCTAGGTCCCTTACAAATTATGCTAAATCTACTCTGCCTGTGTTCTATAAATGGATCAACAAAGCCTGGATGACAGCACATCAGTGTGCAACATGGATTATTGAATGTCTCAAGCCCACTCTTGAGACCTGTTGCTCAGGAAAAAGGATTCCTTTCAAAATACCACTGCTCACTGACAATGCACCTAGTCACCCGAGAGTTCTGATGGAGATGTACAAAGAGATTAATGTTGTTTTCATGCCTGCTAACACAATATCCATTCTGTAGCCCACGGATCAAGGATTAATTTTGACTATCAATTCTTATTCTTTATAAAATACATTTTGTGAGACTATAGCTGACATAGATAGCGATTCCTGTGATGGGTCTGGGCAAAGTAAATTGAAAACATTCTGGAAAGAATTCATCATTCTAGATGTCGTAAAGAACATTTGTGATTCATGGGAAGTGGTCAAAACATCAAAATTAAAAGGGATTTGGAAGAAGTTGATTCCAACCCTCATGGATGACTTTGAGGGGTTCAAGACTACAGTGGAGGAAGTAACTGCAGATGTGGTGGAAATAGCAAGAAAACTAGAAGTAGAAGTGGAGCCTGAAGATGTGACTGAGTTGCTACAATCTCATGATGAAACTTTAACAGTTGAGGAATTACTTCTTATGGATGATCAAAAAAAGTAGTTTCTTCAGAAGGAATCCATTGCTGGTTAAGATGCTGTAGAGATTGTTGAAATGATAACAGGGAATTTAGAATATTGCATAAACAATTGATAAAGAAGTGGTAGGGTTTGAGGCGTGATTCCAATTTTGAAAGAAATTCTACTGTGGGTAAAATGCTATCAAACAGCATGATATGCTACAGAGAAATTGTTCATGAAATGAAGCATCAATTGATGCAGCAAACTTCATTCTTGTCTTATTTTAAGAAATTGCTACAGCCGACCACTACCCTGATCTGTCAGCAGCCATCAACATCAAGGCAAGACCCTCCATGATCAAAAAGATTGTGACTCATTGAAGGTTCAGATGATGTGTAGCATTTTTTAGCAGTAAGTATCTTTTAGTTAACGTATGTTCCCTTTTTTTTAGATATAATGCTATTGCACACTTAATAGACTACAGTATAGTGCAAACGTAACTTTTATATGAACTGGGAAACCAAAAAATTCATTTGACTCACTGTATTGCAATATATGTTTTATTGCAGTGGTCTGGAACCGAATGTGCAATATCTCCAAGGTATGCCTTAGTGCTTTTTAAAAAATCACTTCATTGAGGTGGGATTGACATAAAAAAGCTGTACATTTTAAATGTATACAATTTGATGAGTTTGGAGATAAGTACACAACTATGAAATCATCACCACAATCTATGTTATAACCATATTGATCACCTCCAACAGTTTCTTCTCATCTTCTTTATTTAGTATTTTTGTGCTAAGAACACTTAACTTAAGATCTACCCAGTTAGTAAATTCTTAAGTATACAGTATTTTATTATTAACTATAGTCACTAAGCTGTACAGTAGATGTCTACGTCTTAATCTTGAATAACTGTTTGTATACTTTGGCCAATACTTCTTGTTGATAAAGTGCTTTTAAGGCCTCAGAAATCACAGGAGCTTAATGCCAATTTCTCATAAGCTTCACTTTTTAAAAATACAAAGAAAGAACAAGTTTCAAGAGATTTGATTTTCATACTACTCCTTCATTCAATTCATTTAACAAATATTTATTGGGCACCTCTTATGTGCCAGACGCTGTTCAAGGCACTAGATATGGAGCAGAAATAAGCAAGGCAAAAATCTCTGTGATCCTGAAGCTGGCATTCTAGGAAGTGCATCATGGGTACGAGTAGAAAACAGAAGTGACTTCCAGATTTTTAAGGTAATTATCCCATGGAAAATTATGTTCCCTGAATACAGTACATGATGTTGTTAAAGATCATGGAAACAATTGAATGATATTTGATGAAAAGACAAAATTTTGGCTTCAGTATTGCCAATCACTTTATGCAACTTCTTTAGATGATAAAGCCTAATCATAAACTCAATGAGAGAAATCTCTTTTTAAGAGATCAATTATTTAAACATCTATAGATGAGTGGGAAAGACCCACTCATAAATACTGGTTCCTCTATCAGAGAGTGTCATTTGAGACATCGCTCTCTTTTTAAGTTTAGAAATTGTCAATGACTGGCAGCCCCAATCACTAGGTCTTACTTGAAGTGCCTATCTTTACTATCTAGTATATTTAAGTCTTCTCAATTTCCATTTCTACGCTGAGCCCCATGATTCTGGTATGATGATACATAATGCATATGGGTTTTGTCTAGTGACAATTTCCAGACTCCATCATGAGAATACATTTTTAATGTTATGCTATAATAACTGCTACCACTTATTCATATAAAGGAATTATGTAGGCCTGTGAAACCTTCCTAGAACTAATCAGTGAGTTCAGTGAAGTCACAGGATAAAGGATCAACATGCAAAAATCAATTGAATTTTTAAATGCTGACAATGGACATGCAGAAACTAAATTTTTTTAAAAAACAGTATAATTTACTATAATTCCAAACAAAATGAAACATTTAGGTATACACTTACCAAACATGTCCAGGATCTGTATGCTGATAATTACAAAATGATGATGACAGAAATCAATTAAGACCTATACAAATGGAAAGGCATATTGTGTTCATGGAGTGGAAGACTCAACAGATTAAAGATGTAAATTCTTCCCAAGTTTATCTATCAGTTTATTGCAATTCCTATAAAAGTTTCAGTAAGTTTTTTGTAGGCATAGACAACCTCATTCAAAATTGAATATATAAAGGCACAGAATTTAGCCTAGCTAAAACAATCTATAAAAGAAGAATAACACCACTCTTCCCAATGTTGTGTGTGTGTATCTATATATCTATATCTATATAGTATTTAAGATATTGTTGTACTGGTGGAGAGATAGATGCATACTCAAGGAGACAGAATACACAACTGATAAATAGACTCATACAACTATGATCAACTAATTTCTAACAAAGCTGAAAAAACAACCCAGTAGAAGACGGATAGACTTTCCAACAAGTGGTGTGGAACAACTGGACATCCATAGGCAAATATATGAACTTCAACCTAAACATCACACCTTATTAAGAAACAATTCAAAACAGAGCACAGAGTGATATTAGCAACGTGGCAGAGTGAACTGCTCCCTTTGTCTCTCCCCCTATGAATTACAGTTAAACAGACATTCACTGACCAGTGGAGGACACCCATACAGCAAAACAGGACACCTGAGAGATACATGCAGCTATACATCTGAAGATGGATAGACTGGATCCTCAGGAAGCAGTGGAGAAAGGTGAGTGCACTCCTCCCGCTCCCTGGCAGCAGTGAGCCAGGATACAGAGCATCACACAGTGGCCAACACAACTCTAAGAGGAGGTATGGACAGCCCAGTCTCTGTACAAATGCTGTCCTGGCGTCCTGGCCTAGGGGAGTGTCCACCATGCTGCAGTGGCCCCTGCAGTGGGAACACTCCCCCCCAAGTAGCCAAGGCTCAGCCCCCATGAAGGAGCACTGTTCACCAAGGACAGTGGCCAACATGAATATAAGAGGATGTGGGGGAAGCCTGGCATGTGTGCAAGTGCTAAGCAGACTACAGGAGTGCCAAAAATGCAGTGGTGGTCCCACCAGCGTGAACCTTCTGCACCAAGTGGCTGTGGCATGGCACTCATGAAGAAACCCTACCCACCAAGCACAGTGGCTGGCATCACTGTAAAAGGAGGCTGGGGCAGCGTGGCAAGCATGCAAATGCATTTGGCAGGGTAGTCTGGCCTGCAGGCACACCCACCATGTCATGGAGCCCTGCTAGTGGGAATGCTCTGCACTGGGGGTCTGTGCCTCAGCTCCCACGAAGGAGCCCTGCCCATCAAGCACAGTGGCTCAGCAAAACCACCAGCAAGCACAGAATCAGCCTGCACCTGCACAATGTACCCCCTGGGAACAGAGGCACCACACCAAAGGGAGTGATCTGCCAAGCAGCTGTAGCCAAACCAGGAAAATACAGAGTGGCTGCACTTGCATAACTTCTAGCAGATGGGGTAGGATCAGAAACACAACTCCTGCTTCCCCCTAGAAGTGGCAGGTGCAATCTGTGGCCAGATACTACCACAAATGCTCCAGCAAAGGATAAGTTCATCAAACACCATGAAAAGCTACAGTAACACTTCAGAGCAGAAGGAAATGAGAAAACTCCAGAAACCAATGCTGAAGCCACAGAAATTTACAATCTAAATGACAGAGAAGTCAAAATAGTTGTCATAAACTCAACGAGTTACAAGAAAACAAGGAAGTATTGTTGGATGAGCTCAGGAATAAAGTTAATGAGCAGAAGGTATACTTCACCAAAGAGACTGAAATTATTTAAAAAGAAATTCTGGATATCAAGAACACAATTAACGAGATAAAAATAATCTATAATCCTTAAAAAATAAAGCTGATGCTATGGAGGACAGAATTATTGATTTAGAGGATAGAAATATCGAAATGCTTCAGCTGGAGGAGGTGAGAGAACTAAGATTTAAAAATTGAAGAAATTCTTCAAGAAATATCTGACTCAATTAGGAAAAGCAACATAAGGATTATAGGTATTCCAGAGGGAGAAAGGAGCAGAGAGCTTGTTCAAAGAAATAACAGCTGAAACTTCCCAAACCTGGGGAAGAAACTGGACTTAGAAGTACATGAAGCCAATACAACTCCTATTTACATCAATGCAAAAAGACCTTCTCCACAACATAAAATAGTAAAATTGGCAAAAGTCAATGACAAAGAAAAGACAGTAAGCACAGCAAGGCAGAAGAAAATAATCTACAAAGGAACTTCTTTCAGGCTTTCAGCAGATATCTCAGAAAAATCATACAGGTGAGGAGAGAATGTAATGATATATTCAAAATACTGAAAGAAAAAACTTTCAGCCAACAATACTCTGACTAGTGAAACTATCCTTCAGATATGACGGAGAAATAAAAGCTTTCCAAGATAAACAAAGACGAGGGAGTTCATCACCACTAGAGCCCCCCCCACACAAGAAATGATGAAGGAAGTCTTCATATCTCAAACAAAAAAGCAAAGGTTTACAAAGCTATGAGCAAGGAGATAAATAAAAGGACAAAATCAGAAAATTGCAACAGCCTATCAGAAGAGGTTAGCAGAGACTTAATTATAACATAAAAGATAAAGGGAATGGAAACATCAAAATTAATTATAAATGCTTCGATTTAGTCACAAGCTCACAAAACAAAACAGAATAGTTTGTAAAAACTACGTAGAAGAGAAAGAGGAAAGGGATGAACCTGCTTAGGCTAATAGAGATAAAAGGTGATCAGAAAATGGACTATCTCATCTACAATATCTTTTATACAAACTTCATGGTAACCACTAAACAAAAAACCAGACAAGGGCTGGCCCTGTGGTGCAGTGGTTAATTTTGCACTTCCGCTTCAGTGGCCCAGGGTTCGCTGGTTCATATCCTGGGTGTGGACATGGCACTGCTTGGCAAGGCATGCTGTGGTAGGCATCCTGCATATAAAGTGGAGGAAGATGGGCACGGATGTTAGCTCTGGGCCTGTCTTCCTCAGCAAAGGGAGGAGGATTGACAGCAGATGTTAGCTCAGGGCTGATCTTACTCAAAAAAAAAAAAATTTAAAAATCAGACCAATGCCACAAACCATAAATAAAGAGAAAAATCAGAAAACCATCACAGAAAATCACCAAACTGAAATGGCAGTCAAAACTACAAGAGAAGAGAAACAATGGAAATAGAATGACTGGAAAACAGGAGATAAAATGGGAACATTAAGCTGTCATATAACAATAATCACAATGAAAAGACACGAAGTGGCTGGACGGATTAAAAAAAAAAGATCCAACAATATGGTTCCCTCAGCTCATATCTAAAGACAAACATAGGCTCAGAGTGAAGGGATGGTAGATGATACTCCAAGAAAATGACAAGCAAAAGAAAGCAGGTCTCACCATACTTAGACAAAGCAGACTTCAAAATAAAAAGGACAAGGAGAGAGAAAGATGGGCAGTATATAATGATAAAAGAGACATTACACCAAGAAGACATAACACTTATGAATATATATGTACCTAACACAGGAGCACCAAAGTATGTAAAGCAACTATTAACAGACCTAAAGGGAGAAATTGACAGCAATGCAGTAATAGTAGGGAACCTCAAAACCTCACTTATATCAATGGATAGATCATCCAGACAGAAAGTTAACAAAGAAACAGTGGACTTAAATGAAACACTAGAGCAGATGGACTTAAAAGATGTCAATAGAGCATTCCATCCAAAAACAGCAGAATACACATTCTTCTCAAGTGCACATGGAACATTCTCAAAGATAGACCATATATTGGGAAACAAGGTAAGCCTCAATAAATTTAGGATTGAAATCAAGCATCTTTTCCAATCACAATGCCATGAAACTAGAAATCAACTACAAGAAAAAAGCTGGGAAAATGAAAAATATGTGGAGATTAAACAACATGCTACTGAACAACTATTGAATCAATGAAGAAATCAAAGGAGAAATAAAAAAAATACCTGGAGACAACTGAAAATGAAAATACAGCATACCAACTCATATGGGATGCAGGAAAAGTGGTTCTAAGAGGGAAATTTATAGCAATAGAGGCCCACTTCAACAGAAAGAAAAATCTCAAGTAATTTTAAACTACACCTAGTAGAACTAAAAAAAGAACAAACATAGCCCAAAGTCAGCAGAACGGGAGCAATAATAAAGAATAGAGCAGAAATAAATGAAATAGAGGCTAAAAAAACCAGTAGGGAGGATTGGTGAAACTAAGAGCTGGTTCTTTGAGAAGATAAACTAACCTGACAGACCCTTAGCCAGACTCACTAAGAAAAAAAAAAGGATAAGGCTCAAATAAAATTAGAAATGAGAGGATAAATTACCATGGATACCACAGAAATAGAAAGGACTATAAGAGAATACTATGAAAAACTATATGCCAAGAAATTGGATAATCTAGAAGAAATGGATAAATTGTTAGACTCTTACAACCACCCAAAACTGAAGCAGGAAGAAATAGAGAATCTGAATAGACAAATCACAAGTAAAGAAATTGAAACAGTAATCAAAAACCTCCCCAAAAATAAAAGTCCAGGACCAGACAGCTTCTGTGAAGAATTCTACCAAACGTTCAAAGAAGATGTAATACCTATACTTCTCAAACTATTCCGGAAAATTGAGGACGATGGAGCACTCCCTATCGCATTCTATGAAGCCAGCATCACCCTGATCCCAAAACCAGACAAGGACAACACAAAGAAGGAAAACTACAGGCCAATATCACTGATGAACATAGATGCAAAAATCCTCCACAAAATATTGGCAAACCAAATACAGAACTGCATTAAAAAGATCATACATGATGATCAAGCGGGATTTATACCAGGGACATAGGGATGGTTCAATATTTGCAAATAAATCAAGTGATACACCACATTAACAAAACAAGGAATAAAAACCACATGATTGTCTCAAGAGATATAGAGAAAGCATTTGACAAGAGCCAACACCCATTTATGACAAAAAAAGGTCTCAATAAAATGGATAGAGAAGGAAAGTACCTCAACGTAATAAGGCCATATGTGACAAACCAACAGCCAACATCACACCTAATGGTGAAAAACTGAAAGCCATCCCTTTGAGAACAAGAACAAGACAAAGGTGCCCACTCTTGCCACTCGTATCCAACATAGTACTGGAGGTATTTTCCAGAGCAATTAGGTAAGAAAAAGAATTAAAAGGTATCCAAATTGGAAAGGAAGAAGTGAAACTCACTGTTTGCAGATGACATGATTCTATATGTAGAAAACCTTAAAGAATCCATCAGAAATCTATTATAAATTATCAACAATTACAGCAAAGTGGCAGGGTACAAAATCAACTTACAAAAATCAGTTGCATTTCTACATATTAATAACAAACTAGCAGAGAGAAAAGTCAAGAATACACTCCCATTTAAAATCACAACAAAAAACTAAAATATCTAGGAATAAAGTTAACCAAGGTGGTGAAAGACCTATACAATGAAAACTGTAAGAAATTATTGAAAGATATCGAAGAAGACATAAAGAAATGTAAAGATATTCCATGTTCATGGATTAGAAGAATAAACAGTTAAAATGTCCATATTACCTAAAGCAATCTACTGATTCATTTCAACTCCAATTAGAATCCTAGGGACAGTCTTCACAGAAACAGAACAAAAATCCTAAAATTAATATGGAACAACAATAGATCCCAAATAGCCAAAGTAATCCTGAGGAAAAATGACAAAGCTGGAGGAATCACAATCTCTGACTTCAAAATATACTACAAAGCTATAATAATCAAAACAGCATGAAACTGGCACAAAAACAGACAGATGAATCAATGGAACAGAATTGGAATCCCAGAAATAAAACCACACATCTATGGACAGCTAATCTTCGGCAAAGGAGCCAAGAACATACAATGGAGAAAGGAAAGTCTCTTCAATAAATGGTTTAAGGAAAACTGGACAGCTGCTACATGCAAAAGAATGAATGCAGACCATTATCTTACACCATACACAAAAATTAACTCAAAAGACTTGAATGTAAGGCCATAAAATCCCTAGAAGAAAATACAGGAAGTACACTCTTTGACACAAGTCTTAGCAGCATCTTTTCAAATGCCATATCTACTCAGACAAGGGAAACAAAAGAAATGATAAACAAATGGGCCTACATCAGACTAAAAAGCTTATGACAGGCAAAGGAAACCATGACCAAAATGAAAAGTCAACCCACCAACTGTGAGAAAATATTTGCAAATTATAGACCTGACAAGAGGTTAATTTCCAAAATATATAATGAACTCATACAATTCAACAATAAAAAAACCAGCCTGATCAAAAAATGGGCAGAAGATATGAACAGAGATTTTTCCAAAGAAGATACACAGATGGCCAACAGGCACATGAAAAGATGTTCAACATCACTAATTATTAGGGAAATGAAAATGAAAACTACAATGAGATATCACCTTACACCTGTCAGAATGGCTATAATTTCCAAGACAAAAACTAACAAATGTTGGAGAGGATATGGAGAAGCGGGAACCCTAATAAACTGCTGGTGGGAATGCAAACTGGTGCAGACACTATGGAAAAATAGTATGGAGATTTCTCAAAAAACTAAAAATAGAAATACCATATGACCTAGCTATCCCACTACTGGGTATTTATCCAAAGAACTTGAAATCAACAATTCAGAGAGACTTATGCACCCCTATGTTCATTGCAGCAGTATTCATAATAGTGAAGATGTGGAAGCAATGCAAGTGTCCATCCACAGATGAATGGATAAAGAAAATGTGATTTATGTATGTAATGGAATACTACTCAGCCATAAAAAAGACAAAATCGTTTTGCTTACAACAGCATGGGTGGACCTTGAAGGTATGATGTTAAGCAAAATAAGCCAGACAGAGAAAAAATGTCATGTTTTCACTCATATGTGGAAGATAAACAAACACATGGATAAATAAAACAGACTAGTGGTTACCAGATGAGAAGTGAGTGGGTGGGCAAAGGGGTAAATGGGCACATATGTATGGTGATGGATAAAAATTAGACTACTGGTGGTGAGTACTATGCATTTTATACAGAAACTGATATATAATAATGTACTCCTGAAGTTACACAATGTTATAAACTGTTACAACCTCAATAAAGTAACTGGAAAAAAAAATGGAGCACAGCGTCAAATGTAAAAGTATAAAATTTCTAGAAAAAAATAAAGCATAGAAGGAAATCCTTGGGACCTAATGCAAAGCAGAGTTCTTAGATTTTACACTAAAAGCAAAATGAAAAAAAGGAAAAAATGATTAATAGACCTCATTAAAATGGAAAGCTTTTGCTCTTGAAAGTCCATGTGAAGATGATGGAAAGCGAAGCTACAAACTGGGCATACGTATTCACACAGTACACACCCAACAAAGACTAGCATTTAGATTATATAGAGAACTCAAAACTCAACAGTAAAAAATATATATATATACATATATCCAACTAGAAAGTAGACAAAAGACATCAGACTTTTCACCAAACAGAATATACTTAGATGAAACAAGCACACGAAAAGATATTCAATATATTTAGCCATTGGGGTACTACAAATTAAAACCACAATGAAATATCACTACACACCTATTATAATGGCTAAAATAAAAGATATTGTCAGTACCAAATGTTGGCAAGGATGCAGAGAAATAGGATCACTCATATATTGCTAGTGAAGAGGTGAAATCGTACATATGTTCTGGAGAACTTTTTGTCATGTTCTTATAAAGCTGAGCATGCAATTACTATATGACCCAGTAATTGCATGCTTCTGCATTGATCTCAGAGAAATGAAGATTTATGTTCACAAAAAATCCTTACACAAATGTTCACAGCAGCTTTATTTGTAATAGTCTAAAATGACAGCAACTCAGATGTCCTTCAAACGAGAAATGGTTAAAGAAACTGTAGTACAGCCATACTATAGAATACTACTCGGCAATAAAAATGAGCAGGCTATACACATGAATAATGTTGATGATTTTAAAAAAACAAACACAAAAGGTTATAAACATTGTTATCTCGTTTACATAAAATTTTTGAAACAATATTTGAGAAATGGAGGACAGATTAGTGTTTGCCAGTGGTTAGGGACAGGTGAAGAAGGAAAGAGAAGTGAGTATGTTTATAGAAGAACAACAAAAGGGATCCTTTTGGTGTTGTTCCTAAGTTCAGGAACAAGGCAAGATGGCCACGCTCACCATTCCAATTCAACATTGTGCTGAGAGTCCTAGCTAATGCAATTAGAGAATAAAAGGAAATAAAAGGAATAGAGATTGGAAAGGAAGAAATAAAACTCTCTTTGTTCATAGATGACATCATTATCTATGAGGAAAATCCCAAAAGAATAAAAGAAATGTCCTGGAACTAGTAAGTATTTATAGCAACATTGTAGGATATGAGGATAATATATAGAAGTCAACTGCTTTACAGCAATGAACAATTGAAAATTGAAATAAAAAACACAACATCATTTAGATTAATACGAAAAAAGAAATATTTAGGCTTAAATCTTATAAAATGTGCACAAGATCTATATGAGGAAAACTACAGAATTCTGATAAAAGAAATAAAATATTTAAATAGAGATTTTTCACATACATGAGTAGGAAGACTCAATAGTGATAAGATGTAAGTTCTTCCCTACTTGATCTATATATTCAACACAATCCCACTCAAAATTCCATCAGATTATTTTATGGATAAAGACAAACTGATTCTAAACTTTATAGGGAGAGACAAAAGGAATAGCCAACAGAATGCCATTATTTTCCTTTTTCTTGCCTAATTGCTCTGGCTAGAACTTCCAGTACAATATTTCATTGACGTGGTGAAAGCAGACTTTCTTGTCCGGTTTCTGATCTGAGGGGGAAAGATTACAGTCTTTTGGCAGTATGCATGAGATTAAGCATGGATTTTTCTTAGATGCTGTTTATCAGGTTGAAGAAGTTTTTTTCTGCTCCTAGATTGTTGATTATTAATATTCTATTAAAATGATGTATTACATTGTTTGATTTTTCTATGTTGAACCACCCTTGAATTCCTGGGATAAATTCAACTTGGTCAGGGTATATAATCTTTTTAATTTGCTGTTGCATTTAGTTTGCTAGTATTATGTTTAGGATTTTTGCACCTATATTCATGGAGGATATTAGTCTGTAGTTTTCATATGTTGTTTTTGTCTGGCTTTAGGAACAGCTTAATGTTGGCCTCATAAAATGAGTAAGGAAGAATTCCCTCTTCTATTTTTTCAAAGATTATGAGAAGGATAGATGTCCACTCTTCTTTAAATGTTGTAGAATTCACCAGTGAAGACTGGCCATGGGCTTTTCTTACTTGAGAGTTTTTGATTACTGATTCAATCTCCTTAATTATTATAGAGCTATTCATCCTTTATAATTTTTCCTGAATCAGTGATGATATTTTGCAAATTTCTAAGAATTTGTCCATTTCGTAGAACTTATATAATTTGTTTGAGATGGAGTCATTCACGATACTCTTATGATCCTTCTTATTTCTGTAAGTTCAGTAGTGATGTACCAACTTTCATCTCTGGTTTTAGTAATTTTTACCTTCTCATTTTTTTCTTTCTCAGTTTACATGAAGTTTCTCAATTTTGTCAATCTTTTCAAAGAATCAATTTTGGTTTTGTTGATTCTTTCTGTTGATTTTCTATTCTCTATTCTTATATCTCTGTTTTAAGCTTTATTATTTTCTTTCTTCTGCTAGCCTCACATTTAGTTTGCTTTTCTATTTCTAGTTATATATCTATATATAGACATCTATCTGCATCTTCTTTATCCACTCATCCCTCAATGTGCATTTAGGTTGTTTCCATGTCTTGGCTATTGTAAATAATGCTGCAATAAACAGGAATGCATACATCTTTTTGAATTAGTGTTTTTGTACTCAGATAAATACTCAGAAAAGAAATTGCTGGATCATATGGTCGCTCTATTTTTAATTTTTTTGAGGAATCTGCATACTATTTTCCAGAGTGGCTGCAACAATTTACATTTTTACTGGCAGTGCATGAGAGGTCCCTTTTCTCCACATCCTTTCCAACACTAGTTAGTTCTTGTCTTTTTAATAATAGCCATTCTGACAGATGTGAAGTGATATCTCATTGTGGTTTTGATTTTCATTTCCCTAATAGTTAGTGATGTTGAACATCTTTTGATGTGCTTGTTGGCTATCCATATCTTCTTTGGAAAAGTATTTGTTCAGATTTTTGGCCCACTTTTAATAGAGTTGTTTGTCTTTTCATTGCTTAGTTGCATGAGTTCTTTATATATTTTGGATGCATGATTTGTAAATATCTTCTCCCAATCAGTGGGTGGTATTTTCATTTACTGATGGCTTCATTTGCTGTGCAGAATCTTTTTAGTTTGATGTAATCCCATTTGTTTACTTTTGCTTTTGTTTCCCTTGCTTGAGGAAACATATCTAAAAAGATATTGCTAAGAACAATATCAAAGAGCATACTGCTTATGTTTTCTTCTAGGAGCTTTGTGATTTGAGGTCTTACATTCAAGTCTTTAATCCATTTTGAGTTAATTTTTGTGTGTGGTATAAGAAAGTGGTCTACTTTCATTCTTTTGCATATGACTGTCCAGTTTTTCCAACACCATTTATTGAAGAGACTTTCCTTTCTCCATTGTATGTTCTTCAATCCTTTGTCAAAAGTTAGCTGTCCATATATGTGTGGGTTTATTTCTGGGCCCTCAATTCTGTTACATTGAACTGTGTGCCTATTTTTCTGCCAATATCATGCTGTTTTGATTACTATAGCTTTGTACTGCACTTTGAAATCAGGCAGTGTGACACGTCCAGCTTTGTTCTTCTTTCTCAGGACTGCTTTGGCTATTTGGGGTCTTTTGTGGTTACACATAAATTTTAAGACATTTGTTCTATTTCTCTGAAAATTTTCCTTGGGTTTTTGATAGAGATTGCATTGAATATTGGAATATGGACATTTTAACTATGATAATTATTTTAATCATGAGTGTGTGTGGGGTATCTTTCCCTTTCTTTGAGTTTTCTTTGATTTATTTCAATAATGTCTTATAGTTTTTAATGTGCAGGTCTTTCATCTTCTTGGTTAAATTTATTCCTAGGTATTTTATTCTTTTTGTTATGATTGTAAATGAAATTGTTTTCTAGATTTATCTTTCTGCTAGTTCACTGTCAGTGTATATAAATGCAACTGATGTTTCTATGTCAATTTTGTATCCTGCAACATTACTGCACTTGTTAATTATTTCTAATACTTTTTATTAGATTCTTCAGGGTAAAATCATGGCACCTACAAATAGTGCCAGTGTTATGTCTTCTTTTCCAGTTTGGATAACTTTTATTTCTTTTTCTTGCCTAATCGCTGGGGCAAGGACTTCCAATACTATGCTGAATAAGAGTGGCAACAGTGTGTGTCCTTGTTCTTGTTCTTAGAGGGATAGGTTTTAGTTTTCACCATCGAGTATGATGCTAGCTTTTGGTTTGTGATATATGGCCTTTATTAAGTTGACGTGCTTTCCTTCTATACCCATTTTATTGATGTTTTTAAAAATCATAAATGGATGCTCAATCTGGTCAATTTCTTTCTCTATATCCATTGAGATAATCATATGATTTTTCCCTTCCTTTTGTTAATGTGGTGTATCATGTAGATTAATTTGTGGAGGTTGAACCATCCTAGCACCCCTGGAATAAATCCCACTTTACCATGGTATATGATCCTTTTAATGTATTGCTGTATTCAGTTTGCTAATATTTTGTTGAGGATTTTTGTATCTATGTTAATCAGTGATATTGGCCTGTAATTTTCTTTTTTATGTATTGTCCTTGTCTGCTTTTTGTATCAACGTAATGTTGATCTTGCAAAATGAATTAGGAAGCATCCCTTCCTCTTCAATTTTTTGGAAGAATTTGAGAAGGATAGGTATTAAATCTTTGAATGTTTGGTGGAATTCACTGGAGAAGTCATCTGGTCCTAGAGTTTTGTTTTTTGTGAGGTTTTTGATTACTTTTAAATCTTCTTACTAGTGATCTGTCTTTTCAGGTTCTCTGTTTCTTCTTGATTCAGTTTTGGAAGGCTGTATATGAGTCTAAGAATTTATCCATTTCTTCCAGGTTATCTAATTTGTTGGCATATAGCTTTTCATAGTATTCTCTTATAATCCTTTGTATTTCTGTGTTATCCATTGTTATTTCTACTCTTTTCTTTCTGATTTTATTTATTTGAGGCTTCCTCTGTTTTTCTTTACTGTATTTAGCTAAAGGTTCATCAATTTTGTTTATCTTTTTAAACAATTAGCTCTTAGTTTCATTGATCTTTTCTATTGTCTTTTTAGTTTCTATTTTGCTTATTTACAGTATGATTTTTATTATTTGCTTCCTTCTATTGAGTTTGGGTTTCACTTGTTTCTATTTTTTTAGTTCCTTTAGGTATAATGTTAGATTGTGTATTTGAGTTTTTCTTCTTTCTTCAGGTAGGCCTGTACTGTTATAAATTTCCCTCTTAGTACTGCTTTTGCTTCGCCTCATAGATTTTATGTTGTGTTTTCATTTTCATTTTTCTTCAGGTATTATTTGATTTATCTTTTGATTTCTTCATTTATCTAATAGTTGTTCAGTAGCATGTGGTTTAGTCTCCACATATTTGTGAATTTTCCTGCTTTCTTCTTGTAGTTGATTTCTAGTTTCATATCATTGTGTTCAGAAAAGATGCTTGATATGATTTCAATCTTAACTTTATTGAGACTTTTGTTTCCCAACATATAGTCTATCTTTGAGAATGTTCTATGTGCACTTGAGAAGAATGTATATTCTGCTGCTTTAGGATGGAATGTTCTATAGATATCTATTTAACCCATCTGGTCTAATGTTTCACTTAACATCAATGTTTCCTTGTCAACTTTCTGTCTAGATGATCTATTTATTGATGTAAGTGTGGTATTAAAGTCCCCTACTATGATTATATTGCTTTCAATTTCTCCCTTTAGATCTGTTAATAATTGCTTTATATAGTTTGCTGTTTCTATGTTAGGTGCATGTATATTAATAAATGTTTTGTCTTCTTGATGGATTGTCCCCTTTATTATTATATAATGTCCATCTTTATGTCTTGTTATCTTTTTTGACTTGAAGTCTACTTTGTCTGGTATAAGCATTGGTACACCTGCTTTCCTTTGGTTGCCATTTGCTTGGAGTATCATCTTCCATCCCTTCACTCTGAGTCTATGTTTATCTTCAGAGCTGAGATTGTTTTCCTGGAGACTGTATATTGTTAGGTCTTGTGTTTCAATCCATCCAGTCACTCTGTGTCTTTTGATTGGTGAATTCAATCCATTTACATTTAGGATGATTATTGATGTTTGAGGAACTAATACTGCCATTTTATTGTTTGTTTTCTTGTTGCTCTATATTTCCATCATTTAGTTTTCCTTGTATTTCTGTCTGTTTCAGTCTGGTTTTTTTCTTCAATGTGTTTCTCAGGTTCCTCTTTTCTTACATTTTGTGTCTCTGCTCTGAATTTTTGTTTTGTGGTTACCATGAGGTTTAAAAGTTCTCATAGATGAGGTAGTCCTTTTTGTCTGATAGCACCTTGTCTTCATTTGCTTATGCAAGTTCCATCTTTTCCTTCTTCCCTGTCAAGGTTTTTGTTGTCATCAATTATCCCTTTTTATATTGTGAATTTGTTACCAAATTGAAGTGGTTATAATTATTTTTAATGTCTCCTTTCCCTTTAACCTTTACGTTATAATTAAGTGTGTACTAACCTATTCTAATATAGAGTTGCAATTTTCTGATTCTTTGTGTCTATTTATCACCTTGCTTAAAGTTTTATATACGTTTGCCTTTTCATTTTTGGTCAGAGAGCTCCTTTCAAAATTTCTTGGAAGGAAGGTCTAGTGGTGATAAACTCCTTCAGCTGTTGTTTGTCCGGGAAAGTCTTTATTTCTCCTTATATCTGAAAGATAACTTTGCTGGATAGAGTATTCTTAGCTAACAGTATTTATCTTTCAATATTTTGAACATATCATTCCATTTTCTCCTGTCCTGTAGAGTTTCTGCTGAGAAATATACAGATGGCCAAATGGAAGTTTCCTTGTAGGTTATCCCCCCACCCCACCTCTGCTTATCTTTAATATTCTTTCTTTGTTATTGACTTTTTAGTTTTATTATTATGTGTCTTGGAGAAGGTCTTTTTGCATTGACATAATTGGGTGTTCTTTTAGCTTCATGGATTTTTATATCCAGTTCCTTTCCGAGGTTTCGGAAGTGCTCATATGTTATTTCTTTAAATAAGCTCTTTGCTGCCTTCTCTCTCTCTTCTCCTTCTGGGATACACATTATCCTTATGTTGCCCTTTCTATTGAAGTGGGATAAATCTCACAGAATTGCCATATTCAAAAAAAAAATCTTAGTTCTCTCTCCTCTTCTGACTTTATCATTTCCCAGTTTCTACCTTTAAGTTCATTAATTTTTTTGTTCTATATGGCCTGCTCTATTTCCAGTGCTTTCTAATGCATTCTTCATCTCATTTATTGATTTCTTCAGCTCCAGGATTCCTGTTTGGTTGTTTTTTAGAGTTTCAATCTCTTTGGTAAAGTATTTCTTCTGTTCATTGATTTCATTCCTGAGCTCATTGAATTGCCTTTCTGATTTTTCTTGTAGCTTGTTGAGTTTTTTAATGACAGTTATTTTGAATTCTTTATCAGTTAGATCACAATCTTCTATGACTTTATATTTAGTTTCTGGAGAATTGTTATTTTCTTTTTGGGATGCCATATTACCAGGGCTTTTCATGGTGCATACTGAGTTATTTTTCTGCTGGCACATTTATTGCGGAAAACACTTTTCTTACTTAGGTATACCTTTGTTTTGATTCCAACTATTCAATCAATTAGAGATTAGAAGGTTTTCTTTTGTTTTTCAGTAGGTGGTGCTATAGCACTAGTTTTTGGTTTCCCTTACCTGAGCTGCCTCTGACTATATTTAAGGATTGGATGTTCTACCCTCCACCGCCTCTATTCGGAGTGTTGCTGGTTCTCTTGTCATTGCCGCCTGCACCTCCAGGGGTCACTGGTGTTGCTGAGGTCACTGGATTTACCACTGAGATTACAGGGATGGATGATGCCTCTGCATCTGGATCACCTGGGTCAAAAGCTCCATCAATATAGTTGGGGGGGGAGTGGGGAAGGCAACTATGTTCATGAAGCTCTGCCTCCACTGCTGTCCATTTCCTTGTGGCCTTAGGTGCTGCTGCATTTGGAAGGTTGGAGTCATGTGTGCACCTCCACTGTTGCTACCAGGGTTTGAGCCATTGCCAGGGGCCCAGGATTGCATGGCTCCACCTTTTCTACTGCTTCACTCACAATGGCCACAGGTGCTGCCGTGCCTGGGATCCTAAAGTCACATGTGTGCCACCACTGCTGTCCACTCATTTCTCTGGGCCTGGGGATAGCTGGCCCAGCCTCCACAGCTGAGGCTCCAGGAACCTGGGCACTGCCTTTGCTGTTCCCCTGGTTGGTATCCTCTATGAGCTCTAGTCCACTCACCTTCATATGTACCAATATGTGGATATCACCAGCGTCCTGGTATGTTTGGCAATGTAGTTTTTGTTTGATTATGGATGTTTTACACATTGTAGATTAAAGGAGAGAGACAAAGAGATCTTCTCTCACCATCATGATCGTGTATATATTCTTGATTACGTGACCCTTTTGTCAATATAAAATATCTTTCTTTGTATCTTATAATATTAATACAGCCACTCCAGCTCTCTTTTGGTTACCTTCTTCAGGTTTTTATGTGTGTGTGCATGTGCTGTTGTATATTGTAGTTGTTTGCTTAGTGCTTTTTCTAATTTTTCTGTTTTTTTAAGGGTAGATTCTTTGTCATGTGTGGTCACTGAAGTCTCTGTTCCATTAGCATAGTGGCCAGCTAATGATTTGACAGAGATTTCCTTAAAAGCCTGGAGTCAATAAAAAAAGAGAAAGTAAAAAAAAGAAAGAAAGAAAAGAACAAAACACAAATAAACAAAAAGACCTCTCCTGATCTTGGTACATTGGCTCTGAGTTGAGGCAGGCCTTCAATGCTTAACTATGCCATTAACAAGTCTACCTTAGGTTTCACTTTCTGCTTGTACTGAACCTTAAGATCAAGCAGAGGTGAAAGCTTGGGCTTTCTCAGATGTTTTTATGAGTAGTCATCTTGTCTTAGGCATGTACGTGTCCTTATGGAGTGCCCGGTATAAACAAGAGCATTTTGAAACCCTTATTCTGTCAGGTACCTCCTTCCCCAGATTCTTCCTTGCCAGGCTTTTCAGCTTGCCTGCTTCTTGCCATGTCTGCTATTCCTTGCTCCAGATGGTGGCTTGTATGTGCCTTTAAGTGCTTTTGATGAATATTTCCAGGGAGGCTACTCCAACCTTGAGAAAGTTCTGAGAGAGGCAAAACAAAGGCAGGCCCCTGAACAATCCCTCAGGGAGCTGCTGGGCAGGTCAAAATACACAACCACAATTCTTTGAAAACAAGGTCCATATTGCTCCTCTGGCACTAGAGACCTATACCAGGAAAGTGGGCTATCATCCACAAGCCCACCTGGAGCTGGCAAGTGGCAGATGATAGGCAGGTAAGTAAAAATACCCCAACACTCTCTTACCAAAAATTATCAGCTTCTTTCTTCTTTAAAGACTCCCATAGTTGTTGCATTTTTTAAAATTATGGTAAAAAATAACCACATAGCATAAAATTTACCATTATAACTATCTTTAAGTATATAGTTCAGTAGTGATAAGTATATCCACATTATTGTGAAACAGACCTCAAAAACTCTTTTATCCTGCCAAACTGAAATTCTATACATAATTAAACAACTATTTTCCTTTCCTCCCTCCCCCAGCTACTGGTAATCACCGTTCCACTTCTATTTCCATGAATTTGACTATTTTAAGTACTTCAAAGAAGTGGAAACATATAGCATTTGTCTTTTGGTGACTGGCTTATTTCACTTAGCATATTGTCCTCAAGGTTCATCCTTGCGGCAATATGTAATAGGATTTCATTCCTTTTAAAGGATGAATAATAGTATGTTTATACTACATTTCATTTATTCATTAATCCATCAATGGACATTTCACTTGCTGTTCTATGATACTGATTAGATTCCAGAGTTTTGAAAAAGTTGATTCTGACAGTTTTTGTGAGCTTATTTGTTGCTTCAGTGGGTTGAAAGATCCTCAGATTTCTCTACTCCACAATTTTAGCAATCCCACTCCAATAAATATTTTTTAACTTCTACATCACACTTCGAAATCAACATTGCAAATGTGTATAACATATTACAATTTTTATTTGCAATTATTTTGTTTGAACATCTGTCTTCCTCTTAAAACATTAACTTACTAAGTATAGTCATGTGTTGCTTAATGATGGGGATACGTTGTGAGAAATGCATCATTAGGTGATTTTGTCATTGTGCAAACATAGTAGAATGTACTGAAGGGGAACAAAATTTGCCAGCCCAAAATGTGTTTCTTTAACATGAGGATTATTTAGGCTGATTATTTTTAAGAAACACGTGTCTCTGAAAGTTTTTCTTGTTACCTCACCCTTAACTGCCTAAAATAATTCAGATAAATAACGCTGTCTCAGGAAGGGAGTTATCACTTTAGCATAATATCAACTAGGTGATAGACAGAGAGGAAGCTAGAAAAATTTGTTTGTTGGACTCTGCTCTGTGTTCTTCTGTTTCTGTGTGGCCAAACACTTGTTTTCCAAATGTTTGCTCCTTTTCACCTACATGTGAATTGCCTTCCTTCTCTTTGAAGTCCCTGACTCTCCCCACACTCAACATTTCTTTTGTCTTTAGCTGAAGATAGTATTTAAGGTGAAGACTTTGGCCATTTTGGCAAGTTACTTGGTTTTCTTGGGTTTCTTCCATGCATACGTTATTAAACTTTTGTTCGTTTTTCTCCTGTTAATCTGTCTCATGTCAATGTAATTCTTAGATCATTCAGAAGAAACTAGAAGAGAAGAGGAAAATTTCTTCCTCCTCTACAGTATTTGCATGAACCTAGGTGGTATATCCCACCACACGCCTAAATTATATAGTACTAATCTTATGGGACCACTGTTGTACATGTGGTCTGTTGTTGACCAAAACATCATTATACAGGGCATGTCTGTAAAAGGAAAATGGATGATCACTCATCTAATAGGAAATGCAATATAATTTTTATTAAAGGAGGTTCCATAAGTGAGGGGTAAATTAGTAAAGCAGTTTCATTCTTTCCATAAATTCAGCTACTATAGTCATTACCGTGAAAAAAATACATATATAGATGACATCACACGTGAAGTGCAGTTGACCTACCGTAAGAGGTAAAAATTCACTCAGTTCTAGGTTAAGCCTTTAGTGTTTATTTTAACACCAAGTTTTTAAAATAAAGTAGTTTTTCTAACATTTATTTTCACAAAAATGTCTTGTTACAAGTTAAGATAAACAATTAACTTCAGACTTGAACTTTTAATTGTGCATATTTAACCATTTTCAGATAAGTGTCATATTTAGCCAAATGGAGACTTTTTCTGTAATCCATTTACAAATTCCTAGATACTGGTCCATCAACTCATTCTAGCAGCCTGGAATGATTTACCAGTCAGCATTTATATTATTGGAAGCTACTGATTCTACTCTATGAATCAGCCAGATGATAAATCCTGCTTGTTTTATGACAAATGACTACGTTATGGAGAAACAAGAGTCAGAACAAAGTGCTTGCATTTCCTGTGGTTTATACTAAACTAGATGAGCTCTTAAGAAATGAATCTAGACTCATACTCTACAGTAGCCAGATTGTGAATATAGTGACTCTAGCTGCCTTTCACATGTTGCCAGATGGCTATATTAAGAGGATCCAGTCACTGTCAGTTAGGAAGACAGCCAAAAACCTGTCTGTTTTAAGAAGCCATTCAGCCGTTGAAGAATTGATACTCCCATAAATGAAATTTCAGGGAAGTGTAGAGTAAAGAATCTTTCTCAAGGCTGCCAAAATGATTTATTGCATGCTGAGATTTTATTCACATACATATAGACTGCAAGCAGATGATGCATTACATTTGTTTTTTAATTGCATATTGTTTTCTTGCAAGAGCAATTGAAGTTGGTGATAATATATAAGAAATTGATTTTATGTCTCAAAGCTCTTTTTCCAAAAACACATAGGCATAATAGGGGAAATTTAGGAATTATCTTAAAAAGAAATCCCACATTTTATATCAATGAAGCAAAAAAAAAGGAAAAATTAATTTATATTTCTGGAAAAATATATATTAAAGTTTTAAAATTATTATTGCTTAATATCTGACACCAGTGTTTTTCATGTAAAACAAAAAGAATGTGAATCCTATTTTAAAATATTAAAAGTACAGTCAAAAGAAATGTTATAAAGTAAAATATTTTCCTTTGAAATTATGTAAGGAATTAGTCTATTTAATCAAGTTACTTAATTCGTGTGTATAGAGCTGTTGATAGCATTTTATTATGCTTTTAATGTCCCTGGGATCAGTAGTGATATCCCCTCTTTCATTCCTGATATTGTTCTTTTGTGTCTTTTCTCTCTCTTTTTCTTGGTTACAGTGGATAAAGTCTTATTAAATTTATTGATCTTTTCAAAGAACCAGCTTTAGTTTTCATTGATTTAGTCTATTATTTAACTGTTTTCAATTTTGTTAATTTCTGTTCTACTATTCATTTTATTTCTTCTGTTTGTTTTATATTTAATGTGCTCTTCTTTTTCTAGTTTCCTAACGTGAAAACAGGTTATTGGTTTTGGCAGAAGGAATGGGGGAAATGTATGACTCCATCCTATCCAGAACTGGAAAACTTACTAACTTTTAATAGCTTTCACTTATGAATAAGTTTAAAATTTTCAATACATTTTTTATATAGTGGTACCTACTTATATTTTATAAAATACATGCATAATTATTGCTTGTTGTCTTAGCCTGAGTGTCCACAAAAGAGAGTGTGATACAAGAGTTTCTATGTGAGTAGCGTATATGGCAAGTGGTTCTAGTGAGTCAGAGTAAGGAAAATGAGTGGTGAAACAAAGAAGGAAAAGTCAAACAAGGATGTGTTATGAAATTGCACACCAACACAGTCAATTGGTGCTTGATCCCATGGGTCCAAAGTTGGTATCAATT
Organism: Equus quagga; assembly: GCF_021613505.1. NCBI lineage: Eukaryota > Metazoa > Chordata > Mammalia > Perissodactyla > Equidae > Equus > Equus quagga. Next base: position 38,658,826 of record NC_060276.1, read on the forward strand.
TTTGTGAGGATGAATAACTGCCACCTCCAAGATAGAATGGGTACAGTGCATTCAAGGCGGAATGAGGTAGGTTGGATATCCCTGATGGAAGGTGCAGAATTGAGGGCCCAGCATCAGATGCTGCTCTTGGGGAGTTATACATTTAGCAATGGCAGTAGCTTGATCACCCTTCGCAACAGAGAACTAATGCTGTCGAGCCCGAGTTTAGGCTCCACTCTTGCCACCATGACAATTCATGGATCCATTGTGACAAAACTAAGATGACTCAGGAGAGAAGCTGTTTGACATTCACAGCATGAGTCATCAGATCCACTTGGTTATTAAGTAACTTCTCTACAGTCAATTCCTTGGACGGCCATTACTATGAGGCACAGAGATGCATAAGCTTTGTTTTCATTCTCATAGTCCCATTCACATGCCTCTTATGTGAACTTTCTAATCTTCAAATTCTAATCCTTCTCCTTCCAAGACCCTGACATACAAGCCAAATCATTCTCCACAGTTCAGGAGACGACCTCATGCTATTACTCCCTCCATACAAACTGAAGGACCAGGTGGAATGCTCACAGCTCTGCCATATTGTTGCTTTTCCATTCAACATTATTGGGTTTTTTTTTTTTTGAGGAAGATTAGCCCTGAGCTAACTGCTGCCAATCCTCCTATTTTTGCTGAGGAAGGCTGGCACTGAGCTAACATCCGTGCCCATCTTCCTCTACTTTATATGTGGACGCCTACCACAGCATTGATTTCCAAGCAGTGCCATGTCCACACCCGGGATCCGAACCAACAAACCCTGGGCCGCCAAATTGGAACGTGGGCACTTAATCGCTGCGCCACCGGGCCAGCCCCTCAACATTATTCAACTGAAGCTGAAGTGTGGCAGCAGTTCATTTGCAGCTATCATCAATATTTAAAGCTGACACAACTGTGCACCAGGCTTGATAACTTCCTCTTCCATTAGTTAGTCATAGATTACCCCCTACCTTGTGAGGGGCATCATTGCAAGAATGGTCAATGGCTTGGGGTTTTGTGCAATCTGCTGATTTATTTGTGCCATCTCGGGCTGGATCCTGAATGTAGCATTTCCATCATAGGGTGGACTGCTCTTGAGTCTGCCAAACCCTATCACTTGGTGAATCTTATAATGTACAGCTTATGGTGGGCAGCTCATGTCATATAGTCATTTGCTGTCTCTTGGTTAGGCACTCTGTATCTACTAAGCCTCAATAGCATACAAAGAGCTGTTTTTTTAAATGGCAAGTAGTTTACTGGCACAGGAGTTATGGCTTTTGTTCAGAACTCCAGGATTTTGTGTTGCAACTCCCATGTTATGGCTTAGAATGACTAGATGGTGCATCCTTATCCACCATAGATACGGTAAACACTGTCAGATATGCTGAGTCATGTGACCTGAGTAGCAGGGTAACCTGCAGTGCAGATCCGAAAACCTGGTGGAGGACCACGATTTTCCACTGCAGCTGCTAACATGAAACTTTGGCCTGCCAAGTCTCATGGTTTTCTTTTTGTACAAAAGAAGTAACACTACAGTCAACTCTGCATACATCTATTCCTGGAATACTATCTATAAGGCATTGCCACAGATTTCTGTCAATCAAAATAACCTGACTCTACTCTGACCTCGCTTCCCATTATGATAATGTTGCCCAACTTGCCCCTGAGGTTTTGTGCCACCATCTAGGCCCTGCCATTCAGGAATCCTATCGTCTCCATTACAACATAATCTACTTCCAATCATGGCTTGTACAGGAGAGCTAACACTGCACTTCTCAAAAATATGTGTTCCCCTTACCAACACATTCCTTATTACAGTAGTGTCTTCTCTGCCATCCCAGGGAAAATAGTTTAAAGATAGGTCCTCTTGTGTCACACAACAAATCATTTGTAACACCTTAAATCCCTTTGACCTCCTCACCAATTCCTTAATACTCTTGCGAGGAAGTTCCAGTGCCTCCATCTTATTTACTGTAGGCTGTTGTCCAAGCTTAAAGATGACACTCGAGCAGCATATTACGGCAGCTCCAGCTCATTGAACCCTGAGTTCATAGGTGTGTGCTCCTGTGTCAGTAAGTGCTCCCCTATATTCACTTATATTCTGCCCCCTTCCCTTGGTAATTCAACATCCTTAAAATCCATTCCAACGTATATTATCCCAGTTCATGCTATTACATACTAGCCAGTTCCTATAGTTCCTTCAGGATTTCCCACTTAAACAGAGACTGTATTTTTCTTCATATGCTGTGATGATACTTCACCCTTATGATTTGGAAATGCAAAATATCAGTGCTAGATGTTGAATAAGACAAGCAATGTCTTTTGACGTAGCTACTTTAGATGAGGTTACTGGCCTGTCTCTAGGAACAGGGAGACTGCTCTCCAATAGCAAGGGTTAAGGGGCTGCTTTTGCCAGGATGGGGGTTCAGGGGCTAGTAGGTATTCTAAATTCTCATACTCATCAGCACTCGAGGTCTCAGAGTTCTATTCTTTCCTTATTAGGATATACATATTGATATAGAGACCTCCAAATGTTGTGAATGCAGTTTCCATGCAGCTCTGCCAATCTCATAATTAGAATCTGGGCCTGATATTCAGCAGTGCGCCTTATGACTAGAGGAGATGAGTGTCTCCTTAATTCCATGGGTTAGGGTGGATGACATGTTGGGCATCCCAATCAGACATACAAATTTAGCTAAGAGATCCAGATTAGGGCAATCGTAGAGCCTGCCTCAACAACCACCCTGGCTGAAAGGGATCACAGAATCCACATTGAGTTAGAAGCCAAACTCATCCACTCCCACACTTCAAATGCCAACTCACTCAAAGAGAATAGATGCTTGTTTGAGGTACATCTCCCTCACTTCAGTCACAATATAAATGACATCCCAGGAAGAATCAAGTGCCCTCCCTTTACCCCAAAGCAGACACTCAGGAACTCACAAATATGGGGGAGCTTGAGGCTCTGGTTTTCAAATACGGACAGTTAGTCCATGAGGTTAATAAATATTTCTCACTATTATGGTGATGTAGTGCATCCTAGTCGTTTTAGAAATTAGATTATTATCTGGTTCACCTTAAATCTGACCCTGTCATCTGGGTCACCTTAAACCTGTCATTTCAAGTTCTCAGAGCAGAGCTTTAAACCACACATTGCTTGTTCTGCTGACTCACAATTGTATACATGAATAAATGAATGAATGACACAGTAAAGAAAATATTATAACCAAGAGGTAAAGATGGCTCCACTGAGAAAACTGAAGGTGGGTAATACATTGGAATCAAAGGGACACACTGTTATAGAATAAATACAGTGTGTTTTCCCAGTCCACATATAGTATGGTAATGGTACGTTGTCAAAAACTCCTCAGGATCATGAGGAAGCTACATGGATTGGTACAGGCTTTATGTGCGAAGAGTTTTGGTCTTTGTCAGGCAGGGTCCAGAGACGGATCTGTGGAATCTGATGCTTATACAATTTGGAAGGTTTTCTTTTAAAACAATACAAAATCAATCATGAAAGCAAATATTTATTTAGAATGATAATATGTAACAAGCATTAAAATGACAACTACAACAAGCAAAAATTCTGAGCAAATTATATATATATGTATGTGTATACACACACACACACACATAAATCTACAGAAACAGCACTTATGTAGCTGCACAGTGTGAAGTATGATGAAGTGAACATCCAAGGCAAAAGAAAAATCAAAACGTTGAACTTTTGAAAATTTTACATAAACATGTAGCCACGTGAACACATAACAAAAGCCCGAGAGTGATAGTTGTCTCACTCTTAAGAGTAAAAATGCAGACAGGTGCATGTTAAGCATTTATCATTTATTTTTATGTCAAGTTTTTAAAATAAAGTAGCTCTCCTAACATTTATTCTCACTAAAGTCTTGTTTCAAGTTAGAATAAACAATTTTTTTGCTTCAGACTTTAAGTTTTAATTGTGTATTTTTAAACACATTTGGATAACTGTCATATCTGGCCAGATGGAGGCTTTTTCTGTGGCCCATTTCCAAATTCACAGATTCTGGTCCATCCATACTTTCTAGTAGCCTGGAATGACTTACCAGTTGGCACTTGTATTATTGGAACTAACTGGAACTATTTTACAAATAAGCCAGATGATAAAGATTGCTTGGTTTGAAACAAATAACTATGTATTTGGAGATACAAGACTCAAAACAAAGTGCTTGCATTTTCTACAGTTTATATCAAACAAGATGGACTCTTAAACAGTCAGCCTGAACTCATATCTAGAGTAGCCAGACCTTGAATACAATAACTCTAGCTGCCTTCCATATGTGGTCAGACGGCTATATTAAGATACAGTCACTCTTAGTTATGAAGACAGCCAAAAGTCTGTCTGTTCTAAGAAACCATTCAGCTATTGAATAATAGACACTCCCATAAGTGGAATTTCAGGGGAGCATAGAATGAACAATCCTGTTCAATGCTGCCAAAATTATTTTCTGCATGCTGAGATGTTATTCGCATACATATAGATTGCATGCAGGCAATCCATTTACTTTATTTTTGAATTCCAGGGTTTTTTTTTTGCAAAAGCAACTGCAGTTAGCTATAATATATAGCAAAGCATCTCTATCTTTGGTTCTATGTCTCAGAAATATTTTTTCCAAAAATAAATAGGCATGGCAGGAAAAATAATTCAACTATCTTAAGAGAAAACCCAATATTTTATAAAAATTAAGCAAAAAAATATAATTGACATTTTTTAGACTTTTTTCTAATTATCTTGCTTAATATCTAATACCAGTGCAATTTTAATATTAAAATGATTGTGCACACTCTATTTAACTATACAGCATAGACACAAAAATGTCAAAAAACAAAATAGTACTTTCCCTTAAGACTCATTTAGGAACTATGCATTCTACAGATGTACGGGAAAGCAGAACTGCTGAAATATGTTAATAAAATTGACTTTGAAGAAGCATAAGCAAAGGAAATGAAGACGTAGTAATACAGATGTTAGAGATTGCAAAAAAAAGTGAACATATTACCTGAAGTCTCACATTTCTGGAAAATACGTATTAAGACAGAAACGTTCAGCGATTTTTCAAAACTAGTATCTACGAAAGCTCCCTGTTATGGTTCGGACTTTCAGGAGATTCAATGAGCTTCACTTGTTAATGGTTTCCGTCTCTTTTCCGATATGATTTTTGCATCAAATAATTCTCTTTCTCTGTATCCTAGAGATGGTCCTTTTAGATACTTTGCTTCAGCTGCCTCGTAATCTAATCCATCAACAGCAGAAATTGAACAAATGATTGCTTCTGGCAGAAGCACTTCTAGGATAAATTTAATTTTATCGTCTCTTATCAGAGCCAGCATTCTTTCGTCTATTTGTTTGTAGATTTCTTGTAAATATTTCACCACCTCATCCAACTGATCTTCATCCTCAAAGTAGGTTTCAATACAGGGCGTGAACCTATTTGCATTCAAAAATGCTTTCAGCCACCTGGAGCCTTTTGTGCCTTTTAAAATTGCTAGAAGATGGTTCTCTGTTCCCCTGGCATTCACAATGAAGTCCACTAGGTTCTTGTTGGCTCGGTCCCGAGCAGCCTTCATTCGGTCAGGGAGAATTTTCTGGAAGGACATTTTCTTGGTCTGGGAAGTCACAACCATTGATTCCATAGAATCTTCATTATGTAGCTTTGGAAATAAGTTCCTGAAGGTATCCTGTTTGAGTACTTTCCTAATTGGATAACTAATGTCAGCAGCATAATACTCAAGGAAAGAGCCTGAAAAAGAACCACAACCTATTCTAACTCTGTAGTCACAAATGAGCGAGATGCACCAGTCAATACTTTCGCTGTAATCCTCCCTGGCTTTATCCACTAGTGCTTGTTTCTCTTTACAATCAAATTTCTTTAATCTTCTAAAAGGCACTCTAATGCCTCTCTTTTCAGGATTCATGTTTGCCTCAACAAAAAGCACACTTGCTTTTTTCTCTTTTCGCCTGATGCTTTTTACCACTGCTGGCCAAAATGGATATTTCTGATATTTAAACCAGACTATCATTCCCGTTTCAAATGAACGTGGCTCATAATGAAAAACAAAGCGTGGAAGCTCTTCATCTTCCTCACTGTCATCAAATACAGAAGCATCAATAGGATTTAGATGCACTGACTTGTCAGAAGCTTGAGGTTCTTCCCCAAGTTCCTCAAAATCCAATCTCTGAAGATTTCTTTCATTATCCACAAGAAGGACTGAATAATCCAGGACACGATTAGAGGCACTAAGTGAAACCTGACATTCCAGTGAACAAGGTCCGGGGGATGCCACAGCACCTGTCTCTGATTCCACAATAGGTTGATTCTGGCTGGTATCTGAGCATGGATTCGAGGGACCCTCTCCAGGATCTTCAATATTCTCTGAGACGGTAGGGCATTCAGAGGAAGTAGCTATAGTCTCTGGGCAGATTACTTGTGTCTCCCCTTTCAATTCTTTGGGCACAGTGAAGATATCTGATGGCAAAGTTGGAGTGAACTTTTCGTCTTTAACACATGCACACTCCTCTTTGATTGTGGAATGCAAAGACGTAACTGTTGAGATGTCAATCTTTTTCTTGTTCTCCTTTTCATCATCATCTTCTGAAAGTGAGGGGAAAGTTTGGTACCAGCTGGAGTTCTGTGATGACTTTGTTTCCATTTCACTCGGAATAGTATCAATGGTGGCATGTGCATGTGATTTATCCTCTTGCAGGAAATCATCATTGTCTGAAGATACTAACAGAGAGGTTGGATTTTCACTTTCCTCAAGACGCTTCAGTAAGTCTCCTTCATGCTTCCGATATTTTTTACGAGGGGGTGAATTGGAAAGCTTTTCTTGTACATTTTCAGACAGTGTAGTGGTCTCTTCTTCATCTGAACTGCTTGCTTCACTCAAATTTGTTCTCTCATTCAGAACATCCAGTGCCACTTTTAGTGACCTTTCATAGGTCGTTTCCTCTCTAGGTGGAGCACCAACCTCTGACTGTGCTGCTAGTGAGGAGGCAATGGCTTCAATTTGAGATTTATTTAGGATCTTTGTTTCTGTGCTTTCCACTTGAATTTTTTCATCTAGGGAGAGTATTTGAACTTCTAGGGAAAACGTCTTTTTTCTCTTACTGTTTGATGAAGTCTCAGATCTGGACAAAACTTTTGCTGGCCATAATTGGTCTTTCCAATTGCACAGGACATACTCGGCATCCATTATGATTTAGATTTGTATGCCAAGAAGTTATTATCAGAGATTGAGGTATCTGGCTATTCTTGTCACTGCGAAGGCAGTTCCTACCAAAAACAATACTCTTACCAAAGTCTCTTTTAGTCTTAGAACTAAAAAACGTTTACACCTTGTGTGGCCTGTTCTCCTCCAGCTCAATTTCCCAAGGATGCTTGAACACGTTGTTTGAATGGGACAATATGGAAGATACTGAAATAGGGAAAAGGAAAAGAAGAAAAGTATCAGCAAACAAAATTATTCTGCCAAAGTAGAAGGTGAGCGATTGCAAATAGAGAAGAGATAAAAGAAAGAACAATGCTCAGGGGGGCATCAGATGGAGGATAAAAATGTAGCATAATGTAAGGTGGGGGATAAGAATTGGACAGGTGGTTTTATAATACCTCAGATTCAAGAACTTGCCCTTATTATTGCACATGATTATTAAGAAGTGAATTTGTATACATGCCAGCAGAGGTGAGAGAGGTTGCAGTGGTGTGTTAAGGACTCTATTCATGTTATTAGATACTTTGGGACTTTTGTGCCCCTAATGTTATAGCTAGGGCAGTGGGACTCTAAACTTAGCATGTATCAGAATCATCTGGAGGACTTGATAAAGCTAGATTTCTGGGCCCTATCCTGAGAGTTTTATTCAGAAGGTCTAGATAAGACCCAACATTTTGTCTTTCCACTAAGTTCTCAAGTCATTCTGATGCTACCTGCCCAAGAAGAACTCCTTGAGAAGCACTGTGCTAGCTGAACACACAGCTTTATCATTTTTAAGCTATAAATGCTTCCCTGTTCACCCAAAGGTAGACAAAGATAATAGGGTATCTATCTCCTGGACCCAGACAACAACACAATGACCTTATTAAAAGTATGAGCTTAGAAGGCAGAGATTCAGAATGGCTGCTATGTTCAATTACTGGATAAGATAGTTATTAAGGATTTCTTGAGAATCAGATGGCTAGCTAGGCACTCAGGTAGAAATCCAAATAACCTTTTGCAGGGTTTCTTCATAGTGGTTTAACACGACATTTTTTTTTTGAAGAAGAAGATTAGCCCTGAGCTAACATCTGCTACCAACCCTCCTCTTTTTTGCTGAGAAAGACTGGCCCTGAGCTAACACTCGTGCCCATCTTCCTCTACTTTATATGTGGGGCACCTGCCACAGCATGGCTTGACAAGCGGTGCATAGGTCTGCACCTGGGATCTGAACTAGCGGACCCTGGGCTGCCGAAGCAGAATGTGCGAGCTCATCCGCTGTGCCACCGTGCTGGGCCCTAAAACATGAGATTTTTCACCCCAAACTACAAGCTATGACTTTTCATTACAAAACATTATGGCTATAGAACAAGGAGCAAAATAAATTATGCCTCCATTTTTCAACTTACTGTGATTTTAATATCAAAAGTGGCTTTAAATTTAAAATGCTATGGCTGCAGAGCAGGAAGGAAAATAAATTATACTCTAATTTTTAATGTAAAATGCTTCGTGAAATGAGAAAAGCCTTACCCAATGTCACGTGGATCATGGAGGGTCTGGTCCTGTGATCCGGTTGTCTTGATTCTCACTCCAAAAGGAGACAGGCTGTCCAAAAGGGAATCAAATCAATTAAGTGGAAAAGGCAGAAGAAACTTCCCTACAAAAACTTGAGCAGGTGCGCAGTTCTGAAACACAGGAATGAAATGAAATCTCATCTGTGATGTAGATGCCATGTTTATTTTCCTTCTTGTTCTTATTATTTTAAATTATCTCTCTGTGATACAGTTATGTTATTTGGTTCATGCTGAAATCATCTCTCTCAGGAAAAGCGTGAGGTGAAGACAAGAGTGAAGGGGAGTAACAATTGCCTTGTATCTACCATAAGCCAGATTGTAGATTTTGTTTGAACTTCACATCAGTCACCATGTAGATTTTTACTTCTTTACACATATAATTTTTCAACAGAATTTTAATCACGCTTTACATGCTGTCTCATTGTCCACTAATACAAAATGTGTTTCATTGCTTTGTTTGCTACTTCATAAAAATAATTGCCTGGAGAAAACTCAGGAAACCTGGCAAGCTCCATCTTGTGACCAGAACCAGAACTGCAGCCTCCCCAGGAGGTATAAGCAGGGCCTCAAGCACTACGAGATCCTTCCTACAAGAAGGGTGGGAACTACATTTAGCCAGCCAGGAGCCTTCCAAGGCTTTTAGAATTTTCTATCCTAAACTCAAAGGTTTTCTTGTGTAGGATAATAACGGGATCATAATATCTTCAACCACAATGTTTCTGGTTATAAAAACATCCAGAAGCTTATTAAAAGTTGAAAAGATGTAGAAAGATATATGCAAAACAAAGTACAAGTCTATACAAGTAATCACTATGAATATTTTCTTTCCAGATTTTTTACATGTATAGATGAATGCATATCATTTCAAATCAACATCAGATCTCAATTAAGAGTATAGTTGGAACATCACTCCACATAATTTTTTTCCAAATGACCTTTTATGAATTGCTTTAAATGAGGTGTTTTCCACATTGGCAACATTTTATCTCAATATTTTCCCTGATGATGTAAAACAAGTAAATGTATAAGCATATATTAATAATATTTTAAATAGAGAGCAGTAAAGCTAGCCTTTTCTCCAACTACGTAAATATCAATTCCAGATTTGGTTGCATGTACTGTAGTAACATCCTCATGTTTCACAAACATACATATTTACTTTTAAGTGAGATCATATAAGTGCTATGCTATAATTTGCTTTTTTCACTTTATATTATTTCTCAGACATTTCAAACCACCTTAAGCAGAGGTTCATGTTTCTATTCTCCACATACATAGTATGGCTACATCATGCCATCATAAAATATTTTAAAAACCGCTTATAGAAATAAACCAAATCCTCTCTCTGTCTCATTCTTAAACTTAAAAGATATAGAAAAATGGTTCTTGCTGACCACAGTCATACCTGTGGTCTGAAAGAATGAGCTGCAAGGAGGACACAGGCAGGGCTGTAGCCAACATAGCAACCAGGCTACAAGCTTGATGAGGTCCAGGAAAATTTTCACTATCGGCAAAAGACAAGGAGGGTATGTTTGTATGTTTGTGTGTGTCTACGAATGTTCATGTGTTTGAAACAAAATGGTAATGTTGTTTCAGCTTCATTTTTCTTTCATGATTATAAAAATAACCATGAGGAAATTTACTCGAAAGATGCTGAAACAGGCTAAAAAATAATATTAAAATAGTAAACTGACCACCTAGAAATGCTGACTAATGGGGGGTTATTTGCTCTCAGATTTTTTCTAATCACACATATATACATGCATATATATGTCCAAGTGTCTTCACTTAACTACCTAGTTGTGCCCCTTTGCACGCTCATGTACAGGTGATACATACATACTCTGTCAACTCATAGAAGCATTTTCCCCCATGCTGTCAAATATTTTTATCTGTCATTTTTCTAGGTAAATTAATAAATGCTTAAAAATTTAAACAGTAACAGAATGTTCAGCAACATAAACATGGAACGCCAAGTCGATAAATTAGCATGAATGGCCACACTGCACTAAAGTCTTAATATAGAGGCTGTAACCTGATCACCCCTTCTCCCACTGTGGACTTTTAAAGCATTGGGGGATACAAAAATTCCAAAGGATTAATTTTTTCAAATGCCATCAATTCTCTCAAAACCACACATCCTCCCCACCACTCCAAGACCACGGTCCCTATTTTTCTCATCTTTACTCTAGGGCCCGGAGAAGTCTCTAGAAAATAACCAGCTTTAAGACAGCCATTACCTTGAAGCTTCTTGTCAGCTGCAGCCTGGTGAAATGCAGCTCCTCCCCCAAGACCGGCCAGGCACAGCTCACTTGCAAGCTTCTCAGAGAATGCTCCACCCCCTCTCTGTGATGGGAAAGACAGAAGGCCCCTTCCTGAATCAGAGGAGGGAGAAATGCCCTAGTTAAACCACTGAAGTGTGAAGGGTAGAAACGTTCCTTTTGAAAGAACTTTAAAGTGAAATAGCAACAAGTGTCTGTTTAAGTTCTCTTCAAATTCTTAGGGTGTGCGATTTCTTGATAAAAAGAGATAGCAAATCACTTTATTAAAAAATAAAAATCTAGTTTAAATTATTCCTTATGTATTTTTTCCTTGCCTTCTCTGGCACCTGACCTCTGCAGGTAAATTTAAAACTCAGCTGGTCAAGCTCCATTAAAATAGCTCATTAAGGACCTTGATTTGGATTGCACTAAAACTGTACATTATTTTAGGGAAAATGGCTTCTTTATAATATCTTTTTCTGTTTCTAGTAGATGGTATGTCTCTCTTTTTATTCAGTTCTTCTTTTAAACATTTCAGGAAAGTAAACGTGGATATTTCTGACTAGAGGCTGAAAAATCACTGGTTTGGCAGGAAAGTATGCATTTTGCATACTCTCATCAATAACTGGCAATTCTTTCTTCTTCTGTTTTGCTAGTATTTTTCACTCAGGCACAATTCCATGTGAGGAAAATTAAGTTTTAAAAATTTACATGTCTTTATTTGTATGTCTGAAATATATTTTGCAAATTTTGTTCATTAAAATTCTCCTGTGTTAAATTTAAATTCAGATTTTTGATTTAACTTAGAAAGTCAATTTTAAATACCATTAGTGATAATTTTTTTTTAAAGATTGGCACCTGAGCTAACAACTGTTGCCAATCTTCTTTTTCTCCCCAAAGCCTCCCATTATGTAGTTGTATATTCTAGTTGTAGGTCCTTCTGGTTGTGCTATGTGGGACGCCACTTCAGCATGGCCTGATGAGCGGTGCCATGTCTGCACCCAGGATCCAAATCTATGAAACCCTGGGCTGCCGAAGCAGAGTGCGTGAACTTAACCACTCGGCCACGGGGTCGGCCCCATTAGTGATAATTTTGAGAATGAAGATATTTGAGGATGAAGTGCCTTATCTGGCCTCTGTATCATATAATATGTAATATATATTTTAAAAATCCACCTTTATATAAGCATTCGTATTGGAACAATAAATACCAATAAATGAATGAAGATTATCTCTAGGCTGGTGTATTATTGAGGGCTGTAATAATTAGAGTATGTGATGTTGTGTACTATAAACAACCCCTAAGTCTCAGAGGCTCACCCACAAAAGTTTATTTTGCTGATGTCAAAGATCAATGTAGGTTATCAAGCGGCCAGAAAGGGGATGGGTTCTCTGTTCCAAGTAGTCATTAAGGGACTCAAACTTCATCCTGTGTCTCTACCATCTTCTTTGGTCTTGAAATCCTCCACCGCATTTTTGCACCTGGCTAGCAATCTTATGAAGAGGGAGGTTAGAGAATCCTGTGGAAGGTTTTAGGGGCCAAGTGTGGCAAACGTCACTGCCAGTCACAGTCAACTAGCTAAAGCTGCCACAGAGGCTGAGGAAGGCAGTCTCCCTGTAATCCAGGAAGAAATTGAAACAGAGTTTGATGAACACGTAGCACTCTCTTCGCCACAGAAGTTTTCCCTTTAGATCTTTTATAGACTTCTGTTATTTGTTTAATGCTTTTTTTTTTTTTTTTTTTACAACTGTGTATCATATTTATAATGCCTGGGACAGAAATGTCTAGTTGCTCTCCCCTTATCCACTCTTTGCATTCTTTCTCATTAGCAGAACCCCAGTTGCATTCAGAGTGGCAGTATAAACTCTTAAAAGACTACTTTTCCCAGACTCCCTTACTGTGAGCTGTGGCCATGTGATGGAATTTCTTTTCAAAGAATATAAGCAGAAATAGTTGTGAATATTCTAGAGAAGGTACCTCTAAAGGAGGTAAACAGACAGCTTGGGCTTTTTTTCGCTTTCCCTCTTTCTCTTGTTTCCTCCCTAGAATTTGATCATGATGGAATTCAGACAGCCATTCTGGACCAAGAAAAGCCTTAGAAAATGGATGCAACTCACTAGGGACTGAAGATCCCGAAGCCCTGAATAATGTGACCACCTCATTCAATCACTTTAACTTAGTGAAACAATAAACGTCTGCCTTACTTATATCACTGTGTTTGCTAGTCTCTTTCTAGTAGTAGAACAAAATAGTTGATCTTACAATCACCAACAGAAATAATATCATTCTTAGAATTAATCTTTTCAAAGCTTTCAAAGTATTACTAGGTAAGTTAAAGAGGATTATCAGGCCAGTGAAAATATGGCTTTATTTAAATGAAGATTTATTCAGTTACCTATTTTATAATGTAATATTTCTTATTCTTCTCATTTTACATGTTTGGAAAAAAAACAAATGCACATAAAGTATGGTAATTACGTTAAAACTATACTTTCTTGTATTTATTTTGTCTATTTTCTATATTGCACCTAAATCAGGAAATGCTACATCGCCTCACCATTTTCCAAGCAATATGCAAAGGAAAATATTAATTCCTTGGATAATCTATATTTCACTGTTTTGTAGAAGGAGAGGGAGAATGATAACCAATAATAATAAACGTTACTACTACTATTATTGTAGTGAAGATAGATAATAATTATACATATAATAGTATCTAATACCTATAAAAGTTTCCTATATGCCAAGCACTGTTCTGAGCACTTGACATATTATCTCACTTAATAATCAGATGGTTATTTCGTGGAAGAGAGTCTTACAACTTACTCATTCCGTATAACAACAGTAATATTATTAATAATAATGACAAAGATGATAGAAGCCAAAAGTGTTTCTTAGCATGTTCCAGGCACTCTGACAAGTGCTCTTATATACCATCTCCCTTGATTCTTACAAAATTTTGTTAGGTCGATATTATGAGCATTCCCATTTTGTAGATGAGGCATTAGAGAGGTTAATACAAGGATATCTAGGAAGCATTTGGCACATGGGATTTGAATCCAAGTACTTTGACTCCAGAGGCCTCACTCTAATCACTAAGATGCACTGTACCTACCACATTGTAAATGGAAAATGCTCTAGAAACATGTGCTGGATGAATGGGTGAATTAATAAATGCATTTGAAATGTGTGGGGAGTCACTGGAAAGAGAATTCTGTACCTGGTTCTGCATCTAATTAAACATAAATTAGTCTTATATAACATAATGTAATTATGGCAGTGAGTGACATACCATCACTTTTTCCAAATTCTATTGATTAGAAACAAGTCACAGGTTCTGCCCACACTTAAGGGGAGGAAATAATACAAGGGAGCGGGTCACCTAGGCTGTCTGTCACAATATTGTATTATTCCTTTTATATGACATTTTCAGAAAGAAAAAAGTATGGTTATGGTGACATGATCAATGACTGCCATGGGTTATAGGTAGGGGGAGGGTGTGACTATATAAGGATAGTACAGGAAGTTGTGGGGGTGATGGAACTCTTTTGTATTCTGACTGGTAGTGATTATATAAATCTACACATATATAAAATCCAAAGAAGTGTATATAAAAAGTCACATATTATATATGATAATTTAAAGTATAATTTTAATAGATAATTAAAAAATAAAAATTTAAATGAAAAATTTAATAACCATTATATAAAAATCAATTCTTTACAAGTATGCTTCAGAAACCATCTGCTTCTTCCTAAAGCATATTTAATAACAAAGGAAAAAAAATAACACCCATACATTATTAGAAAGCACCAATTTCATTCCACTTAGGATATAAAAAGCCACAAGAAAATGCCACCCATAACTTTATAATGATAAAAATTTAGATAATCTACAAAACCATAACATCCCTTGAGCCCATCAGAGAACTGAGGTCAACCGAATTCCAAAGGATGACCAGCCCCTTTAAAGAGAGACCATAGGTACTGTTTTATCTTTGGCAAAGCATGGAGAAAGAGGTGGCTGTCATGCAATCAGGTAAAAAGAAATCAGCTGAAATTTTAATGAATTCTTAAATTCTTAATGGGCTAGTATGTCAGTACTTTGGATTATCTGGCATTTCAGACACTTATATGTTCACTGCCAAGTTCTCTTTCACAGTCCTTAACCAGAAGCATACAAACATGACTGGGGACAAAGCAGGAAACCAAAAAGAACCCATGTCAAGTGGTTCAGGCATGCAGGAAGCAATCAGTTGTTGCTGACGGAGAGACCTGCAGCCCCACACAGTTATCCAAACCCTTCTACTGTGGGAAGCCAAAGCCTTACGCCACTAGGGGAGATGTAGCAAGGCCTCTGCTACTGGACCCAGGTAAAAATCCATTGCTTCTGGGAGAGGCATAGAAGCAAAACCTATCTGCCTAGGGAGGAGGAGATAGGAAACTCTCCCATCCTCTGGACAAAGGCAGAGATCCAATTGCTGCTGGGGGAGAAGTAGAAGCAAAAACCATCTGCCTCTGAAGAGGAACAGAAAACCCTCTGGCCCAAGATCCTACATGAATAAAAAGCTACTGATGCGGAAGGGGCAAGAATGTATCTCTCACTAAAAACCAACCCCAGATACAAATCTGAGGTCAACTGTCATGTTGAGAGGAAAGAATGCTGAGAAAGTGCAACCCTCAAGGTCCAGTTGCTAAGGGCCTCCCTAATGTTGAGGCTGGACAGGACAACAGAAAGCATTCCCTGCCTCACTATGAGTCTAGCACCTAATAACAATAGGAGACTACTGCTGCAAAATAGGCAAGAGGATGAAGAGAGTGTCCCTATCCAACCCCGCTCTAGTGGAACAGTTGTGAAGAGACTGCTGAAAATTTAGGGTGGAAAAAGATGACTGAAAAAAATCCTCTGGCACTCCAGGCTCCACTCGAAGCAAAATAGTGTACATCATGAAAACCAGATGACAACGAAGTGAGAAAAAGAAGACACAATCTTCAACATATTTTATGATACCAGCATTAACCTGATATCAAATCTAGGAAAAAAACAAGTAAAGAAAACTACAGATCAATGTGTCTCATAAACAAAGACACAGATTCAACGATATAGATATAGAAATGGAATTCTCCCTGGGAAGGCAAGCATGGTTATACATTTGCAAATCAATCAATGTAATTCACCACACCAACAGACTAAAGAGGAAAAAAAAGATGATCTCAATTGATGCAGAAAAAGCATCAGACATAACTTCACAAACATTTGAGATAAAAATGTTCAGCACACTAGGAATTAAATGGCTCTTCCTAAACCTGATCAAGGGCATCTACCAAAAACCTAAAGTTAAAATAATACTTAATGGTAAAACACAATGTTTTTCCTCTAAAATCAGGAACAAGGTAAGGATATCTGCTCTTATCACTTCTACTCAACATTATACTGGAGACCCTCGGCAATACAATAATGCCTGAAAAATAAATTAAAGGAATACAGATTAAAAAGGAAGACATAAAACTGTCTTTATTTGCAGACAACATGATGATCAATGTAAAAAACTGCAATGAATTTACCAAGAAAAAAACTACTAGACCTCATAAGTAAGTTCATCAATATCACCAGATACAAGGTTAATATAAAATAATTTATTTCTATAAAATAAAATTTGGAAGTTGAAATTTTAAAAAGTATCATTTATAATATCATCAAAAAAACAGGAAATACTAAGGTAAAACAAATCTAACAAAACTAACAAAAATGTGCATGATTTGTATGCTGAAGACTTCAAAACACTGATAAGAAAAATTAAAGAAGATCTAAATAAATGGAAAAATATAGCATGTTCATTGACTTAAAGACTATTTTTAGGATGTAACTTCTCCCCAAACATATCTATAGAATCACTGTACTCTGAATCAAAATCCCACCACGCTTTTTGTAGAAATTGAGAATACCTATAAAATGTATATGAAAAAGCAAAGGAACTAGAATAGCCAGACCAATTTCGAGAAGGAAATACAAAGTTGGAAGTCTCATGTTACCTGACTGCAAGACTACAGTAATCAGGACAGTGTATTATTGGCATAAGATAGGCATATAGATAAATAGAATACAAATAGACGAGCAAATATGGTCAATAGATTTTTGACAATGGTATTTAAATGAAGAAATGATAGTCTTTTCAACAAATAGTGCTGGGGGGGGAATTGAACATCATATGCAAAAATGTTCATCTTGACCCCCTTAGCTAAAAACAATACAAAAATTAAAATAAATTACTGACCTAAATGTAAAAGTAAATACTGTAAAACTTCTAGAAGAAAACAAGGTAGAAAATCTTTGAGACCTTCTTTCAGGCAATGATTTATTAGAACACAAAAAACATGGGCCATAGGGGGCTGGCTCGGTGGCATAGTGGTTAAGTTTGCACACACTGCTTCAGCAGCCCGGGGCTTGTGAGTTCAGATCCCGGGCGTGGACCTACACGCTACTCATCAAGCCATATTGTGGTGGCACCGCACATACAAAATAGAGGAAGACTGGCAACAGATGGTAGCTCAGGACCAATCTTCCTCACACACACACACACACACACACACACACACACACACAAAACATGGACCATAAAAAATTTGATAAATTGGACTTGAAAACTTCTGCTCTTCGAAAAATGAAACGAAAATCCACAAAGTGGGAAAACATATTTGTGAAACACATATCTGATAAAGAGCTTTTATCTCAAATATATAAAGAATTCTTACAATTCAATAAGATTAACAACCCAATAAAAAAATGAACAAACAATTTAAAGAGACCCTCATCAAAGGAGATATACGAATGTCAAATGAACAGATTAAAAGATGCTCAACACTATTAGTAATTAAGGATATGCAAGTAAAACTACAATGAGATACCATTGACACTTTTATAAGAATGGCTAATATGAAATAGAGAAAAAAACCTGACAGTATCTACTGTTGGCAATGATGCAGAGCTAATAGAAGTCATATACTGGTGGTGGAAACATAAAATATCACAGCTACTTTAGAAAGTAGTTTGGCAGTTTCTAATACATAACAGACATACACTTACCGTGTAATCCAGAAATTGCACTTCCGGGTATTTACCTAAGAGAAATGAAAACTTATGTACAAAGACCTGTTCTGGAATGCTTATAACAACTTTAATCATAACCACCAAAAACTATACATCTGGTGAGTGGATACACAAATTGTAGAATAATAGAATACCTCTAAGCTATAATAAGGAATAAACTACTGATACATGTGACAACATGGGTAAGTATCAGAAACATTATGCTAGCAAAAGAAGCCAGAGGCAAAAGGCTGTATATCTTATGATTCCATATATATGACATTCTGGAAAATGAAACACTATAGGCACAAAGTTAGATCAGTGGTTGTCAGGAATCGGGGTAGAGAAGAGTATTGACTATGATGGGGCAGGAGGAGTTATGGAAATATCCTCTAGCTTGACCTTATCGGTCATTACTTAAGTGCATATGTTTGTCAAAACTCATCTAACTATACACCTAAAAGAGTGAATTTAACTCCATGTAAATTACACCTCAATAAACTTGAGTCTTAAAAAGGCATCCAAAATCAAAATATGACCTATATAAGAAGTTTGTATTTTAGTGTGAGAATAATGGTACATATAGGAATTCTGATTTGTTCTTTAGATGTATGGTTTCCAAAAAAGGTTGTGGATACCACAAGATATGTGTAAAAATATCATCCGGAGTGTACAAACAATATATTAGAAATTCAATTTGTTTTAACCTCTTGTATTAATTGTTACCAACTTCTATTTCTGAATTTACTTTAAAATGTTGGGGGGGCACCTAAGACACCCGACTTTTGATTCGGTAATACAACTCTTTCTATAAATTCATATCTTCATTAAATATCTATTTCATTGAAAGTTAGTTAATGCAGGACAAATGTCAAAAATCCCAGGGGACTTCAGCACCCTATAGGTTGTGAAATTTGTCCTCATTGGTAGAGCCTTTAACTACATGGAAGTTCTTACATGCCACTCAACCATGTGAGAAGAAAGAAAGGAAGGAGTAGAAGCCAAAGTGCTATAATCTGGAGCTAGAGAGCTGGTCAAGGATGTGTTCCCAGTGAGAGAGCAGAAGCTAAATAACATACAAGAGATAGAGTGGTTATAGAATAAGCAAATATCGATATTTTTAGTGTATACAGTCCATATAAAAGAGTATAAAGGGTTCAGTTAGAACTCTCCCAAAAACCACGAGGCGGCCATGACCATTGGTAAAGCAAGGAATCTTAGATACTTAATGGATATTCAAAATATTCAATGACCCTGAAAGCAGAAGCACAAACAAATACCTGAAACTGTCTGTAAACAAAGATAAAATCTTATTACTAATGTTCACTGTCTGAATGTCAGTCTATCTAAAGATGAAGAACAGCAAAAGAAAGCTTACTAAGGGTGAACATTCCAGGTAAGAATAAGGCAAGCCAGATAGCGTATCACTGCCAGGGCCAAAGGGATACCATAATCCCTGGTTTAATGTACACGAACATGACAGAGAGGCAAAAAAGAAAAAAATACCAACCAGTGACCCAGATGTCACAAGAAGATAAACCTGTCGTATTTGGAGTTTTTGTGTTCTCCAGGTAATGCTAAAACCTGCACAGTGCCAATGGATGAAGCTGCTAGGAAATCGATTCAGGATGATGGAATGGGAAACATTAAAAGAAATAAAAGAAAGGTTGATAAGGACCTCATAACATCATCATCACAGCACACAGCAAACAAAGTTTCACTACACGCTGAGCATTGAAGTAGAGAAACTAAACTGTAGTGTTCTCCCTGGGATTAATAAGCAAATAGAGACTTCTACGGATCTTCCTTGGTGAATTTAAAGAAAAAAAGAATCCCTTTCTCAGCCCCCTCCACCACCATTCTCTGAGATACTCATAGGAAAAGATCCAGGCTGAACCAAAATTATTCCTGTCACCACTGAATAAAGGTACTTATCAATTCTTCAGTGAGGAGATGTGAGAGACTGTCAAAAGATCCAAGGTCTAAACTTCAGAGTTTCTCAGACAAGCATTATGATAAGGTTGTTATGTGTTAGAAGTTCTCAAATAGATATGCAGACATGGGTTTGGGACCAAGTTCTAACTTTACTGAGGGATAACTGGTACTACCAGATATCAAAATATATTACAAGGTTAAAATAATTTTTAAGAGTTCAGTGACAGTCTAAGTGTGCAGCAAGGAGTAGATATGAACATAAGAAGGAAGGGGAAAAAAGAACAGAAGTTCAAAGTGAACAATTAAAGATCTGAATGTGCATGTGATTGATCAGTACATCTGGACATAGATGAGAAATCAACCAGTGAACTCTGAATCATCTAGAACAATCCTTAGGTAATTCGTCTGTGTTTTCTTGGTTAACCACCAAAACAGTGATTTTAAAGGTCTCTAATGTCTTAGGGCTACTAAATAGTTTTCTCCTTCTGTGCTTATACATATCCTCCTGAAAACTAGCAAGGAAGCTTGGATAAATAATTCTTAATTGGCGATACTAGAGGATACTCACTTAAAGCAAAGGCAAAGAGAAAAGAGAATAAGCAAAGGGATTTCTTATGTCAAAGAAGAAAGGTGGTCAATGAAAATGGAGAAGACATACAAAAAGATGAATAAAGACGGGGCACCAAAGAAACATACTGTAGTTGGGGAAAATATTTAAAAATTCAAGAAAAGAGAAGTCGTTCTATAATGTCCCAGTATGTAGGCCTTATAGCTATCAGATATAAGGAATGAGTGTGTGTGGTAGGAGACTGGGGGGTTGCTGGGAGTACATCAGGGACACCATTCCTGTTATTGGATATTTTGATACTTTGAAGTCTCTCAACATTTATTCTAGGGTAATCTTTTAACTTTTTAAAGCTGCCAGTGCTGTCCTATCTACCCAAGGCAGCCAGACACAGATACTGGGGTTTGTGTGGCCTCGACTCAGACAACAAAACAATGACCTCATTAAGAAGATAAGCTTAGAAGTCAGATATTTGGAATGGCTGTCATGGCTACCTACTGAATAGGATAGTCTTCAATGATTTCTTGAGTCAAGCAGTTGGCTGGGACCTGCAGGTCTTCCATAATTAGACATCATTATACCCATTTGTATAATTTCTTTATAGGAATTTAACACATTTAATTCTTTTCTAACACTAGAATCTGTGGGTTTTAATTTAAAATATTATGGCTAATGAGTCAGAATCAAAGTGAGTTCTACTCCATATTCTCAACTTAACCATGTTTTAACATGAAATGGAAGAGCCTTACCCAATGGCACGTGGCTTGTGGAGGGTCTGGCCCTGTATTCCAGTTGTCTTGATTCTCACTCCAACTGCTTGTCCCGCAGAGCTTTCTCCCTGCTCAGCACTTCTGTGATGGCCCTGCCTTTCTGGGGCTCAAGTGGCATCACATGCAGATTCTCAAGGTCATGTGCATCTCTGACATTAATTTAGGCTGTTCAAAGAAGATAGGGAATCAAATCAATTAAATGGAAAAGATAAGAAATTTCCCTACCAAAACGTTAGCAGGCATGTCATTCTGAAACATAGGGACTAGATGAAATCTCATCTGTGATGCAGAGGTCATATTTATTTTTATTTTTGTTCTTATTATTTGAAATGTTCTCTGTGACATAGCTGTTATTTGGTTCATGCTGAAATCATCTCTCTCTGGGCAAGTGTGAGGTGGGGACAGGGGAGCAGGGAAATAACAATTGCCTTGTGTCATCTATAGGCCAAATTCTATGCAACTACTTTTTTTAATGCTTTCTGTTTGAGTTCTCCTGTGGGGCTTTTTCTTCTAGACACGTACAATGTTTTTCAATGGAACTGCAATCACACTCTACATGCTGTCTCACAGTCTGCTAATACAAAATATGTTTCATTGCTTCCTCACTTCATAAAAATAGTTGCCTGGAGACAATCTGGAAAATCTGGCAAGCGCCATCTTGCGACCAGTACCAGAACTGCACCCTGTTACTACCAGATCCTTATGGGAGAAGGGTGGGAACAACACCGTGCCAAGCCAGCAGTTTTCTCAGGCTTTTGGAATATATCATGCTCAAATTTAGAGTTTTCTTATGCATTACACAAAAAACTAAACGTTAATGTCTTTATTTCCAACAGACTGATAAAAAAATTGCATGCTTACTGAAAATTGAAAAGATAACATTTATAAAAAGAAAGCATAATTCTGGAAAAATAATATTATTGTTCCCTGAATATCTTTCCATATGTTTCTTTACATATATACATGAATGATATAATTTCAGACTAGCTTTTTTCCAGGCTCAAGTGCATAGTTTGAAAGTTTTTTCATATCAATAAGTATTTTCAATGTGATTTTTTATGAATCACTTCAAATGTAATTTCCCCCCAATCTGTAACATTTTATTGCAAACTTTTTTCTGATATTGTTAAAAAAATGACTAAATATGTAATAAGAATTATTTTTAAGCAGAGATCGTAAAGACTTTCTTGTCTCTCCAACCACACAAATAATGCCATTAGTAGGTAGCCTTATATTTTTTCTCATTTTGTTACACATATTGTATTAACGTAGTCCTTTATCTTTAAATGACATAATATGGTGCTAGTCATTCTGCAATTTGCATTTTTCACTTAATACTACTTCTCAGATATCTTTTCAAATAGATACATGTTAATACTTCCATTTGTCAGCTATATAACATTCAATTGTATGGATGTACCATGCCACATAATATTTTTAAAAGTGCTAATAGAAATAAACGAAATCCTCTCCCTGTCTCACTCTTAAAAGATATAGAAAAATGGTTCTTCCTGACCACAGTCGTACCTGTGGTCTGAAAGAATGAGCTGCAAGGAGGACACAGGCAGGGCTGTAGCCAACACAGCAACCAGGCTACAAGCTTGAGGAGGTCCAGGAAAATTTCCACTATCAGCAAAAGACAAGGCGGGTATGTTTGCATGTCTGTGTGTGTCTGCCAATGTTTACGAGTCTGAAACCAAATGGTTACACTGTTTCAGCTTGAGTTTACTCTTGTAATTATAAAAAATGATCATGGAATAAAGCAACTCTAAAAATGCTGAAACCAGTTAAAAATATATTTTGAAATCTCCAGTAATCTGAACACTCCAGAGATGCTGACTGTTAACATGGGAATCTAGTTCCTTCCTTAAGGAAAATGCATTTATGTTTTACAAATGTTATGACTCAACAGCATACCTGAATCTCATCCATGTTCGTGTACATTTATATTTGTGTTTTTATATGTCAATCACTTTTTATGTTTACATTTTTCTATCAATTATTTTTTGTGCACAACAATAAGTGTTTAAGTCAAAATATAATAAAATCTGTAACAAAGATAGAAACACCGAATGCCATGTAAAAAATTTACATGAACGGCATGCCTCACTGAAGTCTTAATTTAGAAGCTGTAATCTGATCGCCCAATCCCACACTCTGGACTTCAAAAATATCGGGAGAAACTAAATTTTCAGGGGATTTATTCTGTCACAATAACAGCAATTTTCCCAAAACCATATTCCATTCCCACCTCTCCCAGGTAGCAATCTCTCTTTTTTTTCACCGTAACACGAACGCCTGAAGAAATTTCCAGAAAATAACTAGCTTTAAGACAGCCATTACCTTGAAGCTTCTTGTCAGCTGCAGCCTCATGAAATGCAGCCCCTCCCCCAAGACTGGGCAGGCACAGCTCACATCCAAGCTTCTCAGAGAATGCTCCGCCCTCTCCCTGTGATGGGGAAAGCAGGGGGCCTTTCCCTCAATTAGAGGGAGGAGAATAGCCAAGTTAACTCTAATTCACTTAAAGGGGAAAAACGTCCATTTTTAAAAGACTTGAAAGAGAAATGGCAACATGTGTCTCTTTAATTTCCATTCAAACCACAGGGGTAGGTGATTATCTAAAAAGCAGCAGCAAATCGCTTTATCATATAATTAAGATTCAGTTAAAAATATCTCTTACATATTTTTCTTGTTTCTTCTGGCACATTATTTCTACAAAAGATTTTAAGACCCAGTTGGTAAATGTGCATTAACAAGACCCGCTAGATCCTTGTTTGTGATTGCAGCATATTAATACTGTATTTTGTGGAGAATTAAATCTCTAAAATTTTAATTCTTCTGGCCCTGGGACATGATATGTGTCTCTATTTACCCAGGTTGTCTCATTCACCCTTCAGAACGTTTCATAGTTTTTTCAAATAAAGTCATTTTTAAACATAAAACATCAACTGAAATCCTTAAAGAAAAAAGATACGCGTCTGGATATACTGAAATTGAAAAAAAAAAGACTATGATAAAAACACAATAAACCAAAGTTGAAAACGGAAGAACGAACCTGACAAAAATGTTTTCAACTAAAAAACATCTCTAAAGTAACTCTTACAAATTAATAAGAGATAAACAGCAAAGTGAAAACAAATGAGCAAAGGACATAAACAGGCAATTCACAATGTTCAGCTTGAATAATTCTTCCCCGCTCCCGATATTTACTTCCCTGTGAGCAAGCTTATGTAGTGCAACTACAGGTATCTCTGTCCTTTTTGTACAGTTGCAAGCCTCTAGGCTGTTAGATTTGGTGTTATAAGGCCGATTTGACTCTCACAATAATCAATGCCCTGCAACTTACATTCCCTTTGTACAAAAGCTGACATTTTGGCTTCCATTTGCAACTTCAATCGTTTGATATCAATTTGTTCAATTTGTTCAGTAGAGAAAGGAAAGTGTTATTCACTGGGGCTCCTCAAAATCCAAATGTTCAAAATAAAAATTAAAACTGACCAATACATAAAAGATACTCAGCTTACCTAAAAATCAGAGATGCAAACATAAACAGAAATGAAATTTAATTTTTCTACCTAATTTGACTTACAAAGAAGTCATCTTTAGGAGCTGCCGTACTTATCTATGAACTCTCCACCTTTTACGTGCACCCACATTCCCAACAAATGAAAACATATTTTTCTGCACTATGCTTTTGCACTGACCACATCTGCACGATAGCTTCACTCGGCCATAGAGCAGTTATGACATGTCTCCTTTATGTTGCAGGGCCTGGCAGTACGTTCCCTTTCAGATACAGCTATTCCTGGACAGGGGCTGAAACTCATTTGTTATACAGAGAAACGTCTATTTCATTTCATCCTCATTTACAATTGGCAACTCCTGTTCTTGTGCATTTATTATTTGCAATTGCTAATTCAATATGGGAAAATCATTTTTCTATCCTCTTTTATTGAGCTTTTTTGTTCACAAAATATCCAAGAAGTTCAAATTTAAATTTAGATTTTTGTTGCTTTTCACTTCGAGGTGTGGTTTCCCAGGAAGTGCCAAAGCTTACACACTGCAAATGGATCATCCTCAGGATTAGTTCTCTTAAGACAATGTTATGCTAGGTTTAAAAACAAAAATTATAAAACGTATGTAAAGTTGATGAGGTGCTCACAACTTCATCCATTACCACAGTGAATGAGTAAACATGACTCCTGTCTTTTGCCACCTCTGACTATTCAGGATAGAGAAACAGAGCTGTGGTATGACACTGCTCTTCCCATAATCAACAAACGAAGAGAAAGGAAATGGTCTGCTTGGGGACTCTAAAGAAAGACGAAGCCATCCAGAGACACATAACAGAAGGATCAGGCTGGGTCAAAATTATTCCCATAACCAATCTGAATAAAGAACATCAAAGGTTCTTTGGTCAGGAGATAGGGATTTCTGTTTGCATAACCCAATGTCTAGCCTTTAAGAATTTGTCACGGATGCATTACGACAGAGTTATGTTTTTGAAGTGTTCAAAAAGGCAGGGAGATAGTCGTGAGTTTGAGACCTTTATTAGCTCAGTGGAGAGTAAACTTTCAAATCCTTGACAATTATGCTAAGTTGTCATCTCCCCATACTAGAAAATATAGTTAAGAAAGATGCATGAGTCATGTACGACATGAGTCACATGAGTCATTCTGCTATTAACCTACGTTGTCTAAATATTAAACCGTATTCACTAGTACAATAATAAAAAAGAGTTTAGTATTTGCCTAAGTGTGCAGTAGTAGATAGATGAGACAGGAAAGATGGAAAAGGGGTGGGGGAGTCCTAATTAAATGAGAGAGAAACTGAATTTGCATATGCTCAATTAGTGCATCTGGATATAGACAAGAAATCATCCACAGATACACAATATGCTGGAAAAATCCTTAGGTCACTGGTCTGGTTTTAGCTGCCTAGTTTTCTAGAAAAGCAGTGTTTTTGAAGAACCCTTAACTCTCCTGTGTCATGGCTAGTAAATGGTTCTTGCCTGTTGTTGCCTCTTCTTAACTTCTGAAACTTCACAAAATAGCTTGAATAAAGTGTTTTCAGGGGTGACAACCGGATTAGATTAAAACATGGCAAAAAAGAAAGGGGATCAGATAAGAAGTTTACTTTGCTAAGCAGAAAGAACGTGGTCAATGAGAATGGAGACAAGATACAAATCAGAAGAATAAGTCATGAGTATCAGACGGAGGAGTTCAGAGACATGGAACACATTTTAGGGGAGGTGAACAAAAACAAAAAAGTATCATGATAACACAAACCCAATATCCTATCTTTACCATTTCTATTGTACTATAGGAAGGGAATGTGTGTGGGAGGACTTTGATGGTGTCGGGGACATAATTTGTCTTCCTGGATAATTTGGGTCTTGTGGATTCCCCTAGGTTATCATGAAGGAATGCTGGGCTTTAAGGTTTTCTAAGTTGCTAGTGCTTCCCTGCCTGTCCAAAGCAACTCAAAATCTCATGGACACTGATAGTGGGATTCAGCACCAATAACCTCATTAAGAGCACCACTTTAGGAGTCAGAGATTTGTGATGGTTGTTGGCAAAGATTTAAATGTGCTAAACCACTACAAAATATTATGCAGGGAGTATACAGATATCTATGTAAGAAAGGTCGTAAGACCTTAAGAAGGTCTTAAGAAATCTTTGTAACTATGTTATCTAGTATGTGGTGATGACAACCTAGCAAAGCTATCAAGGACTGGAGAGTCAGCCATTGGCTGGAACCTCAGGTAGACACCTGAACGAATAGCCTCTTGCGCGATTTCTTCAGAATGGTTTAATACGTGAGGTCCCCACCACCACTAAACAGAAGCTATGACTTTTAATTAAAAAACCTTATGACTGCAGAACAAGCAGCAAAATGAATTGTACATCAAATTCTCAATCTAACATGATTTTAATAGGAAGTGTGGCTTTTAATTTAAAATGCTATGGCTCCACAGAAGGAAGCAAAATGAATTATCCCCCAAGTTCTCAACATGTTTTTAACATGCAATGGGAAGAGCCTTACCCAGTGTCACGTGGATCGTGGAAGGTCCGGCCCTGTGTCTGGTTGTTTTGATTCTCACTCCAACTGCTTGTCCAGCAGAGCTTTCTTCCTGTTCGACGCTTCTATGGTCACACTGCCTTTCTGGGGCTCAACTGGCATCACATGCAGATTTTCAAGGTCATGCGCATCTCTGATATTAACGTAGGCTGTCCGAAAAGGGATAGGGAATCACAACAATTAAATGGAAAAGGCGTAAAGAAACTTCCCCACTAAAACATTTGCAGGCATGTCATTCTGAAACACAGGGAAGAAATGAAATCTCATCTGTGATGTAGATGCCACAGTTTATTTTTTTGTTATTATTCTAAATGCTTTCTGTGATACTGTTATGTTATTTAGTTCGTGCTAAAATCGTCCCTCTTGTTAAAAGTATGATTTGGGGACAGGAAAGAAGGGAGATAACAATTTCCTTGTGTTTTCTATAGGCCAAATCTGTGTAGCTTCTTTCTCTACTGTTTTCTGTTTGAATTCTCACATCAGTCCTGGTGTGAGTTTTTTTCCTGTTATACACATGCAATTTTTCAACAGAACTGCAATCACACTCTACATGCTGTCTTGTAATCTCCTGACACAAAATACATTTCTCTGCTTTGTCCACTTCATAAAAATGGTTGCCTGGAGAAAATTTAGGACACCTGGCAAGCGCCACCTTGTGACTAGAACCAGAACTGCAGACACCCAGCTCCTTAGGGGGAAGGGTGGGAACTACAGCCATCCAGACAGTAAGTAGCCTTCTCAGGCTTCTAGACTTTTTCATTCTCAATTTAAGCGTTGTGTGGTTGTTAGGTAAATATAGGATCATAGCTCCTCATTTTAATTTTTTTTGTTATTACAATATCTCTCATGCATATTGTGTATCTTTCTTTATCTTTTGATTTTTCCAAGAAGAAAGCAAATCCCCACAATAATGGTCAAATATAATGGTTTGCTCTATATGTTTCTAGGTTTTTCCTACAGATATTTATAAACGTGCATATTTTATGAAATGAGACCTTTATCCTTCCCAAGAATATATCTGAACATCTTTCTACATAAATAAATGTTTTCTACATCACCTTTTTGTGAATTACTTTTATAAGATTTTTCACTATTTCTAAGTTTTATCTCATTTTCTCATAATGAAAATTACTGAAGCCTACTCTTTTCCAAGTAAGATTTAAAAAATGGAGAAATGTGATATATAGAAGGTTGAAATGTTTTGTCTTTCCAACTACACTTATAGCACCAATTAATAAAGTAGCATGTATATTTCCAGATTTTCCTTGCATATATTTTACTAATATGATACAGGCCATTCTTCAATTTGCTTATTTTTAGAATGTTCCTTGGGCATCTTTTCTTATCATTGCATTTAGCTCACTGTATTAGCTTATTCTTTTTATAGCTGCATAGTATTCAACATTATGGATACCTTATCCTATGTGACTATTCCATAGTATATTTTAAACAATTTTTGAATTCTTTCTCAAGGGTACATAAAAGTACAAATAAATATCCTCTGCTTGAACCAAAGTCCAGATGATAGCCTAAATATTTGCCTTGCCAGAAAAGCACAAGCAACCAGATAACCAGCCTTCTCAGATCCACAGAAAAATTCACTTTCAGCTAAAGACAATTTACTGTGCTTGGTATCTATTTAAATGTCTATAACAAAATAGATTGTTCCTTTCAGCTCCAATATGTCTTTTCAAGAAAATCAAAAGGTACATAAAATCTAAAGGAAAAAATTCTCGCCATCAGTTCTCCAATCCCTGAGTTTTTCCCTGCTTACAATTGAGTCTAATCCCTTTGATTTTTTTCCTTCATCATATATATATTAGAATATACTATTTGAAATTATATTTATTCACCCACATATTTGAACATCTTTACATGTTTATATATGTTTACACATTTTGGGGAAAGCAGTTTTTTCCTCATGTTTTAAAATTCTCATCTCAGTTTTTTTATGCTGATATAGGTACTACATGTTAAGTGAAATGTGGAAGAAAGAAGTGGAAAATTTCCTCTTTCTTTCTTAGACATTCTATATTACTAGATATATTGTTTGTTGTGATTTACTATATTAATATATGCCTATTATTTTTTAGTTTAAGATCTTTCATATATTTTTCATATTACAAATGGGAATATATCATTCTTTTGATAGATAGGTAGAGAAGTAGACAAAGATTGTGCTTTGCACATCCATAAAAAAGCGATTCTTTTAAGACACTGAGTGTCCCTTGACAAATAACCAAACTTCTAATTCTCAGAAGTACTTAAATCTGCAGTTATAGATTACTTCACGTTATTACTATACAAACTCCTCCAAAACAGTTAGATTTGTTAGAAATACAATCAACACAACCAAAGTCATATACAAATCCAATATCCCCAGCTAACTTCATTTTTCATTTGGAATTATCACAATTTTTTTCAAAGAAAGAAACATTAATTTCTCCAGTTTTGTTTCATCATTTATTTTTGATACCACTGCTTTTTGATCGAAACATGAAATAGCCTGTTCAAAAGTTTTTAGCTCTTGTAACCTCATGAAGTATTTTTTCCGCAGGTGTAATCTGATCACCACCTCCCCCACTTTTAAAATGTGGACTTTTAAAATCTATGGAGGAATACAAAATCCAGATATTAATTCCCTCACAGAAACGATTCTCACAAAACGACACTCCTCTCCCACTGCTCCAAAGCGGCAGTCTCTGGTTTTCTCACCTTTACTTCAAAGTCTCCAGAAACCTCCGAAAATAACTAGCTTTTACGACAGCCATTACCTCCAAGCTGCTTCTCTTCAGCGGAAGCCTCCGAAGTGTGTGTGTATTGCGGCTCCTCCCCCAAGACTGGCCGGGCACAGCTTGCTTCCAAGCTTTTAGAGGATGCTCCGCCCCCTCCCTGTGATGGGGAAAGCAGGAGGTCCTTCCCTCACGTGAAAGGAGGAGAATCACCAAGTTAAACCGAAATACAATTGAAGGAAAGAAATGTTCCTTTTACAGAAGTTTAAAGTGTAACGGCAACATATGTCTGTTCAATTTCCATTCAAATCCCTGGGGTAAGCGATTTTCTCAAAAAAAAAAAAGAGAAAGAAAAGAAAAAGAGGTAGCAAATTTCTTTTTCATATAGGAAAGATGCAGTTAAAAGATTCCTTATTTTTTTTCAGGCCTTCTCTAATACTTTATGTGTTAAATTTAAGACGTGTTAGTCAAGCTCCACTTAAAAAGCGTGCTAAATCCCTCGATTGGAATTATAGTGGATTGATGCTTTATTTTACGTAGAATTAATTCTTTACAATTTTGAATCTGAACCTGGGACGTAATATGTCTTTCTTTTCACTCAGGTCTTCTGATACTTTCATCCTTAGGTCATTTCTAAAGAAAAATCCTCAAACAAAATCTGATATATTGAAATTGAAAAAATATATGTTTCAATAGTAAAATCATAATAAGCCAAAGTCAAAAATCAACCACTAATTTGGAAGTGCTTTCCAATAAGTATGATTAGATAAACAAAAATATCCCTAAACCAGTTCTTATATTTCAATAAGAAAGAAATGAACAACAGAGTGGAGAACTGGGCAAAGGATACAAGCGGACAATTCGCAACGTTCGTTCCTGCTCCTGATATTTACTCCTCTGTGACGACAGCTCAAGTAGTGCTCTCTCTGCTTCTTCTAGCCTCCATAGGCCTCTAGGCTGAGGAATAGTTTGTTTAAATCCGGGATTCTGTAAGTTCCGTTTGAGAGTCCCGTTTTACTCTCCAAATGAGCAATATCCTGCAGTTCACTTTCTCCTGTTAATAAAGCTGACATTTTGGTTCCATCTGCTATTCTGTCTGTTTTATTGCAATGTGTTCATTATTTTCAAGATATGACAACTGTAAACTTTTATGTACCCACTAGTGAAACTCAAAACGTATAATAATGCAAAAATGGATAGAAATACATTACTGAGGAGGCAATTTTAACTCCAACAGAAGTGGGAGAAAATACTGATCAGCTCCTCCTGTGGCTTTTTTTTAACATACAAAGCATTTTCATCTTTCCCAGATTAAATCCTATTTAGTTTGGTCTGGTGGTGTTTGTTATGATTTCTAATAGTGCATTCTCTCAAGAACTCTGATGTAATTTCAAAAACCAAAGCTTCTCAATATTACAATGCTAAAAAAACTGGATTCTGTTCATGAGAATCTCTGCAAAATTGTGGGATCAGTTCTGCTGTTTATCAAGGACATAATACTAAGAAACATTGTTCATTGAAACATAGCAACATTGAGAACAGAGAACTGGTAAACTTTGTTCTTTAAAAGCATAAGACCTTGAGAAGCTTTGCTGTTCAGAACAAAATGTTCTACTCTAAGGGTTGTTCTTTAATTGGTTACTGATATTATTTTAATTTTCTTTCATATTAAAAATATTTTATAAAGAAACAGAATATAGAAATAAACATTGCAAAATATAAATTATTGAATATACCAGGTGTTGGTGAGGATGAGGGGCAACTAAAAGATCCATACACTGCTGGAGTGCAAATTGGAACTAATATTTTGGGAAATGTTTGGCATTATCCCCTAAAGTTGAACAGCGTAGAGGTTAACAGAGAACATTTAGGGCTTCCAGGAGCAGAGTGGCATATCTAAATTGGTAGTAGAGAAATGATCTCCACAGAGAGTTATGTATACTCCAGAGCACATATAAGACCATCCAGTGGGGTGTAGGAAGTAAATATTCAAAATTGAAAAATTTGTTTTTCATTTTGATTTATTTTATAAGCTTTTATTTATAATATTTTTCAATGTTCATCATAAATTGTACTGTAGTACATTATGTACTTTATAAAAATACAAACTATGGGAGACGTCAACAAATTTTTACAGTAGTGATAATAAAAGAATATGTAGAGATCTCTGCTTTATGGGACTCACAGCCCAGATAATCCTTCCACTTGTCTTATGCTTCATTTGCATGGTTTGGGATTATAATCTCATAAAAAGACTAATTAATTTGAACTTCCTAGATTGCCTATATAGTGATTTCACTGCTCAGAAAAGCTATCATTACTCTCGTTAAACGTTTAAGATAATAATGAGAAATTGAATTATAGTAAGCCAAGCTTTTACCAAAGGATGGTTCTTGCCAACTTCAGTCAATGCTAAAAATATGTGGGCCTACATTTAGTCATTTGAACTATATTATAATACAGGTTTTCACTGTAAAGCCAAAATTTTAATGCCAACAATGATTGTGTTTTCCTTTAATGTCAACCTAAATTTAATTTCTAAGTTCTCTAATTGACTTTCAGACCTTGAAAATGAGTGAATATTTTTTGGACACCTGGAAAATTCTTAAGAAAATCAGAATGCATAAACACAGAGCGTCAAACATACCAAGAATAAATGTAATAATTTTTATTTAGTCTTACATACAAAAGTATTTACTTCTTACAAAGTTCAAATTAAAATGATAAAATCCATATTTAATGTGCATCACCTTATAATATGTTGAGAGATTAGTTATACTTTAAAGCTCAAGTTTAGACCTTTCTATAATATGTATTTATTTGTGTGTATCTGGGTCCATATGTTTAAATATATACATATAATGGTACATTAATTTAAATAAGAGCAACTTAATAGAAAGAAGAGGATTAAATAACTAAAATGAAAAATGATCTTAGAACATACAATCTACACTCACAATGAGATCACATGGACTTATTATTTATTTTTTGCATATTCTATTCAGGTCTATCTATGCCTTATCTGTATGTATATTTTCAATACAAAATGGTTAACCTGTATTCTCTTATACTACTCCTTATCACATTCATAGATTCCTCTTTTCAGGAAGAGCTAAATTTTTTACACATTGTTGTCCTTCTTTATGCTATGTTTATCTTAAATGCTGTATTGTCACTCTGGTTAATGATGTAACCCAGGATAAAACTGTTGCTTGTTCTTCAGTCCCTATGTTCTAACTTTAATTGAGCAGCCAGTTTCCCCTAATAGCTCCTTGTTCTATTTTCTTCCCCCAAATCCAACCCTAAATTTAGAGTAATAAAACTGTCAAGGTGTCTCTTACATCCAAATCATCTTTGGCAGTTTCCAGATGACTAGAAGATAATACGAAAGCTTTATTCCCTCACCTAATAAAAGGAAGGAAGAAAAATCAACTTAAGTGTATTTGCTATGCTCTGTATTTTGTAATTGGATCCACAGTGTTAGAAGAACTACTTTTTTTTCAGACACACGTTATAAAAAAACTGTCACTTCAAAAAGAGAGAATCAACTCCCAGGTTAATTTTGTATAGCAAAACTATTATTGATAAAGTAACTACCTGTTCAGGATATATAGACGCGTGCTCTTATTCATGTGCGTGGGCTGGCACAATAACATTTTTACAAATTGATGTATAAGATTTCATTTCTAGGTTATTATTCCTTGCTTATTAGTGATGATTGTGGTCCACACTTATGGGAAGGTTTTAAAAGTCTTAGATACTTGTCAATCACAATCTATAAAATGTTGTTACACTTACTTTTGACAAATTTTACCTGTCTTTAAGAAAAAGCCATGGTTGGAACCATGTATTTATGTATTTTACCCAATAGGGGAATCCATGCTTCTATTCTGATACATTCAATCACTCTAATAAATTAACCCAAGCCTATCAGTCTTCTACCTCTCTCTCACACACTCGTGAACTTAAGGGTCCCTGTCACAAGCTATAGGTCAATGATTGGATATAATGGAAGAAAGGTCCAAGAAAGTCAGCCTTAGAGCCACAATGTAATGGATTGTATAAAGGACGGGAGAGTCAAAATTTCTGGGACTGTATTAGCCCAGAAGGAGAGGACTTTAAGACATAGACTGCCGACCCAAGACAAATGGGACAAGAATTAGTTACATGTGACTGAGGAAGGACTGAGTGAAATAAATGAGAAAAATCTAATTGTGATTGTTTGTATTGGGATGTTTTAGGTATTGTGCTTGATATGCTTTATTCAGAAAGTCTTATACCACAAAGGTTTTCTCTTTCTTCTTCTCCTTTTTCTTTTCTTCCTCCTCCTTTTTTATTCTAACTCACGAAATCACAAGGTATCAGTAATATCTCACACTTTAAGTCATATGAAGTTCAAGTGATCCCCAAAAAATCCATGGAAAGAATATTATGGTGTAGCTCATGTCATTGAATTTTAGGATGCAACAGATTAAATTCTTCAGAATATTACAGTATAGAGTATAGCCCATCAGAATTTGGAAAAACACAAAATTTCTTATATGTTTATTTTATGACATTCTAATGAAAAAACAGAGTGTAAATATGACTTTTCAGGCAAATAACAAACTTAAAGATGATGACTCTAGATATATAGGAAGCTGTTAAAAAGGCCCACTGTTTAGCCTTTATATATTGCCAGGGAGGCATATGGCAAGATGGTTACATGTTTGATATTTTCAATATGACAGTCTGACAAATATGAATTTCTTTCTCAGCTCTCTTGCTTATTGCTTATTAGTTGTGTAATCGTAAATAAGTTCCTCAGCTTCTTTTTTTATTTAAATTTTTATTTTTTTCGGATGTACATCATATTTCGAATTCTGTGTACATTACATCATGTTCACCACCCGAACACTAATTATAGTGCATCCCCTCACATGTGAGCCTAATCACCCCTTTTGCCCTCCCCCCTTCCCCAATGGTAACCACCAGTCCAATCTCCAATGCTATGTGTTGTTTTTTTTTGTCATTTTTATCTTCTACTTATGAGTGAGATCATATGGTATTTGACTTTCTCCCTCTGACTTGTTTCAATCAGCATAATACCCTCAAGGTCACAAATGGCCGGATTTCGTCATTTCTTCTGGCTGAGTAGTATTCCATCGTGTATAAATACCACATCTTCTTTATCCATTCGTCCCTTGATGGGCACCTAGGTTGCTTCCATGTATTGGCTATTGTGTATAATGCCGCAATGAACATAGGGGTGCAAGTATCTTTATGCCTTTGTGTTTTCAAGTTCTTTGGATAGTTACTCAACTTCTGTATGCCTCAACTTCTTCGTTTATAAAATGTATGTAATCTTAATATCTATTTCTAGAGTTGACAAAAGTAATTGAAATAATACTGTAGTTCACCAGAAATCAAACCAAATTTGTAACTGTAACTACACCAGAAATGTCACATTTGAGGGTAAAATCACCTAATCAGAATTGACAAATCTACCATCAAGGAACAAGGATTATACTTGATAACAATGTCTAAAAAGACATCTCAGGAAACTGTCTGGTATTTGCTCTGCTGCCCAAAGAGTCCCTGCCTCACAGGTAGTAAAGAATCTCTCTTTCCCGGTAGATCAGGAACTTTGGAAATTTTGGGAGACTTCTGAAAATGTGAGATTGCTGCACAGTATTAGGTATAACAAATGGAGGTAAATTTCTTGGTCCTTGGTCTTTAGCTTTGGATAAGTTAATAAAAATGGTAAAGGGCATTTCTGAAGTAACAGGGACCATTTAAAACAGAGCCTTGGATTCCTTCCATAATCTTCAAACAAAAGTTATCAGGCCTTGGTAGTTTCTCCCCATGAAAACTGTTAACTATACAATAAAGAGGTGTGTGTATGTTTGGTAACACTCTTGATGCACTTATGTAAATATCAGGGTATGTGGAGAAAGAACACACTCTGAAAGCCCAGATTCATAGACAAAATTAATTTGTTACCATTAACGTTGATTTACTTTGGAATTTTATCTGGAAATTCTTCCTAAATGTTGCAAACTGAATTAAAGGAATAGTATAAATATAAGTAAAAACTTTGCTGATAATCATGATTATAATAACAGTGTATAAAGTAAGACTATGTCTAAATTTTTCTATATTCAAAAATTGTAAAAAACAATTAATGAAACTAAGTTAAGATAAGAATGATTATTGCTTTTGGGAGGAGAAAACCAAAAGGAGTGATGGTCAAAGAAAAAAGAATGTCCCCAAACTAAGAAATGAACAAACTATATATTCAGCATCTTTGTTTCAGCTTGAGAAAAATCACTGACACCATCTTGTTATTTGGTGCTCTGCTTCCAAGTTCTGTTGACTTAGTTTCATGGTTTCCTGATAGATGTCCCTATTACGCACTGTTGCTGGGGGATGAAAATTTAATCCCAATCTCAAGCAGATATATTCTGAACATTTGCTACTTAAATGTATTCTTTTTTATCTTCTGACTGATAGTCAGCATGTACCGTGCTGCCATTAGCTTCCTTTGTAACAACTGGCAAGAACATTATGTGTATAAGACTTTGGGAAAGGAAACTTTAATTACTATAAAAACTTACTTGTTTATGTAAGCATTCCCAGTTCCAAAATTTGTAAGCATTCCATTTCAATACCTTTTCTGACCTGACATACCCTCTTTTAAATGTTTTTGTTATCTTGCTGGTTCTCTTACTGGTGAGTTAATAAAATTTGGCACGTTAGAGATAAATTTATCTAAAAGAAATTTTTCTCAGATGATATACAGAGCATGTAACAATTCCTAAGGTATAGACTTTGACCAGTATGCAACACTGGTTATAAACAAACAGTATGACCATAGGAATGAATACGGGCTGAATGTCAGTCACCTTGAAAGCAAGAGCAGAAGAAAAGAACTTATTGGAGTTGAGTGCTCAGATACAGACAAAGGCAAACTAGTCAGTGAGTCACTGCCAGGGCCAAAGGGGGCTGAGAAATCTCGGGCCAAATGTGAGGAAACACGGTGGTGAGGGAAAAAGTGTCTCCAGTGAGGAGAAATGAACTCCCACAGAGAACCCTCTGACACCTGGCCCACAGGGATACAAGTTTGAGTTTGCCACATTTGGGGATTTTGTGTTCCTGAGTCAATGGTAAAACCTATACGCTGCCAATGGCTAATGACACTATGAGGTAGACCTCTTAGGGTGATATTATAGTAAGATCTTTACAAAATGTAAGTAAGGTTGCTGAAGACCTGACAACTACGTTATCACAGTGCATGGGCAATTAAAAAACACAACAACCAGCTCTTGCCACGCTCTGAGATCACAGGTCAGAGTTGCAGTGTGACACAGTTCTTCTCAGGATTAACAAGCAAAGAGCAAGACCCTGTGGTCTTTCTCGTGGACTCTAAAGCAAAATGGTGCCATCTTACTCTCTAGGGGACCCTTAAAAGAAGGACCAGGCTGAACCAGAAGTATTCCTGTATGTGCTTTGAATAGAGGTCATCATCATTTTCTGGTCAGAATATATATATGAGACTGTTCACAAGGCCCACTGTTTAGTCTTTATAAATTCTCAGAGAGGTGTCTGCCAGGATGGTTCCATATTTGCTATTCTCAATATGGCAGGCAGTCTTATAGATATGAATTTATTTCCCAGGTCTGCCATTTATTAGGCATGTGATCTTAAGTGAGTTCCTTAACTTCTATGTACCTCAGTTTCCTAAGTACATAAGTATAAAAAGTGAGTACTCTTAATACCTACCACTTGAGTTGATAGAAGTAATGAAAGCAATAAATATTGTAGTTCACTTGAAGTGAAAACATCTGAGAATTTCCAAGAAGCTTCTGAAAAAATGTGTAAGTAGGGAAGACTAACACTAACATATGTGAAGGCACATAAACAAAGTTACGGTGATTAAAAGTGTTCAGTACTGGGGCTGGCCCCGTGGCCGAGTGGTTAAGTTCGCGCACTCCGCTGCAGGGGGCCCAGTGTTTCATTGGTTCGAATCCTGGGCGCAGACATGGCACTGCTTGTCAAGCCACGCTGAGGCGGCGTCCCACATGCCACAACTGGAGGGACCCACAACGGAGAATATACAACTATGTACCAGGAGGCTTTGGGGAGAAAAAGGAAAAAAGAAATAAAATCTTAAAGATGTTCAGTGCTGAAAAACACTGACTTAACAAGCTTTGTAACTTGAGGGATCTTGCCAAGGGTTTCTAAAAAATTCATATTAAAAAAAAAGTGTTCAGTACTAACATACCTAGGTGTGTAGCAAGATGCTAATGAAGGCATAGCAAGAATAGAAGAAACGGAAAATGAAGCCCAAAATGAACCACAGAGTATCTGAGGATACACATGGTCCATTAATGTATGTGAATATAGATGAGAAATCTAGCATGGATTCTCTATTCTCTGGAAAAATCCTTGGGGTATTGGTCTGTGTTTAATTCCTGGTTCGCTACTAAAGCAGTACTTTTAATCAAATTCTTGTTTTAGGATTACTAATTGCTCTCATTTTTGGTGCCCTTGTCTTTTCCTCCTAAAACTCAAAGGAAGCTTGAAAAGTTGTTTTGAATCGGCAATATTTGAAGATACTGGATAAGGACAGGACAGAGAAGAAGAATCAGCAAAGGGATGTCTTATGTCAAAGAAGAGATCTTGTCAATGAAAATGCAGTAGAGATACGAGAATGAAAAGAAAAAAGTGGGGTTCATACAGAGGAGGCTTCATGCATGGAATATACTTGAAATGAAAGAACTGTAAGAGTACTACCATAACACCCCAAGGCCAACATATTCTCATTATTGTTAATTTATTTTAGGGTGTAAGTATGTGTGTCTGTGCTCATGTATGTGAGAGAGAACAACACTGATGTTACAGAAAATCACATGCTCAAAGTCACCTGGCACTTTTCTCATCAGAGCCAAAGCCCTTGAGTGTCCTGAAGCTACAGGGATCAGACCCTACAAGTATTGTGTTACCAAGGCTTCTAGTACTCCCACTGCCACTGTTAGGGCCAAAGCCAGGAGCACACAGCTGTCTAGGCTGCCAGAGCATCTGGGACTTACCACCACAGTTGGGACCCTTATGCCTGAGCAGGATCCAAGGAGACTACACTTTCACTGAAGGGTTTACGCTCCTGCTGAGGAGTCCATGTCTCCATTGCTGCTGCTGCAGTTGCAGGAAGTGTGCAAGGGAAGGGAAGGGAAAGGAGGGGAAAAAGGGGGAAAGGAAGGGAAGGGAAGAAAAACAATGGCTTCTATCTTTCTTCAACCTTCTAATCTAACAGTGCCGTTGCCATAAACTAATAGGTACCAAGCTGGAAAGGGAATCTGACAAAAGCAGTCTATGGGTTTCCATCACTCATATACAGAAGGATGAGAAAGGGAGCTGAGAGCACTAGATACAATAGGATTATAATCTCCTTATTGCCAGTGTTTTTCTGTAAAATAATTTCATATGCTTACAGAAAATGTGAAAATGCAAAAATACAAGAACATATATAAGGAAGACAGTATAACACATCAGAGATACTCACTGTTAATGTCTGTAGTTTTAGCCTTCATAAATTTTCACACATATATATGTGAACACTATTTGAAACTAGGATTATTTTATTCAACAATATATTTGAACAATTTCATATCAAAAATTTTTTTAATCATTAAAAGATAATTTTAACAAGATATTCTCTATGTTCCTAAAATGTTATCTGATAGCAAATATAATCCATATTTTTAAAGAAAATTTGAATAGTACAGAATTGTATAGTATAGAAGCTGATATGGTCCTGTATCTCTACCACTCCCACCTGCTGCCTGCCTACTCAGATATATTTTGTTAATTATTGGCATATATTTTCCAGATTTTTTACATTGTTCACACACACGTATTCTGCTTTAAAAATGGGGCCATGAGATACATATCATTCTACATTTTGCTTTTTTTTTAACATAACATGACATGTTTCCATATCACTATACATACCAACTCATTCTTTTTTGCAATTACATATTATAATTTCTAATGCATAGACCACTTTACTTAGTGTTTCATAACATACTTTTCTTTTCCTTTTTTTTTTCCTGAGGAAGATGCACCCCAAACTAACATCTGCTGCCAATCTTCCTCTTTTTTTGCTGGAAGAAGATTAGCCCTGAGCTAACGTCTGTGTCAGTCTTCCTCTATTTTGTATGTGGGTCACCACTGCCACAGCATGGCTGATGAATGGTGTAGGTCAGCACCTGGGATCCAAACCCTTGTATCTTGGCCCCTGAAGCAGAGCGGGCTGAACTTAACCACTAAGCCATGGGGCCAGCCCCATAACCTACTTTTCTTTAAACAGTTTTATGGAGGTATAATTGACGTATAATAAATTACACATATTTAAACTTTTACAAATAATAAGATTTCTCATATGCATACACTGGTGAAATTATCACCACAATCAATGTAATGAACATATTTATCATCCTCTCATTGTTAAGTCCCCTCCCCACTGAGTCCTAGTCAACCACTGAGCTGCTTTCTGTCCCTATAGATTTGTTTTCTCTAGAGTTTTATATAAATGCACTTATACAGTAGCAATCTTGTTTATCAGCTTCTTTTACTCAGAATAATTATTTTGAGATTTATCCTTGTTGTATATATCAACAATCTGTTCCTTTTTATTACTGTTATTTTTATTGCTGGTTAGTATTCCATTGAAAGCATATGCAACAATTTATTTATTCATTTGTCCATTTATTCATTATTGATGGATATTTACCTTGTTTCCAGTTTTTGGCGATTACAAATAATGCTACTATGAATATTCATGTACAAGTCTTAATGGACACGTGCTTTTCTTTTCTTTTGGGTAGATACTTAGGTCTGAAATGCCTAGATCACATGGTAGTCATATGCTTAACATTTTAAGAAACTGCCAAACTGTCTTCCAAAGTGGCTGTACCACTTTACTATCCCATCAGCAGTATACGAGAATTTAGTTCTCCACATCTTTACCAACCCTTGGTATACACAGTTTTTTAAAATGACTCTATTAAGTGTGCAGTGCCTTTGATTTGCCCTTCCTTAATTATTAATCATGTTGAACATCCTTCATATGCTTATTTCTCATTTGTAAATCTTCCTTAGTGAAGTGTTAATTCAAATATTTTGCCCATTTTTATTGGATTGTTTGTTTTCTTATTTAATTTTTAGGGCTCTTTATAAATTTTGGATAGAAGTCCTTTATGAGATCTCGTCTTATCAGATATTTTCTCATAGCCTCTGACTTGTCATTTCATTCTTTTAGAGTAGTGTCTTTTGAAGAGCATAATTTAAAAATTTTGGTGAAGTCTGATTTATCAATTTTTTCTCATATGGATTGTACTTTGGTGTCATATCTAAGTAATCTTTGCCTAACTGGAAGTCACAAAAGTTTTCTTCTAAAATTTTTATAGTTTTAGGTTTTATATTTTAGTTCTATGATCTATTTTAAGTTAATTTTGGTACATAGTGTGAGTTTTAGATCCAAGTCCAATTTTTAAAAATGTGGATATTCAGTTGTTCCAGCATCATTTGTTGAAAAGACTAATCTTTCCTCACTGAATTTCCTTTGAACCTTTGTAAAATATCAATTGTCCATGTATGTGTAATCTACTTTTGGACTCTTTCTTCTATTCCATTGCTGTATTAGTCTATCTTTGCACCAACACTTCACTATCCTGATGAATATGCCTTTACAATAAGTCAACAAGTACGTTTGTCAACTTTGTGCTTTATCAAAATTATTTTGGCTATTCAAATTTCTTTGCATTTCCATGTGAATTTTAGAATCTGCTTGTCAATTTCTACAAAAAAAGACTGCTGGGATGCTTGTTGGGATTGTAGGGAATCTATTAATCAACTTGAGGAGAATTGAGACCTTAACAATATTGAGTGTTCTGATTGATGGAAATCAACCATTGATCTAAAATCTATGTTGTCTGATATCAATTATAGCCATTCCATCTTTCTCTTGATTAGTGTTAGACATAGTATATTGTTTCAATCCTTTCACCTTTACTTTTTTGGTGTGTCTTTATATTTACAGTGGATTTCTTATAGGCAGCATATAGTTGAGTTTTACTTTTTTATCCGAACTTTCAGTCTCTGGCTGTGGGGTGTTTAGATCACTTGTATTTGATGTGGTTATTGATGTGATTGGGTTTTAATCTACCATCTTGCTATTCAACCCATTGGTTCTTTGCCTTTTCTTCTTGTCTGCCTTCTTTTGAATTAATTGGGTATGTTTTATGACTTCATTTTATAGCCTTTGTAATTTTATTACCTATTACCTTTTGTTGTGTTATTTATTGATTGCTTTGAGGTTTTACATATACACCTTTAACATACCACGATGTATCTTCAAGTTATATCATTTCATATATGGATTAAGAACCTTATCACAGTATACTTTTATATCTTCAATCTCAACATTTGTGCTGTTATTCTCATATATTTTACTTCTATATTTGTTGTAAAACTCAAAATATCTTTGGATCAGCTCTGTCGTCTACGGGTTAAGTTCAGCACGTTCCACTTCAGTGACCTGGGTTTGGTTCCCAGGCACAGACCTACACTACTCATTGGTGGCCATGCTGTGGCAGCAACCCACATACAAAATACAGGAAGATTATGATAGATGTGAGCTCAGGGTGAATCTTAATCAGCAAAAAAGTATTTTTTAAACAGTGAATTTTGAAGACACGAATAATGGGAAAAATTTATTTACTAATGGAATTACCATTTCTGGTACAATTTATTTTTTGTGTAGATCCAGATTTCCACCTGGAATCATATTCCTTCTCCCTTAAGGACATCCTATAACATATCTTGTAGTATAATTCTACTGGTAATGATCACTTTCAACCTTGTATATCTGAAAACCTATTTATTTCACATTTGTTCTTAAAAGATATCTTCACTGAGTTATACATCTAGGTTAATTTTTTTTCTTTCATTAATTTAAAGATGTAGCTCTATTGTCATCGAACTTGCGTTGTTTTCAATGAGAAATCTGGTATCGTCACTTTCTTATTACTTTGTACATAATATGCCTTTTTCACATTTTAAAAATGTTCTCTATCACTAGTTTTAAGCTATTTGGTTATTATATGACTTGCTGTAGTTTTTGTCATGGTTCATATGCTCTGAGTTTATTGGATACGTAGATTTATTATTTTCACCAGATTTGGAAAATTTTGAGGCAATCATTACTTCAAATATGACTTCAAATAATTTCTTCCCTTCCCTCTCTTT
Organism: Equus quagga; assembly: GCF_021613505.1. Classification (NCBI taxonomy): domain Eukaryota; kingdom Metazoa; phylum Chordata; class Mammalia; order Perissodactyla; family Equidae; genus Equus; species Equus quagga. The sequence goes on from NC_060276.1 coordinate 38,702,357, forward strand.
TAAGAACTCCGATTACACCCATGTGCCACTTGAAGTTATCTCATGTCTCATAACCCCCCTGTTTCCCCCATTTTTCTCTCTTTGTTCATTTTGGATAGTTCTATTGTTCTGTCTTCAAGGTCACTAATCTTTTCTTCTGTAGTGTCTAATCTGATGTTAATACCGTCCATTGTATTTTCCATCTCAGAAGCTATATTGTTCATCTACAGAAGTGGGATTTGTTTTTTTTTTATATCATTCATGGCTCTACTTAACACATTCAATTGTATCTCCAGTTTGGGACACATATAGAATGCAATTATAAAAATTATTTTAATGTACTTGTCTACCAATTCTATCACCAGTAAAATTTCAAGGTCAATTTTATTTCTCTCCTCATTTGAGTCACATTTTCTTCCTTCTTTGCATGAGTGGAATTTTTCACTGGATGCCAAACACTTATAAGTTTACCTTGTTAGGTGCTCAAAATTCTTATATCTCTGTAAATATTCTTATGCTTTATTCTAGAATGTGATTATGGTTCTTGAAAATAGTTTGGTTCTTTCAGGTCCTATTTTTAAGCTTTACTAGTTGGAATCAAAGTAGCCTGTAGTCTAGGGCTAATTTTGCCCCACTACAGAAGTAAAATCTTCTTAGTATTTTTACTAATGCCTGTGAATTATGAGGTCTTCCTCTCTACCTGGTGGGAATAGAAAATACTCCTTGCCCTGTTTGAGCTGTGGGTATTGATCTCTTTAATCATTTCATGTAATTCTTTTTCCTGCCAGGGAGAGATTGCCTACCAGGACATGCTGATCATTACTCAGCTAAAGACTAAAATAGGACCATCTACAGATATCTGGAGTTGTCTCTTTGCAGTTAGTTCTTCCCTAAAACTCTGATCTCTCAACTCTAGCTTGGGCTTTGACTCCTGATTCTGTTTCCTTAATTCATGGAGATTGTTGGATTCCTCTTGGATACTCTCTCCCTCTGTAGAGGCCTGGAAACTTTCCAAATAGAAAGGTGGGGTAATCTTAGGGCTCATATAATCTATTTCCTATATTTCAGGGATCAGTGTTTTTTGGTATCTGGTAGATAATGCTGCAAAAACATTTTTTTCATATATTTTGTCAGGTTTTATAGGTATTTCAGGAGAAAAGGTAGGGCAAGTCACCATTACTCAATTTTGATCCAAAGTGTAAGTTGCCACACAATTATTTTTTCTAATTAAACTATTTATTTTGATATAGTCATAGATTCACATGCAGTTATAAGAGATCCTGTGTATCCAGTACGCCGTTTTCCCAATGGTTGCATCTTACAAAAATTATAATCGGGATATTGACGTGGATACAGTCAAATCACTGAAAAGTTTCATCACCACACGGATCCCTCATGCTGCTTTTTTATAGTTACACCCAACTCACTCCTGGGCCCAATCCCTGACCACTGGCAATAACCAAATTTTTCTCCATTTTATAATGTTGTCATTTCAAAAATGTACATAAATGGAATCATACATCTTGTGACGTTTTGAGATTGGTCTTTTTCACCCAATGTATTTCCATAGACTTATCCAAGGGTTTTTTTGGTGTGGAAGATTGGCCTTGAGATAACATCTGTTGCCAATCTTCCTCTTTTTCTTCCTCCCCAAAGCCCCAGTACATAGTTGCATATCCTAGTTGTAAGTACTTCTAGTTCTCCTACATGGGATGTGCCATAACATGGCTGGATGAGCGATGTGTAGGTCTGTGCCCAGGATCTGAACGAGTGAACCCCAAGCTGCTGAAGTGCTGAAGTGGAGTGTGTGAACTTAACCACTATGCCACTGGGCTGGCCTCATAGATTTATGCAAGTTATTATTTGTATCAATAGTTCTTTCCTTTTATTGCTGAGTAATATTCCATGCTAGATGTATACCACATTTGTTTTGTCATTTGCCCATTGAAGGATAGATATCTGGGTTATTAACAGTTTTTGGTACTATGAATAAAGCTGCTATAAACACTTAGGTACAGATTTTTTTTGTTGGCGTGAGTTTTCATTTATCTGGGGTAAATGCCCAAAAGTACATACAATTGGTATGTTATATGGTAGTTGAACATGAGTATTATAAAAGCTGCCAAATTTTGTTCTAGAGAGGCAGTATCATTTTACATTCCCGGCAGCAACATATAGAGTTTCTCTGCATACTTACCAGCATTTAATATTATCACTTTAAAAAAAATAGCCATTCTGTTTATGTGTGTGGTGATATCATATTGTTAATTCACATTTTCTAGTGGCTTATCTTTTCTTATGTTTATTTGCCATCTCTAATCTTGTTCAGTGAAATGTCTGCCTGTTTTCTAATTGAATGGCTTCTTTGTTACTATTGAGTTTTCAGAGTCCCTTACATATTCTAGATATTAGTCCCTTATCAGATACGTGGTCTTCAAATATTTTCTCCCAGTGTATAACTTATCCTTTCACCCTCCTAATAGTGTCTTTATCAGAGCAAAAGTTTTAAATTTTAAGTGCCCATTTTTCATTTTTTTGATTTTACAGATTGTGCTATTCGTTTCAAGTCTAACAACTTTGCCTAGCCCTAGATCCTGAAGTTTTTTTCTAAAAGTTTTATAGCTTTACATTTTATATTAAAGTATGTGATCCATTTTGAGTTAATTTTTGAATAAGTGTAAGGTTTAGGGTGATTTTTGCTTCTTTTCCTAAGGATGTTCAATTGCTCCATATGTTGAAAAAACATCCTTCTCTTGGTGAATTGCTTCTGCTTGTCAACACTCAGCTGAGTATATTTGTGTGGGCCTATTTACGGGTTCTTCATTCTATTCCATTGATGTATGAGTATATCCTATCGTCAATAACACACGGGCTTGAATATTACTACTGTATGTTAGGTATTAATGTCAGTAGAGTGATTCAGGTACTTTAGTTCCTTTGCCTTTCCATCTGAATTTAGAATAAGCTTCTCTATGTCTGCAATAGCATGCTGGGATTTTGACGGTAAATCAGTTAAACTTATAGACGAATTTTGGGAAAATTGACATCTTTATTGTGTTGAGACTTCCAGTCCATGAACACAGAATATCTTTCCAAATGTTTATATCTTCTTTGATTTCTTTCATCAGCATTTTGTAGCATTCAGCATACAGAATCTGCATATGTTTTGTTAAATGTATACCCACATATTTCATTTACATTGGAGTGAATATAAATGATATATATATATATATATATATTTGTTAATTTGTGTTTCCACACGTTTATTGTTAGTATGTAAAAATATGATTGATTTTTGCATATTGATCTTTTATCCTGAAACATTGCTGAACTCACTGACTAGTTCCAGAAGTTTTCTGGTAGATTCATTGGGAATTTATAGATAGATAATCATATCATCTGCAAAGAGAGCCAGTTTTGTTTCTTCCTTTCCAATCTATAAGCCTTTTATATCTTTTCCTTGTTTCATGCTGAGTAAGAGTGGTGAGAGCAAACAATCTTGCCTCGTTCCAATCTTAGAGGGTATCTTAGTCAGTTCAAGCTTCTGTAACAGCATACCATAAATTGGGCAACTTATAAACAACAGAAATTTATTTCTCATAGTCAGGAGGCTAGAAAGTCCAAGATCAAGGTGCTAGTAGATTGAGACTCTGGCGAAGGCCTGCTTCCTAGTTCATAGATGGCTGTCTTCTCACTGCGTCCTTATGTGACAAAAAAGGCAGAGGAGTTCTCTGGGGTTTCTTTTATAAGGGCACTCATCCCATTCATGATGGCTCAACCCTCATGACCTAAAGACCTCCCAAAGGCCCCACCTCCAAATATGATCACATTGGGGATTAGATTTCAACTTATGAATTTAGAGAGGACATAAACATTTAGTCTATAGCAGAGGGAGAGTATTGCCTTTCAACATTAAATATGATGTTAGCTGTAAGTTTTTTGTAGATTCCCTTTATCAAATTGAAGTAATTCCCTTCCATTCCTAGTTTGCTGAAAGTTTTTTTTATCATGACTGAGCATTGGATTCTATCAAATGTGTTTTCTGCATCAATTGATATGATTATATAACTTTTCTTCTTTAGCTTGTGGATATGGTATATTACATTGATTTTCAAATATTGAACCAATTTTTCATAATTTAAATAAATTCCACTTGGTAATGTTACATAAACCTATTTTCACGTGGGTGGATTCAGTTTGCTAGCATAGTGTCGAGAATTTTTGCATGTAAGTTCATGAGAGATATTGTTCTGTATTTTTTGTTTTTACTGTCTTTATCTTGCTTTGATAGCAGGGTAAGACTAGCCTTATAAAATGAATTAGGAAGCATTCTCTCCTTTTCTATTTTCTGGAAAAGATTGTATAATATTGGTTTTAATTTTTCTTTGAATGTTTGATAGAATTCTCCAGGGGGAAATCATCTGGAGATTTTTGTGAGTGTGCATACTTTTAAGTTTTCATAAAATTTATTTAACAGTTATGAGAATATTCTGAGTGTATATTTCATCTTTATTGAGTTTGTTATTTTACGGTTTTTGAGAACTTGGTCTATTTCTTTTAAGTAGTTGAATTTATAAGCATAAAACTGTTCATAGTAGTCTCTTATAATCCTTTAAATGGCTGAAGGATCTATAGTGATATCCCATGTTTTGTTCCTGATATTGGTGATTTGTTTCTTTCTTTTTATCTTTCTCATTCTTGCTAGAAGTTTATCAATTTTATTGATCTTTTAAAAAGAAGTTGCTTTTGTTTCATTGATTTTCTCTATCGTTTTCCTATTTTCAGTTTCACTGATTCCTGCTCTTATCTTTATTATTTCCTTCCTTCTACTTGTTTTGGGTTTACTTTGCTCTTTTTCTAGTTTCTTGATGTAGGGAATTAGATTATAGATGTGAGAAATTTTCTCTTTTCTAATGAAAGCATTTTAGTGCTATAAATTTACATCTCGTCTCTGCTTTAGCTGTAGCTCACATATTTTATATGTTGTATTTTAATTTTCATTTAGATCTATGTGTTTGTTTCCTTTCAGACTTCTTAATTGATTCATAGATGATTTAAATGTACTTTTGCTTAATTTCTAAAGGTCTGGAGATTTTTCCATTGTCTTTCTGTTACTGATTGCTAGTTCGATTCCATTACGGCCAGAGAATATACTGTGTATAATTGCAATTCTTTTAAATGTGTTGAGCTTTGTTTTATAGGCCAGGATATGGTCTATCATGGTGAATGTTCCATGAAATGTTCCTCTTGAAAAAAATTTATCTTCTGCTGTTGTGGGGTGAAGTGTTCCATGAATGTTAGACCATATTGATGTTGTGTTGTTCTATTCCTATATACTTACTGATTTCTGTTTAATATTTCTATCAATTCTTGTGAGTAGGATATTGAAGTCTCCAAATATAATTTTACATTTATCTAATTGTACTTTCAGCTTGATCAGTTTTTACTTCATGAATTTTAAGAGTCTGTTGTTTAGTGTATGCTTACTTAGGATTGTTATATCTTCCAGGTAGATTCACCATTTTATCATTATGTAATATCCCCCTTTAGCTCTACTAATTTTCTTTGTTCTGAAGTTTACTATATCTAATATTAATGTAGCCACTCCTGCTGTCTTTTGATTATTGATTGGATGGTATATTATTTCCATCCCTTTACTTTCAACCTACCTATGTCATTGTAGTTGAAGTGAGTTTCTTGTTGACAGCATATTGTTGGATCATGGTTTATTTTTTGTTTATGTTTGTTTTTTAAAATATTATAATCCCCCTTATTTTTATACTTTCACTTACAAAGCAATCAGATAATGCATATATTGGGAGTCTTTCCATTTCAAGGAATAGTAAATCCAACTCGTTCAAACTTTTTTCCAGTGTTATTGAGATATAATTGACATACAGCAATGCATAAGTTTAAGGTATGCACATAATTATTTGATCTATATGTATTGTAAAATGAATACCACACTAAGTTTAGTTAACATCCATAACTTTATATAGATACAAAAAAAAGAAAAAAGAATTTTTCCTTGTGATGAGAACTCTTAGGATCTACTTTCTCAACAACTTTCATATATACCATCCATCAGTGTTAACTGTAGTCATCATGTGTACATTACATCCCTAGTACTAATTTGTCTTACAACTGGAAGTTTGTACATTTTGCCTACCTTTGTCCAAATACCCCACATCCCATGCCACCACCTCTGGTAACCACAAATCTGATGTCTTTTTTTCTATGAATTGGTTTTTTTTAGATTCCACATATAAGTGAGATGATACAGTATTTGTCTTTGTCCGACTTATTTCACTTAGCACAATGCACTCAACTTTCATCCATGTTGTTAAAAATGGCAGGATTGCGTTCTTTTTTTTGCTTGAGGAAGATTCGCCCTGAGATATCATCTGTGCCAATCTTCCTCTATTTTGTATGTGGGTCACAACTACAGCATCACCACTGACAAGTGTTGTAGGTCCACACCCGGGAGCTGAACTTGGGCGGCTGAAGCAGAGCTAACTGAACGTAACCACTAGGACACAGGTCCAGCCTTGGGATTTCCTTCCTTTTTATGGCGGAATAATATTCCATTGTATATAGATACCAAAACTTCTTTATCCATTCATCCCTTGATGGGTACTTAAGTTGTTTCTATTTCTTGGCTATTGTAAATATTGCTGCTATGAACATGGTGGTGCCGATATCTTTTTGACATAGTGTTTTTGTTTTCTTCAGATATATTCCTAGAAGTGGAATTGCTGAATCCATGTGGTAGTTGTGTTTTGTTTTTTGAGGAATCGTTATATTGTTTTACATAGTGGCGTTACCAATTTACAATCACACCAACAGTGCACAAGGGTTCCCTTTTCTCCACATCCTCACCACCACTTGTTATTTCTTGTCTTTTTTAATGATGGCCATTCTAATAGGCATGAAGTGATACCTCATTGTGGTTTTGATTTGCATTCCCCTAATGATTAGCGATGTTGAGCACCTTTTCACATACCTGTTGGTCATTTGTATATCTTTTTTGGAAAATTCTATTCAGGTCCTTTGTCTATTTTTTAATTGGATTATTTGGGTTTTGCTTGAGTTGTATTAATTCTTTATATATTTTGGATATTAACACCTTATCAGATATATCATGATGTTTGCAAATATTTTTTCCTATTCCATAGGTTTTCCTTTTTTGATTGCTTCTTTTGCTGTGCGTGGTCTTTTGTTTTGTTTTGTTTTGTTTTAAACCCATCTGCTTATCTCTTTATTTTCATTGATGTATTCAGACCGTTTAGATTCAGAGCAATTATTGTTATGGTCGGGTTTCAGTCTACAGTGTTGTAATTTGTTTTCTTCTTGTTTTCTCTGTTTCCTATTTCTCTGTTTCTCTTTTCTCACCTTACTGTGGGTTATTTTAATATTTTGGGGAATTTCATTTCAACTTTTTTATAGTCTTTTAGAGTATAATGGTTTCTATAGTTTTATAAGTGGTTGCTTTAGGTCTTACCATGCACATATGTAACTTACAATGATTTGCAGGAATTGACATTTCATCAATTTGATTAAAGTGACAAAACCTTACTTTCATTTAGATCTCCTTACCCTACACACTTTTTAACTAAAATTGTCTTAAGTATTTCTTCCACATATATTTAGCACCACATCACATAGAGCAATAATTTTTACTTCAATCATCATATAGTATTAAAGAAACATTATATTTATCCCTATTTTTACCCCCTAAGATACCCTTCTTTTTTTTTCTGAGGTTTCAAACCTTCTTCTGTTATCCTTTCATTTTTGTTTACAAAACTTTCTTTAGCCATTCTTTAAGGGTAGGCTTCCTAGCAACACACTGTTTTAGTTTTCCTCTGTGTAAGAACATCTTTATTATCCTTTTATTCATAAAGGATATTGCCCCCAGACATAAAATTTGTAGCTGACTGTTCTTTTATTTCAGTGCTTGAAAAATGTTTTTCCACTTGATTTTGGCTTTGGTTTTAGATGATAAATTCAATATTATTGTATTCTCTCTGGCTTCTTCGAATATCTTTCCTTCTTTAGTTTTCAAAAGCTTAATTATGATGTATCAGTATGAAGTTATTAGAGTTGATCATTTTGGGAATTCTTTTAGCATCTTGAATATATAGTTTATGTCTTTCACCAAACTTGGGGAGGTTTCAGCTATTATTTCTTTGAATACCTTTTTAGTCTCACTCTCTTCTCCTTCTGGGACTCCAGTGATATGAATGTTGGATCTTTTGTTATTGTCCCACAGGTTACTAAGACTATTCATTCTTTTCAGTCTATTGTTTCTCTTTTGTTCTGATTGGCTAAGTGCTATTGAACTGTCTGCAAACCCACCGATTCTATCCTTTATCTTCTTGCCCCTAGTATTGAGCCCATCCAGTGAGATTTTTATTTCAATTATTGCATTTTCACTTCTAAGATTTCAATTTTCTTATATTATTTAAGTTCTGTTTGTTGACTGGGATTCTCTTTATTTTCACTTGTTTCAAGAGAATTCTTACTTGCTTGTTCAAGCATTTTTATGATGGCTACTTTGAATCCTTGTCAGAGAATTCCAGCATCTGATTTACTTTGGTGTTAGCATCTGTTTAATGTTTATTTTCATTCATTTTGTAGTTATTCTGGCTCTTGATATGATCTGAATGATTCCCAATTGTATCCTGGACATCTTACATGTTATGAGACTTTGTATTCTGTTTAATCTTAATTGTTAGTAAACTGTCCCCCTGTTGAGGAGTAGTGTAAAGCCCAGGTGAGTGTGTGTGCTCAGCTTCTATCACAACTTCACCAATATCGCCCAGGCAAAAGTGAGGCACTGACCCACACTTCCTTATTGTGGATGAGTGACATGAAAACTCAGCTCCGCCCTGGGCCCCACTGACACCAGAAAGGAGGCAGGATTGCCAACTAGCTCTGCTTTGCACCTCCTTGTTCACTTTTGCTGCTGCTAGGTGAGTGTGGAGGTTCAGCTCCCCACTGAACCTCTCTGACGACACTGATAGGGAGAGAAAGGAATGCTTACTACCTCTGACTAGCACTGTCTTGTTCAATGTTGTTGATGCCAAATAGGGTTGGAGACTCAGCTCACTACTTGTTGCTAGTGTACGCTGGCAGATGAATTGGAACACTGCCTGCTTTTGCAGGGCATGAGGATGGAAAGTCAGTTGCCCACTAGCCCTCAACCTGGCTGAGGAATCACAGTGCCACCTGCTTCTGCTGTTGGGGCACAGATTAGCTTCCTGGCCAGCCATACTGACACCACCAGGTGGGGAAATTAGAGAGTACAGCTGATTCATGGGTTGGGTGTGTAAGACGGACAATCCACTTCTTGTTCGCCCACTGAGGTTGTGGAAGAGGAGTGTGGTTTGTCATTGGTGTTTCACTGAAGTAGGGTGGGTATTGTCAAAAAATTTTTTCTATTACTAAGCCACCCTTATCCAGGATCTGCCCAGGGAGAACAGGTTTTCATTGGAGCTTTTATTTATTTATTTTTGTCTGTGTCTGTTGGTGTTTTCAAGTTGGAGGCTTCTGCAGTGCACTGTTTGGAACATATGGGAGACAACAGGGAAATCAAAGAACCTCACTTGCTGTGTTCTTTAAAACCCAAGGTCCCTAGCCAATCTGTTTTCTCCTTTCCAAATTTCAGAGGTTTTTTTGCTTGTTTGCTATGTAATATTCAAGATTTTTTAGTTGTAAGTATAGAAGGATATGATCATGCTCATTAAATATCCAAATATGCATGTAAAAAATGATATAAAAATCAGTGTTTGCCTATCATTTTTGCTAACATTAAAAATAAGCTTAATACCCTGACTTAAAGTAGGTAGAAAAAGGCACACTTCTGGTGATGTTGAACACTGCTACAATGATTTTGGAGTAAATATCTTTCAAAGTTCGAAAGCATCTTTCATAGTTATTTACTATTATAATGACTTTAATTTCATTACAATTGATGTATTTATATATTACCTTTAGTTCTACTCAGTATTAAACTTGTTTTAAAAGAAAAAAATTAAGATATTTATAGCTAATGTTTGACCTGTATGCATCCATGAAATGTATTGATTTTAAAATCAGCAGTTTTATCTTTTCAACTTGTTTTTTTTCCCCATGTGTTTCACTTTTTTCATTTGAGGCAAACTTTTCATAAATTAAAATAAACAAATACTAATAGTACAACTCAATGTCATTTTACTAGATATATTAATATATATATTTATATATATATATATATATATATATATATATATATATATAATCACTCCCATAACCACCACACAATTGAAGATATAGGACATTTCCCCCATTATAGAAATTTTTCTTGTGACCTTTTCTAATCAGTAGCCATGCCTCATGAGCCAACAAGTTTTCCTACCTGTATCAATATAGATTAATTTTTTCTAATCTTGAGCTTCATATAAATGGAATTACACAGCACATATCCCTTTTTATATGGTCTCTTTCAATAAACATATGTTAGAATCATCCATGTTAGATTTATTAGTAATTAGTCTCTTTTTATTGTTGCATAGTATTCTATTGAATGAACCTAACATATACTCCAAGAGGATTGTGAGAGTGACCTTATCAAGATGGCAACATAAGCCATTTCTGACTTCATTCCCACTTACAAGAAGATAAACTAACAACTATCCATAAACAAGACACCATTGTGATAATCCCAAAACCCAGGATTGGGTCTGAGGCACACCCGTGCACCACAAAGGCCAAAAAAGACCACATTAGAAGGGTCAGAAGAGCAGTTTTGTTTTGACCACATTGCCCCTCCCTGAGACCAGTACAGTGTCAGACTGACAGGGAACCCTGGACTTATGGTTTCTCCAGTGGGGAAAAAAAGAGAACCCCAGATGGACATCCAGCTTTCCAAGCATTGTGGGACATTTCCTGGGAGGCCCACTCCAATCTGACCTCATGGGATCACTGGGGGAATTTGTGGAGTTCAACCACTGGGTTTTAGATAGAGATGGAGAAGTGGGGCGGTGCCTACACTCATATGTGGAAGATTGCACTCATATGTAGAAGATAAAAAAACACCTGGATAAGGAGAAAAGATTAGTGGTTACCATAGGGGAAGGGGATGGGAGAGGTCAAAAAGGGTAAAGGGGTACATATGTATGGTGATGGATAAAAACTAGACTACTCCTAGTGAATAGGATGCAGTCTATACAGAAACTGATGTATAATAATGTACACATGAAATTTACACAATGTTACAAGCCAATATGACCTTAATAAAATAATATGGACCTAACAGATATATACAGAAAATCCCATTCAACATTAGCAGAGTATACATTCTTTTCAAGCACACATGGAACATTTTCTAGGATAGGGTTATGTTAGGCTACAAAACAAGTCTCAACAAATTCAAGAAGATAGAAATTGTATAGAGCATCTTTCTTGAACACAATGGCATGAAAGTAGAGATTATTAATAGGTAGAAATCTAGAAAATTCACAAATATGTGGAAACTAAGCAACACACTCCTGAACAAGCATTGGATAAAGGAAAAATGGAAAAGGCAATAAAAATATTTTGAGAGAAACAAAAACAGAAACACAGCATACCAAAGCTTATGGGATGCAGCAAAACCAGTTCTTTGAGAAAAGTTTATAGTTATAAACACATACATTAAGACAAAAGAAAGATCTCAAATAAACAGCCTAACAATACAACTCAAGGAACTAGAAAGAGAAGAATAGACTAAGCCCAAAGTTAGGAGAAAGAAGGAAATAAAAAAGATTAGAGCATAAATAAATGAAATAGAGAATAGGAAAACAATAAAGATTAGCAAAACTAGAGGTTGGTTCTTTGAAAACATAAACAAAATTTACAAACCTTTATCTAGACTCACCAAAAAAGAGAGAGAGGACTCACATAAATAAAATTATAATTGAAAGAGGTAACATTACAACAGATAATCACAGAAACATGAAGGACCATAAGAAACTCCTATGAAAAATTGTATGCCAATAATTTGGATAACCTAGAAGAAACAAATATATTCCTAGGAACATACAACCTACCAAGACTGAATTATGAAGAAATAGAAAATATGAACAGATCAATAACAAGTAAGGAGATTGAATCAGTAATCAACAACCTCTGAACACAGAAACAGCCAGGACCAGATGGTTTCACTGGTGAATTTTATCACACATTTGAAAATTAAGAATTTCATCAGTGTATGGGAGAAAATGCAGCTTTCACTGAGAACTGCTGACAGAAAGAGTGGGGGAAACAGAGTCAAGCAGTTCCATCTCATATTGCATTCACTGATTCTGGGTGGGTTTAGAGGATCAGCATCCCACTGGATGCCGCTGACAACAGGGCATGGGCAACCAGAGTGTCTAATAGCTTTACTTCACTTCATTTCCTTCAGTTTCATTGCTGCCATACAGATGCAGAGGTTCAGCTCTCCAGTGGGCTCCATAAACACTGGTGTGTTTGGGGGCATTATTGAAGCAGGGTCGTGCCCTGCCTCAGCCTCTCACCACTTCATTAACTCTTGTTGCTCTCAGGCAGGGATGGATGCTTGGCTCACCACTAACCTTCACTACCACTACTCAGGCAAGAGAATCTGTACATCACCTGTTTCTTCCAGGAAAGGGAGGAAAGATCAGCTCCCTACTCAGCCCATCAACACCACATAGCAGGGGAGTCAGAGTGTCTTCTGATTCTTCTTGGCAGGAGCTGAAATACCAGCACCATGTTCAGCCTGACTGACATCACCACTTGCTTCTGTGAGGTAGAGGAATGTGGTCGAGGATCACCTTCCAACCCATCCCTGGTAAAACCATCAGGAATAGAATTTTCAACTGGTGTTTGGCTGTAGCAGGGTGAGTATTGACAAGAAGTGTTTCTGCTGGTAACCAGTCTTTGTGGGTCCTTTAGTTAGAAGGAGCAGTGTTTTCTTGAAGCTTTTTTTGTCTATGTTTCTTGGTGTTTCTGGGTTGGATTCTTCTGGAGTGTTCTTTCTTGAATATATGGGAGACAATAGTGAAAGATAGGGAACTCAACTCTATGTCTTCCTCAAGTTCCAAAGTCTCTAAACAGCCTGGATGTTTTAGACATATCAGAGTCTTCTTATGCTCATTTGATGTGTTATGCCAGGGGTTTTTAGTTGTAACAGGTAGGATCTGGGAGGCAAAGGGTCACTCCATCTTGGCAGAACTGGGAGTCCTAATTAAACTAACCCTGTACACTCAGGGGCCATTGGGTATACATATACATCTAATCCCTAAATTTAGCACTAACATGAATATTTAAAAGATTGTCCAAAATGGTAGAATACATAATAAGGTTAACATTGAGAAATATCACAACTGGAAACTCCTCACACAATATCTTCACAATCCAATTAAGATCAACAATAAATACAATTTCCAAGTAAGAGTGATATCAGTGAAAACAAGAGAGTACGGAACTCCAAGTCTGTCCCTCCACAAAAGCAGTAAATAAGCTGGCAAAAACTTTCAGAATCATTAATATTTGAATTCTGAAAACTAATCAAATGTTTACAGGAACCAGATGAATGCTTAATAAAGAAGAAACAAAACCCTGAATCTTTGGAATAGAGCTTTGTGGCATTTTAACTTACCCTGGCCCCATCCTCAACTGCTCAGACCAGTGGTAGCTTTGCTGACAATAGGCCACAGTATCAGTATAGATTTCTAATATTAGAAGGAAAGAATGAAACTTATTTTCAAAGAATTGTGGTTTTTTAAATTTTTAACATGTCTTATGTTCCCCTGAAGGACCAGCTCAAAGGGTTTACCTTTATTTTGCCCAGCTCAGAACTCTCCCAGGGCAGAGGCAGATATCCAGAGGGAGTTTACTAATAGCTACTACTTACAACTCAACAAAAAACCCCTTGATTTAAAATCAGCAAAGGAGTTGAAGAGACATTACTCAAAGAAGATATACAAATGGCCAGCAAGTACATGAAAAGATGCTCAACATCATTAGCCATTAGGGAAATGCAAATCAAAACCACGATGAGGTACTGCTTCATACCTACTAGCTATAATAAAAAACAACAGAAAATGAATTTGAGCAAGTAAGCTGAAAAATTGGATCATTTGTACCTTGCTAGTAGGGATATAAAATGGTTCAGCTGCTGTGAAAAACATTTTGGTAGTTCCTCAAAAAAAAAAAAAAAAAAGAAAAGAGAATAAAGAAAAACAGGTGTTTAAATAAAACTTGTACACAAATGTGCATAGTAGCACTATACTCAATAGCTAAAAGGTAGAAACAACCCCAACATCTATCAATTGATGAATAAATTAAAAAATTCTGGTATATTCATAAAGTGGGATATTATTCACCTATAAAGAGAAGTGAAGTACTGATATGTGCTTGGATCAACCTTGAAAACATTATGCTAAGTAAAATAAACCAGACAAAAAGGTCGCACGTTGTATGATTCCATGTGTATGAAGTATCTGGGCCAGGTAATCCACAGAATCAGAAAGCAGATTGGTGGTTTCAAGGGACTGGGGAGGCAGGGGAACTGGGAACCACTGCTTCATAGATGCAAAGTTTCCTTTTGGGTAGATGAAAATATTTTGAAATTACATAATGTCCAAAATTAAACCTATACCTATAGAGTCAATTGATTTTTTTTAAAGGTTTTATTTTTTTCCTTTTTCTCCCCAAAGCCCCCTGGTACATAGCTGTATATTTTTAGTTGTGTGTCCTTCTAGTTGTGGCATGTGGGACGCTGCCTCAGTGTGGTTTGATGAGCAGTGCCATGTCCGCGCCCAGGATTCGAATAGACGAAACACTGGGCTGCCTGCAGCGGAGCGCACGAACTTAACCACTCGGCCACGAGACCAGCCCCTCAATTGATTTTTGACAAGGGTGCCAAGACCATTCAATGGGGGAAAGCATAGTCTTTTAAACAAACAGTACTGGGAAAACTGAATAGCAACACACTAAAGAATGAACTTGGACCCTTATCTCATACCACACACAAAAATTAACTCAAAATGGATCAATGACCTAAATCTAGGAGGTAAACTATAAACCTCTCAGAAAAAAACATAGTGATAAATCTTCATGTCCTTGAATTTGGCAATAGATTCTTATCTATTGACCCCCAACAGCACAAGCAACAAAAGATATGACCCCAAAAGCACAAGCAACAAAAGAAATAATAGATAAATTGGACTTCATCAAAATGAAAAACATCTGTGCATCAAAGGCAATATGAAGAAGGCGAAAAGGCAACACAGAGTAGGAGGAAATATTTGTAAATTTTCTATCTAATAAGAGTCTAGTATCCAGAATATATAAAGAATTCCTACAAATCCATAACAAAAAGAACACTCAAAAAATGAGCAAAGTTTGAAGAGACATTTCTTCAAAGAAGATGTAAAAATGGTCAATTTTAAAGGGATGCTCAACCCCATTAGTTATTAGGGAAGTGCAAATCAAAACCACAATGAGCCACCACTTCAAACTCATTATGATGGCTATAACAAAAAACGTTTTGAACACCTGAGTTGGGAACTTAATAGACAGAACGCCTTGAAAGGAAAATCATCAGTCTCTACAGACACTTAAAATTAGCCTACCTAGATTCCTGTTTTCGAAAATGACAAGCTAGCTTCTCTCACAGTAAGTCTCTTGAGAAAAACATACAGGAAAGCAGAAGAAAAGATAAAAATTACTCGCTTGAAGGTATAAGAAAACTAGCAAGGCGGCCAAAACTACAGAAGACAAGAATCCCAAAAGAAAGAAAGCAAAGTGGCGAGACCAAAATTTGGCATGGTGTTTCCTCATAAGACATTTGCTGATTTTGAAAGCCAGAGCTGAGAGGTTTTGGAGCTTAGCAGAGCTTCCAGCAGCGTCATGGGGCTTGAGAAACAAAAACTGGATTTTTGGGTCTGATATGAAGAAAAAGCCCTATGCATGCCTGAGGATTTCTGTAAGGAATTATGAAGGGCTAGGTACTAAGACTAAAAATTAACTGGAAATTGATCAGCCCTCCCAAAGATTAAATCTCAGCTTTGAAGCACCTGTCTGTATTAAGGTCTTCTCCCTTAACAGACATAAACAGCCTTATTGCAAAGGACTGAGGGATGTGTAATTGAAGTCTCAGAGTAAGAGGGGATACACAATGGATGAGAGAAGTATTGGAAGTGAAAATAACCAGGAATTTCTAAAAATATTGAAAGGCATCAAAACACACATTCAAGAAATGCTACAAACACCGAAGCGAATACAAAGAACATCGCACCTAAACATATTACAGTGAAATTACTGAAAATCAAGTGCAAAGGAAAAAAATAATACGCAACAGTTATTTAAATAGACTTTAATATGAATTGTTTTAAAAAGTTGGAATCCTGAAAGGGAGCAACAAAAAAAAGAAAAGAAAACATTGAGATAACATAGAGGAAGTAACAGCAAGAAGCAGCTACCACCACTAGAAATAAGGTGAAAAAGGGAGAAGAGATTGGGGTTATTCAAATATGTTTGGGAATCTCTCTTTCTAGAACTCAAAAATCACAAGACCCTCCCACCACAAGTGTCATGTCATCTTAAATCACAGAATAAGAGGTATATAAGGCACGATTGGAAGGTCAGTGTCTCCTCGGCAGGAGCAACCTACTTCTCGCACACAAGAGGAGGGATAAGATTGCCCTTGTTGCGAATTACATTCTCCCCCTCAAAAAACACAAAAGCTTATAATAATGGAAGGCAATCAAAAGCCCTGATTTTGATGGAAGCATTCCTTCTTTCCTGCCTGTAAATACGCTGCTCAGTATTTCTGCTTCCAAGATATACAGGCATAACCCAGGTGTCATAGAAAGCAGAATATTATTATAAAGTACTGATTGCTGCTAGGTTTCTATGGAAACTGGAAAAGACAAATTCATCCTCAGAGGTAGACCCTTAATCTAGACATTAGCCATTTATAACCCTCCTAATCTAATAAATGAATTAGTAAATAAAATGTTAAAGGTGAGAGCAATATTTTTTTTAAAAAAGCATCAAAGGAAAAAAAGCTTTTAAAACAGTGGGTTATGGAGGACAGAAACATTAACAGGTTTGTCTTTTCCAACAGACACACAGATCTAAGTTTCAGTCCTTTTTAAGGACTACCATAACAGATACACAGGGTGGAATAGACCACAAAGTCGCAAAGTCCACAAAGCCCCAAATTCAATTCCAACACTCAGTTGCCATGAATGACCCCAAGACTCAAAATTTGAGAGAATGGAGTCAGGTCTGAGATATGTCTGATGACCTTCCCTAAAGGCCTCAGGTCTGAATCACTTGCCCAGGGGCCTCAAGCCCTCAGTCTCAATCCCCAGGCAAACACGCACTTTAAAATCTGCAAAGACTGGGTCATTAAGGATTCTTGATATTGGATCTTGATACGCAGCATGTAATTTTAGTGCATAACTGTGTCAATATCTGGACCTCCAGGCATAAATTACTTCATCCCAGGAAACATAAAATCTAAAATACAGATGGTTCACAAGATCAACATAAACATGGGTTACAAGATTAACATATCCTCTCTATGGCCCCTTCATAAGTAGTGCCTTAAAACACTCTTCATTGCTCATGTATTCCTCCCAAAGCTAGAAATGAATGAGGGAATTAAGCAAATTTAAAAAAGTTAGAGCCTAGAGATAGAGAAGACTCAGGTGGAAGACGAGAACTTAAGTAATATATATGAGTAAATCTTTTATTAAACAGAGATTCATATAAAGAGTGAAAATTGTGCAGTTACAACAGTCATCAGGACTTTAATAAGGAGGAGGTATTTTAATGAGGATGAGCTCCACAAGTTCATAGAAAACAAACCAACGCTGAAGCAATGCTGGGGCCAAACGGTGTAGATGATCACTAGACAAACGTATATGATGATAGTGGAGAAAAGATCAAGCTTCCATAGAAGAGAAGTAAGCTTTAACAAACGACCCTATGTTCTTGTGACCACAGGGAGAGAAACTGAGCCTATCATATTTGGGAAATTGCATTCCTCCGGCAATGCTAAAACCTACATCCTGAAAATGGATAATGATGCCTGGAGTTAAGTAACTTTTTATCATCCTATGATAAAACAAGCAAACAAAAAAGCAAGTAGCTTTGCAGAGGACCTCACAACCTGATCGTCAGAGTACCTAGGTAAGCACACTGTTATACAAATTTCGGTTATTACACTTGGAGAGACAGAACTATAATATTACCTTGATTGATTTGAGGAGATTAATGAAAAAATTAATTTTATTTATTTATTTTCAATTTTGATTTCTGTGTAGATTACATCGTGTTCTCAACTCAGAGTCTAATTGCCATCCATCACCATACACATGTACCCTTTTACCCTTTTTGCCCCCTGCCTCCTTCCCCTCTGGTAACTACCAATTTATTCTGTGTCTGTGTGTTTGCTTGTTGTTGCTGATTTTTTTTATCTTCTACGTATGAGTGAAATCATACAATATTTGGTTTTCTCCATCTGACTTATTTTGCTTAGCATAATGCCTTCAAGATCCATCCATGTTGCTTTAAATGGCAAGATTTCATCTTCTTTTATAGCTGAGTAGTATTCCGTTGTGTACATATACCACATCTGCTTTATCCATTCATCCGTTGATGGGCATTTAGGTTGTGTCCAAGTCTTGGCTATTGTGAATAATGCTACAATGAGCATTGGGGTCCATATAGCTTTTTGAATTATTGTTGTCACGTTCTTTGGATAAATGTCCAGAAATGGAAAACCTGGATCATATGGTAGTTCTATTCTTTGTTTTTTGAGGAATCTCCATACTGTTTCCATAGTAGCTGCACCAGTTTGCATTCTTACCAGCAGTGTATGAGGGTTCCCTTTTCTCCATATCCTCTCCAACACTTGTTATTTCTTGTCTTTTGTGGAGACTGACAAGAAAATTAACTTTAATTTTAATTTTACTTTTTAACTAATAAGACAACTAATAAGGAAAAGACCTCTCTATTCAGGGCCGGGTACTGTAAACAAGATGAAGCCATCTCATACCTCTGGGACCCACAAAAGAAGAGCCATCTAGGACAAGATCATACATGTAGCCAAACAGGACAGTTTTTGCTACTCGCAGTGAGAAAAATTACATAAACATAGAGCGATCTTCAGAAATAAAGTACTGAGTGAATAAATAGCAATGTGATCCCACTTTTTAAATTTATCTGGAATGGCCTACTAGGCCATTAGCAAGTGTGTGAGGAAATGTTCACTCTCAGGCATGTGCCCAAAGTTACACAGGTAGGAAGTGGGGAAGCCCAAACTGGACCCAAGTCTGTCTCCTCCAGAGCTCTCAGGGGTGATCTCTTTACCACTCTTCTCCACGTCTTATGTGAGGAATCAGGCTTTGTGGTAGCAACAAGGACGATGTTCATCCACAAAATGAGAAAACTGGTAATTATAATACCAACATAGGTTTTGTTTAATTCTGCAGCCCTGATGATCACTTTTGGAAAACTTTGGCTATTTTCACTAATCTCTATTCATATTTTTTCACTTTTCCTCATACTCTCATGCTTTCACACTCTCACTATCATACTCACATATTTGATCTTACACTCTTGCTCCCAAACTTTAACACTCTTAACCTCTCATGCTTACACACTCACTCACATACATTCATGTATTTTTAAACTTGCTCTCAACCTTAAGTGAAGCACACACTTACACATCTATTTATGAACATTCATTTAAACCTATGTAAGAGCCTTTATCTTGATCTTAGAATGACCTAAGTCAGTGGCTTATAGACACTTTCAGACAGACAAAACATCTTCTAAGGATCATAAGATTATATCTCAGATTAAATTACAGAGCTTCTTAGAATCTCAAAGGTGTATCCCATAGCTGCCTCACAGAATCCGAAGGGAGAGAAGAAGTTTCTAGGTGCGGTTTTTGTTTAAGGGAGCAGATTATAAATTAATACCAGATTATAAATTAATACAAAAGAAGCCCTCAAAGGTTTTAAAGAAATTACCTCAGCTTGAACTGAAAGGGATAGGGATTATAAAAAATAAAAAGCGGCACAAAAACTTTTCTGAGAGGTAGAATACTGAGGTTAATCAGTTTTAGACACAGACCATTTCTTAGGGAAAAAGAAAGACGATTCAGAGAGCAGAAGCAAGACCCACAATGTCAAGTCAAGTGCCAGAGAGAACAGATCTCAGCAAGTAGGACTAATCCCTAATCAAGGAACTGTAAGAGATGACTAGTTGGATTTTGGAATTGCCATGTTAAGTGGCTGTTATGTGCCTCTTATTTCCCCTTTTGAATGGAGTGTTTAGAGTAATTTTCCTGTGCCTGTCTCAAATTTTACGTTGGAGGGGAGGGAGCAATTTCTTGTCTCATTAACTCCAAGGTCTTCAGATTGAGAAGAATGGTACTCAAAGGGGTGACTCTGAAGAACAATACCTGAAGAGCTTCATGTGCACTGGGACCTGATTGAGATGAGATCCTAGTCTAGAGCAGAATCCTTAATGATATGAGCCTTTTGGGGCATCTTGGAGGAGATAAGCGTAATTTGCATACTGGAAGAATACAAGTAATTGTTGCCAGAGGGCAGACTGGAAGATTGTATTTCCCGAAGATATCCACTACATCATCTTCCATTCCACATACTGTTCAAGAAAGTTGCTGTACCCCACAGAGAAGTGAGGTCTGTGTCCCTTCTTGTTCCCACTGGGCTGGTTGGGGAAATGTTTCATCTAATAGAGTTTGGTGGAGGCGACACTATTTGATTTCCAAGTATAGACCATAAAAGTCCGTACAACTTCCATATGGCTTCCTGGAACACTTGCTTTTGAATTACTGAGCTGTCACATAATAAGTCTATCCACAGGCCCTAAAGAAGCCAAGCTATGTAGAGAGTTCATGTGCACGCATGTGCTCTGATTGGCAATTCCAGCTTTTGAATCCTTCCAATCCAGGCATTATATGTGTGAGCGAATGTGCCTTCATATTATCTTATTCCCCAGCAAATGAATGACCTCTAGATTTCAAGTCTATCTGGCTGAGACCTCAGTGTAATGGAGCAGAGATAAGTCTTTTCTGCTGCACCATTTCATAATTCTTGACCCACAAAATCTGATAGCATAATAAAATTTTTGTTTTATATCACTATATTTGGGATGATTTATTACATATAATAATAACCAGAACAGGAATTGGTATCAGAAGTGGTTTCAGAGGAAACCTTTAGACATAGGTTCTCTGAATTAGTTTTTTCTTATTGGAAATTGTTCCTCTCATCTGATTATATATAAAGATATTAATGACTGTATTTCCATTGATAAAGGGCATAGTGATAGTTCATGGTATACAGCAGCAAAACAGTGTCTTATATTATCATCTGTAGACACCTGGAAGCAAATGCATATACATGGTAACACTTTGGGTGGCCAAAAACATTGGCATCCATCAAACACTTTAGTGAAGATAAGGATTATAATGGGGTTTGTTGTTTGCTTCTATATGTTCCAGAGAACTTGGGAAGGGAAGTAAGGAGTTCAGGGCTTTAAATTCCAAGATCAAGTTCTAGGTAGGAAACCAAACCATATCTATGACTGCTCTAAAAAACAATCATTATCTCCTGTAGTCATGAGTCTGAGATTTCTGAAAAGCAAAACTAAAGTATAACCTTGTGGGGGACTGAAGTATAATGCAAATTTATTTTCCAACCTCATGGGTTTTATGTTAAAGTTAGACACTGATAGGGAAGGAATTGAACAATGAAAATTTAGACAGGGACATATGGGAAGATCATGATGAAGCATAAGTCCTTGAAACCCTAAATTCTGCTGATCTACCTTTGCTATAGCAGCAGCCTTTACACTCATTTCTGTGAAGATCAGGCTCCCCTAGCACGAAAGACTTGTAATGGCCTTACCTGAGGTAGTCACCTTGCAAGGGACTACTGATCCTCCTCAGGGCCTACTCACACCATGTATCATTACTTTTACTTTTTATTTTTATTTTTTCCAGCTGTATTAAGATATAATTGACATATAATATTATGTGAAGTTAAGATATACAATGTGTTGATTTTATATACTTGTATACTGAAAATGATTGCCACCATAGTATTAACTAACACCCCCATCATGTCGCATAATCACCATTGCTTTGAGACCTATAACCAGACTCCAGTCCTAGTAGCTTTCAAAGCATGAAGTAAAAAATGTGTCCATTGAAGAGGTGTGATACACATCAAAAGAGTTATATGATTTTGTCCACTTATATTAATGGAAACCTGGAGAACATGTGTTGAAATAGATACTAAAGTTGTTGGATCAGGATAAAAAAAATGTTGGATTGGGCCAAATTTATTGATATGGTCTCACTATGTAGAGATTCCATATTTAATTTGTCAGCTTGAGTGGTGAGAGTGACTCTAACAATTTGCTTGGTTGGTTGACTGAAAACTGGATCCAAAGATATCCTATAGCAAATGAAGTTAAAATGCCAGAACTTCCTTAGAACACTAGAGACAAAAGTATCCAAAGGTTCAGAGGGTTTGAAAGAATAGAGTGGATTTATCACTTAAGTCCTCCTCCCACCACCCCACTAGAACTTCCAGAAAAGTCTAGAGGAACATCTCTTTACCAAAGCTGTCAGAAACACATTCATGAGGAGATCCTCAGCATCACCGAAGGCTCTGTGATGTATAATATTTGTAGGGCATAAATGAGAGTAGGAATTGCTGCTATCAAATTGGGCTTCCTGAATTGAAAGGATACGTTGTGTTCCTGGTTAGGAAGGATCCAAGTGGCAAAATGTATTTGCTAAAGACACGATGAGTATGGTTATTATAATAGGCAGGAGAGCTTAAGCAGTAATAAGAATCTTCTGACTCACAGTGATCTTTGGTGTTGACAAGTTGATTGTGGTGTCCCTAGAACTAAAGTAGATGGGAAGCCTATTAAATTCTACTTCATCTGTATAAATTAAACAGCTCTATACCTAAAGAATGGAAATCTTATTTGAATCACTCTAGTGAAGAGTCACAGCCCCTCATCAATTCCCATACTTGAGCCACTTCACGGACCCAGTGCCCTGTGAACAAAGGGGAGGCCAGATTTCCTCGAAAAAGGACTCTGCTACCCAGCCAAAATAAATATTGTAAATCTCCATCGGATCTTCCCTAAAGGGACTTGCATCCATTTACTAGGGTAACTGTGCATTGAGGAAGGAGGAAAGCAGTCAAATTTTTCGGGAGTTTCCAGACACTGACTCTGGAAATGCTAATTCCTGGAAACCCAAAACGCCACTGTGGAGTATTGACTCAAGTGAGTGACACATCTCCTGCTACCCTGTTGTTATGCCATTACAGAATGGGGATAAGTGAAATAGATATACAGTACTCAGAAACTGAAAGCATCCCTACATTTGTTTCCTGATTCATAGAATATGGGCTATTATGATAGGGAAGACCAAGTACAAAACACAAAATCTGTCTCTATCTACCAATATAGCAAACCCGAAAGCAATATGGCATTCCTGGAGGAAACTTCAGAGATTAGCACCACCGTCACGGACTTGAAATACACAGGGAATGAAGATTCTCATCACATCCCCATTCAACCTTCCTATTTTGCCTGTGCAAGAGAGAGATGGATTTTCAAGAATAACAGTAGACTATTGTAAAAACAGTCAGATGACGAATTCAATTTAGATGTTATTTAAGATGTGCTTTCTTTGCTAGAGAAAAGCAACATATCCCCTGGCACCTAGTGTGAAATTCGTTTCCTCTATATTTGGCAGTGAAGACCATATGAAGCAGTTTGATTTTTGCTGGCAGAGTCGGTAAGTTACCTTCACTATTCCACCTTAGGGCTATATTAACTCTCCAGCACTATGTCAAAATCTAACCCTCAGGGAGCTTGATCACCTTTCCACATCACAGAACATTACACTGTCCCTTTACATGGATGATATTGTGCTGATTGGATCTGATGAGCAGGATGTAGCAACAACCCTAGACACCTTGGTAAGATGAGTGCATGCCAGAAAGTGGGAAATGAACCTCACAAAAATTCAAGGACTGGCCTCCTTGGTGAATTTTCTAGGGGTTCAGAGGTCTAGAGAACACTGAAATATCCCTTCAAGGGGAAGGACAAGTTGCTGCACCTTCCCTCTACTACCAGACAAAATGCCTAGTGGGCTTCTTTGGATTTTGAAGGCATCACATATCTTATTTGGAAGTGCTAATCTTACCCATTTACTGAGTGTCCTAAAGGGCTGCCAGATTTGAGTGGGACCCAGAACAAGAAAAGGATCTGCAGTACACCTGGGCTGTCATACAAGCTGCTCTGCCACTTAGTCAATATGGCCCAGCAGATCCAATGGCATCTGCAGTGACTGTGGAAAATTAGGATGTTGTGTGGAGCATTTTTTAGGCTCCTATAGGTGATAGTTTGATTATATTTCTTTTGAATGCCCATGGCATTCAAAATAGTTTTTTGGGTTGATACCCTTCCCCTGATATCTGTGATATGCTAGCTGTGACACCTCCCACCACTTTACTTTTTCTGAGAGGACCAATATGAGGTTATTCTCACTCTGACAATTCCCACATTAAGATTTTATTTTTCAAAACTAGCAATATAACCGTCTTTTTAATGAAGAGGTTAAGGATTTCTAAATTCACAGAGGCACATTCTGACATGTTCCCTGCTTCTTTGTAGCTTCCTTGGTCTTTTGCTCTATGAAAAAGTACAATTACAAGAATAGAAACTGTTTTGTAACCCATCTCAATCTATGCATAAGAGAGGAGAGAAATCAAATAAGATATTGACACGGCTGAACGAAAGGTTGCCAGACAAGCAAAATCTTTTAAGAAAGATTGTTCT
This sequence comes from Equus quagga, assembly GCF_021613505.1. Classification (NCBI taxonomy): domain Eukaryota; kingdom Metazoa; phylum Chordata; class Mammalia; order Perissodactyla; family Equidae; genus Equus; species Equus quagga. The sequence continues at coordinate 38,727,245 of NC_060276.1, forward strand.
GCATGATCTTAGATGAGCTCCATAGGGGTTCCTGAACAAGCTGATGGCTGGTAACCTCTAGGAGGCTAGTTGCCCAGGGAAGTGGTCCTGAGTAAGAGGACCAGTGCACACAATATGTGTGGAGAAAGTGAGACAAGTGGGAGAGAGGATGGATGCGGTCAGGGGTGGGCAGAGGGGCAGGATGGCTGGTGGTTTTTCTTCAGCCTTGCCCAGGGACTAGGTACCACCAAATGTAAGGGCAGGAGATCGTATAAGAGTGTAAATACCAGAAGGTGGAGATTATTGGGGGTCAGTTTATTGTCTGTGCATCATACTTGGACTACTCTAAATTCTATTCCAGCCATGAGGGGAGAATGGAGCTCCCACTTTAGGCCCCTGGTTCTCATCCCAGGTTCCATGTTCCCTTCTCTATACACATTGAGCTCCATTCTTCATCTCATGAGGCTTTATATAGATAGATAGATAGATAGATAGATAGATAGATAGATAGATAGATAATGCAGCTCACTTGTTCTCTGTTTCCTGCATACAACCACCTCCTCTTGGTCACTTCTCAGTCCTGGGAGTATATACGTTGGCAGTGAACTCAACCCTCAGAAGCATGGATCCACTGAAAAGGATCATGCAGGCCTCTTGGAGCTTGGGACTTAGGGCTACATGGTGAGCAAATTCAGGGCCCCAGATACATGGAGCATGGTTCGAGGTGGGGGCCATGGATTCTGAATAAGCACATCCCCTTAACCCCACACACTGGACTCTTGGCCATTTGTAGAGTTGAAGCCCACCATGTAACCCTCCCCAATTGTCTTCACTCTCTGTTCATGAGACATACCCACTATCCTCAATAAGTTGTTTATCACTCTCATGCATGATCTTCTGCATGCTATATATGCATGCATAATTCTTATGTATTCCTTTTACTACATGTATAGTTACCCATAATCGATTTATGGTGATTGTTTTTAAATTTCATATACCTGGTATCATAAAGCTTGTATACTTCTGGAACTAGCTTTTTCTCCTACCCACTTTTTTCTACTGTTACCACCCAATCTTTGCACCTGTAGGTCTTTCTCTGTGTCTCTACCCCTTAAGATTCTGATCTCTTCCCCAGTACAGCCATTATTGTCCTATTCAATTTACTTGAAAAAGTCTCAAGTCAGTGAAGTAAGGCTGCTCATAACACAGCTGAAGCTCAAACCAGTGTTTCTCAAACTTTAGTTTGCTTCAGAATCACCTAAAGAACTTCTAAAACTCTGATTGCTGGCCCACCTTCAAGTTTCTGATTCAGTAGGTGTGGAGTGGGACCTGAGAATTTGCATTTCTAACAAGTTCTCAGGTGATGCTGGTGTTACTGATCCACGTCAGTCCAGTACCAGCCCAGCACCATCTGGTCTCCAGGTAAGCTAAGTCATCCATCAGATTCTTTCAATAAAATGCTGTTGGGCTAGACCTCCACCTCTCTTTACAGAAATTGTTTATAATTTAATATTTTAATTAATTGGAGGATGCAATAAAAAAACTTAAAACATGGTTGAAAGTGATTCCTTTCAACGATGATAAGGTGGGCCAAAATAAAAAGATATAAAGATACATTCAAGTCGGGGTTATTTATCTGAAAAATCTGCAACATATTTTTCAAACAAATTTTTATTTTTAACCTGAACAAATGTTTTCAGATATATCTGAAAGAACTGAGAGAAAAGTCAGATATCAGTGGATGTTACTTTTTTGGTGATGAACTTTGGAACAAACATAAAATTTCCCAGGCTACTGAAAATCAGAAAATCTCAAATCCGTGAAGAACTAATTCATCGTTTCTCCTTCATCCGTGTCTTTCTATATGCCTTCAAACTGTAGGAAGAAATAAAAAGATTAACAATTGAACACAACATACACCAATGACTTTCTAAATCTAAGAATAGTCAATCCTATGTTTATCTGTTGTCTCAATAGGAGAAAACAACACAGTTTTGCTCTTATAAGACAGACCCCTGGGTCTCAGGATGTTCAGGTATCATTTGACGTTTTTAATCATCTGATCACACCAACCTTATCCCCCAATTGCCAAACACCAAAAACGCCTGGTTTTTCTTTGGGGCGGGGGGGAGACCATATCGTGATATAAATAAGTATTTAAAAGCCTGTGCTTTGTCCATAAACCATAATCTCTTAACTTTGCAGATCCTCAGTGTCCATATCTGTAAAAGGACAAAGAAAAAAAAAGGAAAATGGTAGATGAGACGTAAGTTAAATTAACAATTCAGTGGTAACCAGAATCTTACTATGATTATTCTTCTTTTCTTTCGACCATCACACGAAATACAAAGATTTAAAACTGAATGAACACTTAGCTGTCAATCATTAAATGTGGTCCTTGACATTCTTAACATTTTAGTTTTTTAGGCAGTCACATTCTCAAAGGCATTGTGTCCTAATTAGTACAAGAGACCACATTTAAATGGCCACCGAAAGATGAAGGCCCCATCTAGAGAATGTACCAGTAGCTTTAGCCACTTGTTCTAGTAATTGTGTCCTAAACAAATATGGTCTCAGCTACCAGTACAAGTCTTATATTTACAGCTCAAAGACTGTGTGTCTGTGAAAGAAGTACTTTTCAGAACATGTTGCATTCTATACGATCTAGCATATATGTACATTATTAAAACTCAACATGGTTTACAAAAATAATATTTTAAAGTTATTTTATTATCCAGTTTCCCAAGAAAAACATAAGAATTTAACATGTGTGTGACAAGAATGGTTAGGTGATACTCAACCCGCCTTCTCCCAGGCTGCACTGCACTGAATTCAGATCCTTTTCAGGTCTTTCTTCTGGTTCTTCATTTTAATTCTCTTCTTTCTCCTCCTCACCTCCAGGTTCCTGGGCCTCATCATCAGTTTTCATATTGATATTCACTCGCTTCATTAGTGAAGAATAATATGGACATTAGGGCCAGAACTTTACGGAAAAATAGCCCAATTTATAATCAGTGGTGACAACCAGTACTCTACCCTTGGAGAATCAGGAGGATAGAAGTGGGTGAAGAAAGACTACCTGGACGTGGTTGATACAAGACGTCCAAGGCCCTCACATTTCTGCAGCTTGATAGTTTTCTAACAAACTCAGCTTGTTAGTTTTCTCGGTGGCGTTTTCCCCCTCTATCCAGTAGATCTCAGACCCTGTGCTGCTGATTGTACCCAGCCCTTTGGAGAAGAAGGGATCAGAATCATCTGGATCTGATCGCCTTCTGCATGTTTTCGTCAGAACTTTGTTGGAAAAGTATTCATTTGACTTAAAGACAAATTCTACAGTGAAGCTCATTGGTTCTTCAACGCTCGAAAACAATTTTTACATCTTTCAAGTGCTCTAGTACAAGTTCACCATTTTCTTGGATCATCCTACCACGAATATTCACATTTTTAAAAGCCGTCAACCAAAAGTGAGGTATGCCATTTGTTTGCCCTTTTCCTTCAGGCTCTTTTCCCATTTCCTCCCAAACTCCTTCCTGAACACCTGCTCCCACTGATACCTTCTGTGGGCTCATGAATTGCACTGAAGATCTCAGAACTCTTATCATACAGGGCTTAGTAGAGGGCAGCATACCTTTAGTCAAGATCGTAAAGGTCTTTACAGAATTGGGCTTCTAATACTGCATGTTCGGCCTGAAGTATTTTGAGAGCTTTGACCCTCCCTTTAATGGCTAAAAGCAAGCGCTGGGCACAGCCTGCCTTTGATCAGGATGCACCAACAGGGGCCGCAAGTCCTAAGGACTTTGCTGCCACTTGCCAGCTTCAGTCCCCTTCAGTTCCTCAGGCCCTGGCATCATAGAAGACATGTGCATCAGTCAGGGACCTTGGCCTCCTCTGGCTCCTCTGCCTTCTGGCATGCAGTCCCCTCTGCAGTTTCCTCGGGCACCTGGGGGGAGGTACCCTGCCAGCTGCTCAGCCTACAAGCTCTCCACTCCCTCTGCCAGATGTTCACCCTCCCGAGGCACGGGTCCCTAATTTGGGCTCCTGGGGACCACGCCTCACCACCACACGGCCTGCATGAGGCCGACCCAAGACGTGGTTATCACTACGAATGCGGTGGTGAAGGGTTTGGGCCAGATCCCAGAATGGAAACGGAAACCCCACCATGGGGGCCTCGCGAGCCCCTAGGACAACTCTGGCGCCCTCCTCCTGTACCTCCTCGACGTGCTCTGCGCCTTCATCCGCATCTTCCTCCTCCTCGCTTTCGTAGTCCTGCTCCTCCTGTTCCTCCTCCAAGTCCTCCTCCTGCTCTGATGACCAGACGTCTCTGTCCTCCTAGACTGTGCACTGGGCACCCTGTGGCTTAACCTTCGCCTCCTGAAGGGCTGTTGTGACCACCTGGGAAACCAGAAAGGCTGCGGCACTTGCAACTCGACCTGTTCTTTCTGCAGGAATCACAGGCACCCCGACGAGTCCGGGGTCGCAGTCCACGCAGCCATCAGCTCTGTGCTGGCTGCCTTCGACCGAATCTCGCCCCTCTGTGGCCGACATGGTAGAAAGGACGACCCAGGCTGCGCCTGGACCTGAGCAGGGATCGGGTTGTCACAACGACCGCAGCGGCGAAAATGGTGGCTGCTGAAGCGACTGCCTCTGAGGGAAGCCTGTGGGCAGCAGAGCCTGCCAGGCAGGGGGCAGTGGGGACGACAGAGAAGATGGCGGCAAAGGGGACAACAGTCTTCAAGAGTGCCTGTGGAGGCCCTCTGGCAGGAAGGGCGGGAGGGCGGCTGGAGGAGCGAGCCACCAAGACTGTGCTTGAGGTGACAGTGGACAGGGCGGGAAAGAAGCAGATGGGCCAGTGACAGGGGGCGGGGCTTTGAATGGTCAACAAAGGGCTGCTTCTGTCTTCGCGAGCTCTAAGCTCATTTTTTGAGAGGCAAGGATTGACATGTCCAGGGTCCAATGAGTGATCAAGGCCGTTTGGTTCTAGATTGCTCAGAATCTCTCTTATCTTTGAGAATTTAGAGTCCTGTGTTACCTTTTAGGCCCATGCCAGATCTATTTAATTCCACCATTTTCCGCAAAACTGTAGTGTTCCAATGAAGCTCCGCCCTGCAGCACAGGAACTGTGACTCCCCTCCCCGCATCTGCCCTCTAGGGACAGACAGATCATGTCAGTAGCGACAGAGTCATAAGAAATTTTATAGCTCAGATCTCAGCAGTAGTCAAAGACTCCAAGAAGACAGAGAGAAAAGAATTTGGACATACTAACGTTCTTTAAGCTGCTTAAAAAGAACGTACAAAGTTGAAATGAATTCAGTCAGAACAGAGGGTTGAAAAAGTGTTAAAAACAGAAACTGGAAGGTGTTTAATAAATGCTACCAAATTCACATCAAGCCTCTAAAGAATGAATACAGAAAGTAGAACACTTATTTAAAGGCAACCATGAAAGTCATTAAGAGGGTAGGCTTCCTAGGATGATCTGAGTAAACAAAGATTTTCTCTTGCATTCAGATCCACTAAGCCAAAAAATCAAGTATAAAAAATTCTTAAACTAATGGATGAGTCAAACACTTTTTCACATTTATTCTGAGAAGCAAAATGATTTGTAACTCTGAAAAATATTTTAGAAAAAGAAACAGCAAATGAATTAAGAAATATCACATTTCAGAAAAGTAACACTGATAAACTCCTTTTATCACTCCAACCCAATTTCGATGTAGTTAGTTTTGCCTACAGTCCCACCTCAAAAAGGGAGCATAGCATTGTTAAAAAAAACATTGGTTTAAACTTTGGAAGGAGTGTAGTAAGGTAACTAACCAGACGCAGAGAAAATCAGTGGCTCCTAGCACTTAATTAACTTGCCAAAGGTCACGCAAATTAGTTGAAGAATCAAGTCTCCAACCAAGATTTCCTGATGTCTAATCTGCATTTAAGACAAGATTGCTTCTTTTCTATCCAGCTTTTGGGGCAACATGAAAACAGAAGTTTAATTAAGTAGCCACAGGGAAAGTCAATGGCCCTGACTGAGGGAATATGAAAGGATCAGACCAAGTTGTCTCTACCACACCTCCTCCACCATTGATCAAAAACATTATCAGTGACTGAGAAAGAGGTGCCACGGTTCTGGGAAACAAGAGGCTCAAAGTCTCGCTAGGAGAAAAGGCTGAATGTTAAGTAGAGCTATAACTAACGTTACTTTACATGTAATACATTGACTACAAACTTTGTAGCTGAAAGAATCAGGATGGGTGACAGTGGGTGGGCTTTTTTCAAAAAAGGAGGAAGGAGGACTTAAGGTGGACATGAAAAGATAGGTAGCAGACTGCTGAGTAGGACAGTTTTCAACTTGCCCCTTCAAAATGTCCTTGTCCACTTAGAATGTCGTGGACTCTTTCTCTCTGGAAGAAGCGAATTATAATAGACATCTGACTTTACACTACCGTGGTAACTGGTAAAACAGTCTTGGTTCAGCTGTTTCTTTGGAGTCTGGTGTTGATTCTCAACTCACAGGACACATGGTCAGGAAAAAAGAATGACTAGGAACTGGGAAAATGTAGGAAAAACCTAATCAAGCGAAAAAGATGGAACCTGTATCTTTCCTTTCTCTCACTGAGACCCATGCCAGACTTTATCTATCTTCAAGCCTAAAACTTTGCTGCCATGCCTGACCTGCATGAGAACTGGGACTCTTACCACAAAGTCCCTCTTGAACTTGGTCCAGAAATTAGAGAAGCTGGGAGAATATAGCCCTGGTACCTGGAGCTGTGAGCCTGCCTACTGCCATTGCCAACAAGGCAAACGAGTAGACGCATAAAAAAGCATGTGATACACAACAGGGCTCCTCACCTACATCATCCTTCCAAGAGCGAAACATGGCTACTGTTTTTTTCTGCTTTCCAGATCTTAGGCCAATTTTTATGGTGGCCAGCTCTAACTGGAAACATGCAAAATAAAGAAATCTAGAAAATGGAATTTGTCTTAGTAAGTTGACACATTACAGAGCTTTCACAGTCTAGCCCTCATCAACTCAATATCTATACACACTTCCAAGTCAAGAAAACAGCAAAGCCATGCTTCGGCCTATCACGGTGCAACTATCCCATGTGCAACTGAAAACATGCTAACCCTCTTCAGAAAAGAAGATACAAAGTCCCTTTATCCATCTTGGGTGATGTTCATTCTTCCTCTCAGTCCCTTTTGACATCTGTAACTTGTACACTGATATCAAAATTAACCATAATTAACACATCTTATATAAATAGGAAAAGTAGGGGGAAAGGAAGGTGGAAGAAAAAATGGTTAATATAAACACAGGTATATTGATATCAAAACAGGGAAGAAATACTCTTGACTATTATAGTCCTTGGTTTTGCAACCAGTCTGGTGGTCATAACTGGTGATTTCAACTATCTTATTCCACTACCCATTCTATATTCCCTTTGTCCTTAGCAAGCCCCTAGGTGGTCGAGGTTCCTTGCCTGGTGGAGTGACCCAATTCTTCATTCCTGGGGTGTCTGGACAATTAGCAGTCCTGTTTGTATGGGTTGCTGTAGTTTTCCATTGACTTTAGTCACAGCACACGGGAATACTAAGAGGCATCCCTGGGAAACTCCTGCATTATAAATCCCCTTTTTGTATAGCAATGAAATTTCCTCTTGATAGGCAGGATCTACCACCCCACCCAGTACCCTAACCCCCTTCTTTTCCTATTGATTCAGTGACATGAGTGACCCAAGGTGGACAGGTAGCAACCTCAACTACAACTTCAGTGGAACCATTGTTGCACCCCATGGTAGAAGCATCCATTTGAAGTAAGACATTTGAACCAGAAAACACCAGTTTATAGGGATGGGAAGCAAAAATTGTGCTAGTGGATTCATGCTAGGAGAATAATGAGGGGATCCACACACACTTTCACTCCTTGATTCCCCAACCTATGAATCCAAGCTATGGAAGAAAGAGCACCATATTTTGGATGCTGATTTAGAGCATATACCGTATCACAGAGGGCATTGTCCTGTGCTAGTAGATGTTGTCATCTAGCTGGCTCTGTAACTGAGTCATCAAAAGACCATTCCACTCTCTAAAAGGCCAGCTGCTTCAAGGTGATGGGAAATATGATCAGACCAGTGCATTTCATGAGTGTCAGCCCATTGCCACATATAGTTTGGCATGAAATGAATATTCGGTTAGAAGAAATGCTGTATAGAATACCATGATGGTAGATAAGGCATTCTATAAGTCCATGGGTGACTCATTTGGCACAAAGTTTGCACACAAGAAAGGCAAAGCCTCATTTACAGTCATTGTCTACTCCTGTGAGAACAAAACAATGCCCTTTCTATAATGGAAGTGTTCCAATGTAATCAAGCTAAAACTAGCTACCTTGCTAGTCCTCCTGAGATATTGTGCTGTATTATGTTGATATCTGATATAGACGTAGGCAGATCAGCCATGTTAAGTAGAGGTGCCTGTTTCTGAGCCCATGCATGACTTCCATCCCAGCTGGCATGGCTGCTTTCTTCATGAACACATTAGACCAAGACTTGGGCATTTGGGGAAAAACGCCAACTGACATCCACAGAACGCATCATCTTACCAACCAGACTGTTGAACTTCTACTCTGCTGATATTGCTCTTTGGTGAGCATTTACATGGACACGAATACCTTCACACTCTGTTCCTATTTGCAGATATCTATGCATGTATTTCTTCCTTACATCTTTTTATCACCTATTTTACAATCAAGTTGCTTCTGATGCACAGCCAGATAAGCCATTTACCAATGTCCATGAACCAGAGTAGATACTTAACTCTGTCCCCACATCTCCTCCCATGCAAAAGGAGTAAGATTCTCTGGCATGCCTGTTAATTTTGTGTAGCATTATATCTTCCACTAAATGTCTTTTCTGTTAAGGTTACCCAATAGTAGTTACCTTTTAGAATCATAAACTCTGACTGATACAGACATTAATATGAGTAATTAGGTTTCATGTAAGAAAATTTAAGGAAATTATGGATCTTTGAAGTTGATTATCTTGTCTAATAGGGGTAAAGGCAGTTGAAAACAAAATTTGTGTTCTAGAAAGGGAGTATGAGATGAGATGGCAAATCCCGTGAAGTGAAAAGACAAAGCAACTAATTAAGTGGTCCTCTGCAATAGAGAGCCTTTTGAAAGTATGGCTATGGAGGACCTCATTGCTGCCACGGAGACATCTGAAGGTTTTAAGGAATTCAATATTGTGGGGTGAGGTGAAAGCTTCTGATGGCACTAGAAAGCTTAAGAAAAAGAGTGATATGCTCAAAACCCTAAATTCCTGGCTCAAATGCTCAAGGAATATACTGAAGTCAGTCAACATGCAGATAGAATTTATCTAATGCAGCTAATTAGCCAAATCTTATGCTCAGCACTTGATCCTGTGAATTACCAAATTACAGAATTAATTCATTTCCCAGCATTGACAGGTCGCTTTTTTCAAAGTTAATCATTGAAGTGAAAAGAGTGAAAACTCAAGAATAGGAAAATTGAGGAAATTAAAAGAACCCCAAGCTCAAAATGCCCACTGAGCATCCCTTGCCAACAGAAACAGTTCCTCTCTTTGTCCAATGAGGCTGTTTTTCTCTTGTTTAAATATCCGATATTTTTCTTGCTTGTGAAACTTAAATTGTGAGAAGAAGCCAGTTTTCCTAATGCCACCACCCCACACCCATTGGTGTCTACATACCTATAACTAGAGTAAGACCTCATCATTTACCCCCAGACTGGAGTGGAGGGTCAAATATCAAGTCAAATGTAGGCAACCAATGTTTTCACATTAAAATAACTGTGAAACTATGAAGCTTTGAACTGTGGAATTTCTAATTCAAAATGCTGAGGAGTTTTTGTGGAAATGGATTGTGGTGGTGTTCATCCCAAGAGACACATGGGCATAATTTTAGGTCTGATAGAATTTATTGGTATGGTTACACTTCCTAGAGATTCTGTATTCAATGTGCTAGCTCCAGCAGCTTTACACAAGACTGAAATTATTGTTATAATTATAAATTTTAAAAAACATCTTACACATTAACAGTCAATCAATCCATTTAATCTTAGGGAGAACGCATTTCCAGAAAGCAGAACTGAACAGCAGTTGGAAATGGAGGGGAGGTGATATATAGGAACTGTGAAGACTTTCATTGGGGGAGGAAAAGCATGACGGAGGGGAAGAGGATTAACAGTTGCTGGATCTCTGCTATATGACAGGCACTATGTAAGAACTTCCAGACACCATCTCTAAATTTCACTTGATACTCCCAATAACCACATGATGTGAGGGTTGTTATCATTCCTCTTTAGACGTGAGGAAGCTGAGGTTCAAGGATATTAAGTAACTGGCCCAAAATTACATAGTTTCTACATAGCAAAGACATGACAAGTGCGCATGACAGGACTCCAGAGTGCAGAACAGGGGAATCTGCGGGGGCAGGGCTGCTCTTCTCATATGTCGGTGACAGACTCTGCAGTTGCTAGCTGCTAGCAAAGCTCAGCTGAGTCAGATGCAGCAGAAAACAAGCTGTGCCATTGTCTGACTATGCCAGCAGAGGGCACAGGTTCGGAAGTTTTCTTTCTAGATAGTCTGCCTGTTTCTTCTGCAGCAATTGCCTATAACTGAGAAAGCAGACTGTGTTATATACCAGGAGTGGGCATGGACTGACTTCAGTGTCAGGAGATCTGAGCTTTCCATTGCCTTGCTGCGAGACACATGCACCCATGACTATCCCATATGTGAGATGTGCCCTGTCCCTTTCAGTCTGAGCAGTGTGTGTCAGGTAGTTAGAAAGATCCCTTGGGTTCAGGACTGATATTTAGCATTCATTTCTGAAATCCCAGTGTCAAGTGTGGTACTTTCCACATAGTAGGGGCTCTGTCTATGTTTGGTTAAGAAGAAACAATGTCACAGCACAAACACCCTATATCCAGTCACTGCCTTGTCAAACTCCCCCAGGGGCTTTCTAATGCCCTCAAGGTAAAGTCTACACTATTTAACTTGGCTTCCAAGTCCCACCAGAGACTGTGGTCTAGGCTATCTCAAGCTAGCCGCTATTCACCCAATCCCCAACCCTCACTTAACGTTCACACATCCTTAATGTAGTTCTGAAGCAGTAAGTGTCTGGAATTAGATGATTCACATCTTGCCCTGCACATGATAAATACCCAATAAGCAGAAGTTGCTGTTATTACTACTACTAGTTGTACTATTATTACTACTACTAGACCTAGAAACTGGTAGAGGCAAGGTTGAACTCAGGTCTCCTGTCTGAGCCCAGTGCTCTTTGCTCCCATTGCCTCTTTGCAGCACACAGTTCAGTACATGGTTCATACTGGACAGTGAAATCTTTGATTCCACTCTCCTTGGCTCCTTCTGCATCCTCTTTTGAAGTCCTGTGGCACAGGGATTTTAGTGACCAGAAGACAGGACTGGTTTCTCTCTGAGCAGACATAGATGTATGCAGTGTCAGAAATCTAGAGTTGGAAGCTACTTTTGTCATCATCTCCCGCAAGACAATGAATAAATAATTTCTACAACATCCATTAGAGAGGTTCACCCAACCTCTGCCTATATGCACCGTTCTCTCAAAAGGCTGCCAATCTCAGCACTATTTGGCCCTGATGGGGGAAACAGTCTTTATCCTGCAGCCTCTTGGCACTTTTGCCCATGGTCCTCATCCCGCCAGCTGAAAAGATACATTTCCTAGCACGAACCTGGACTCCTCCAAGTCTGACAGTCTTCTTTCTTTTTTGTTATAGATGAACTATCTGGCAGCCGAAGCAACCATTCAAAGTTCCATCCTTATCATTTTTCACCTTGTTCCTTTTGGCCTTGTTTTTGTGCATCAGCTTTGAAAATATCATCCCAGGGTTAATGCTGGGGTTAATGAGTAACTAAGAGTGCTCCACTTTTGCAATACAGGGCACGTTATAAAGATGGAAAGATTTTGCTTTCTGAGAGATGCTAGTGGCTTCTTGGGCATATGCTGTAAGTACTTTTTTTCTCTTTGGGAACTTTGAACGTCTCTATCAGCAATTCAGAATCCCAAATAACCATGAGCTCCAAACTCCTAGCACCAGAGGCCAAGGTCTAAGTGTGGTCATCTGATAATTGACCTCCTACCAGTCTCTGTGACTTTTACTGAACGAGGACTCTGGTGACAATGTGGAGATTGGATAGAGGGATAGAAGCAGGGGGGTTGGGGTGGGAGAGACTGAAGGCAGTGTGACCCGCTAGGAGCTGTGAAGAAGTTCAGGTCATGAACTGAGGCAGTGGCAGTAGAAAGGAGAAGTTTTGAGAGGTTTTTAAAAGATAGTACTCATAGAACATCATGATTCATTAGATGTTGGGAATGAGAATAAAAGAAGCCCCTAGGATGAATCCTTGGTTTTTGGTATGGAAGTCTCAGTAGATAGCGATGTGGAATGAAGATGAAAGAGCAGGCTTGAGGGCTAAGGAGATGTGTTTACCTTGAAAACTTTGATATTTCCAATTTGAAACTGAGGTATATGTGGGACATTCTGGTGGATGTATCCAGTAGGCAACTGGACAAATGGCTGGGAATGCCGGAAAGCAATCTCAGCTAGAGTATATAGCTTTGTGTGGTGGCATTTGAGTTCCTGGGAGTGAATGAGATCACTCAGGAAGAGAATGGAGGACTGAATAAGGAGTCCTGCCTGATTCCATGGATCACTTCCTTCTGATCACTTACACCCATGGTTGTTGGATTCCACAGCTGACTCTCTTACTCCACTGACTTGTAATCTTGCAGGCACAGAGCGTCTTACCTCATATTTTCTGGCTTCTGCTCTAATAATTAAAAAATAACATTAATGAGTGTGAGAATAATAGTTTTAAGATGTCTTGCAACTTAGAAATTACTCTTTTAGATGATACTTAGAGTGAGAGAGATCTGAAATGCAAAAAGTTATACTTTCATCTTCCCGTTGTTTGGAAACACTCCTGTGGCTTCTGTGCATTGTGTGAATGCATCAATTTCAGCTCGTGATCTTGTACATGGCTCTATAAACCACCACCCTTCCAATATAATTAAAAATATCTTTTGAAAATTATTCTCTTTTTTATTTTATCCAAAAAACCACTACAGGTATTCTCTCATATCATCTCTTATAGCTTTTATCTTAAGAAAAGTGCCAAATTAAAAAAAAAATCCAAAACACTAATATACAAAAAATAATGTAAGCAGCGAGAGTACTAGTTTTATTTAAACTCCTCCCTCTCCAAAAGGCTGCCTCTAGTTCAAATAAAAAGTTATTCAATTTCCGAGAGTTTAATTTGTTCATAGTTTTCATATGTTGATATTACATCTGAATGATAATCCATGCCATTACTTCTGTGGCCTCAGCGAGCCAACTCTCCTACTCCCTGCCCCTATTAGATGTCATCAGTTTTTTATGGGAGAGAGGCCTCCACACAGCCCCTAGTGAGCACACCATGAAATATCTTCTATTGTTTTACTAATCATGATGGGTGATTATTATGTGCTTCTGGCTTTAAGTTTTCCTGCAGCTGAGATTCCCCAATGGTTCTCTCACTTCATCTCTTATAGATTACCTTCCTTCCAAAATGCCACTGTTCCTCTATCTGGTTCTACTGGTACTTGGGCTTCATTGTGCACCATCTAACAGCTCTGAAGGCAGAGAAACCACCTGCCATTCTCCCCAACAAAATGCCACTCTCTATAAGATGTCATCCATCAATGCTGACTTTGCATTCAACCTATACCGGAGGTTCACTGTGAAGACCCCAGATCGGAACATCTTCTTTTCCCCTGTGAGCATTTCTGCAGCTTTGGCCATGCTCTCCCTTGGGGCCTGCTCCAACACCCAAACACAAATCCTGGAGAGCTTGGGGTTCAACCTCACAGACACCCCAATAGCAGAGATCCAGCAGGGCTTCCAGCACCTGATATGTTCACTGAACTTTCCAAAGAAGGAGCTAGAATTACAGATGGGAAATGCCCTCTTCATTGGAAAGCAGCTGAAACCACTGGCAAAATTCTTGGATGATGTCAAGAGCCTTTATGAGACTGAAGTCTTTTCTACTGACTTCTCCAATATTTCTACAGCCCAGCAGGAGATCAATAGTCATGTGGTGAAGCAAACCAAAGGGAAAGTTGTGGGCCTCATCCAAGACCTCAAACCAAACACCATCATGGTTCTGGTGAACTATATTCACTTTAAAGGTAAAGCCCTAATAGGCCTGTTTCTAGTTCCATGTTCTGATAATTTGGTGAGGCACTGGGGGGTGCTGGTTGTCTCTTCTGACTGGCATCAGTAGGTGTCCCTCATACGACCTGCTCCACTGGACATAGCTGTATGTAGTTTTGGATCTTCCCAGAGGCACACATAGCTCTGTAGATGAACGCAGGAAATTTCTAGGGAGAGGGCACTTTCAGAGAGGTGAGTGACAATGGTATGAACGTCCTGCTAACATCTAGCTAGAGAATCATAGTTTCCAAAAGATTTGGTGATGTGGGACAAGCTTGCATTTGGCAGGTAAACAGATTTGGGTTTAAATCCTACTGTGACCCTGACTTGCTGTACAGTCTTGGGCATGTTACATAAATACTTCTATCATGTACTATCTACCCACTATGTACCAAGCACCATGCCGCTGTGTGTGATCTACACACATTGTATCATCTAATCCTTACAAGTGCCCAGGTACAAACAGTTAATAAGTTTCAGAGCTGGTATTCCTGCCCAGGTTTGTCTGATTCTAAAGCTGGTGCTTGTAACAACAAGAATCATATGACTCTTTTCTGAAGGTGCTGTGCCCAAATGATTTCTCCTGGTTCTACAGCACATGTCAGCCATGTTTGGTGGAGGAGTGAACAATTCTTGGCCACAAACCACATACTTGTAGACGGATAAAACGGCAGAACAGATCCATTGTCTCATTTCACCCTGTATGTTGGATGTGCTTATACCTTTTTACGGAAGAGGAAACTGTGGCTCTGATGGGTTTAGTGTAAGTATAGTGGTTTTGAACACAGATGGAACATCTATTGAACACAGAGTCTAACAGCCCTGGGTGTGACTCCTGGCTCTGCCATCAGCTAGCTGGGAGACCATGTAAAGTCACTTTCTCTCCCTGATCCTCAGTTACTCACTTGTAAAAATGGTTGACAGTAGGTACCTACCTCTGTCATGGCCTTAATTACTAAATGAGATAACTGTTGGAAAAGCTCTCATTGGCACTAATACTGGTTTAAAACAAACAAGTCTCTTTTCTCTGTATTTTAAGCCCAGTGGGCAAATCCTTTTGATCCAGCCAAGACAGAAGAGGGTTCCAGTTTCTCAGTGGACAAGACCACAACGGTGCAAGTGCCCATGATGCACCAGATGGAACAATACTATTACCTGGTGGATACGGAGCTGAACTGCACAGTGCTGCAAATGGACTACAGCAAGAATTCTCTTGCACTCTTTGTCCTTCCAAAGGAGGGCCAGATGGAGTGGGTGGAAGGGGCCATGTCATCTAAAACATTGAAGAAGTGGAACCGGTTACTGCAGAAGGGGTAAACATCTTAGATGATGTGAGAAGTAGAAGGTGGGCATAACGGTACAGGTGAGACTGAGTTCAGAGAAACTCAGAGGCAGGAGAATCACCCTAAACTACCTAACAGCTGTGTGATGACCGCTAAAGAATGCTGAGAACATACTCTGTGCCAGCCGCTATACCAGACACTTTATTTACTTCGTTTCTGCTAAACACATCAACAAACCTGCAAAAGAGATAGTATCATAGGCATTTTTCAAATGAGGAAGTCAGGGCTAGAAAGATAAAACGAACTGTCCAAAGTCAGCCAGTTATTAAATTGATGGCTTCCCAGAGGACAACTAGAGCTTGAGGGATGGATTAGATTTTAATGTTAAGAGTTGGATGAGCAGCCACACTGGGCTGGGAGTGCTAGATGGAAAACCTTGAGATTCCCCAGGTACTACCTGTTGGCATTAATGCCACTGGGTCCTCAACCTTGGCCAACACCCAGAGATGTTACTTTTTGATTGTAAGTGAGTCACACCTCCCTACTTCCAGTGCTGCAGTCCAACATTGGCTAAACCAGAGATCATTCCTTCTGGGATAACTTCTGAGGTTTTGGTGCCCTGCCATGTGTTGACCTGAATAGCAATGGTTGTCAATACCTAGGGGAGGAGCAGAGTCCAATATAATACTGTAGTGACAGAGAGAGGGAGGGAATCATGAGCTTGGTGTACTGATAGCCATGTGTTCCTTGCCTCTTACCCAACAGGTGGATTGACTTGTTTGTTCCAAAGTTTTCCATTTCTGCCACATATGACCTTGGAGCCTTCCTTCTGAAGATGGGCATCCAGGATGCTTTTGCTGACAATGCTGATTTTTCTAGACTCACAAAGGACAACGGTCTTAAACTTTCCATTGTAAGTTGGTAGATTAGAGTTCTTGAATATATGAGCTAGAAGGGCCATTGAGAGTCAGTTAATTCAACTCTGTCATTTTATCAATGAGCACTGTGAAGCTTAGAGAGGCAGAATGACTCATTCTAGGCCAGATTCACTCTGGAGTCATTCTCATTACCCTCAAACAAGATACTGTAACAGTTATTCCATCCCTTACCCTTATGTCCTAAAATGATTCTGGTAGAAGAACTTAATGATCAGAATTGATGCTAATGAGATACAGTTATGGAGGGTGTGGTGAGGGCAGAAGAAAGCTTGAGAAGTGACTTCTAGAGGCAGAAAGCCATGGAGAAAGAGGTGGTTCCCTTACAGCTAGTTCTAAAATCAACAGAGATTCATTTACTACACTTAGCCAAGTAGCCTTCATATTCAAGCACCATCAACACAGCTCAGTAAAAGGGTAACCTTGTCTTTCCTTTTCCCTTCCTGCTTCCAAATCATCACAAAGACTTTTCCTGTTTTTTTCAGAGGATCAGCAATGTTTCTTCTCCCCCAACAGGCTGCCCACAAGGTTGTGCTGCACATTGGTGAAACGGGAACTGAAGCTGTAGCTGTCCCTGAAGTCAGATTCCTGGATCAGCCTGAGATAACTTTCTTTCATCCTATCATCCAATTTGATAGATCTTTTCTGTTGTTGATTTTAGAGAAAAGCACCAGGAGCATTCTCTTTCTAGGGAAAGTTGTGGACCCAACAGAAGTGTAGTTGGGAAAGAGGCCGTTGCCTAATTGCATGCGCTTATTGCAATGGGAAATAAATAAATAGTATAGCTTGATGTAATCGATGTGGGCTTGGACGTGCTTTCCTTTGTGCAGGGGTGGAGATTGGACCCTAGACAAACTGCATTGGGTGTGAAAGGGGCCACTCCTGTGACCAAACATTCACATGGTCAATGAGTGACTTGTTGCCCAAAGCACAGGAAGGCCCCAGGTCAGTGCATTCCTCTTTGTCAGAACACCCTCCCCGCATGCCCAGTTAGTTAGCTCGAAAGAATTTGACTGGGCAGGGAAATACCCCCTCTTGTGCCCTCTGGAGAATAGTTGAAATGCAGGTCAGGTCCTCATATCCCATTATTCTAATAATAAGATCAACGAATATAAAACAATGCAAATGCAGTGGATTATATGAGAACTTCTCAACCTCCTTTCTCTCATCCCATCAAAATGGTTCTCTGTGTTCTTGCCAGAACTACCACTGGTTGGTTGTAAAAAAGGTGCTTCCACTACAGGGCCGAGTCACAGACTGAGAGCTCCTGCTGGGGATGTGGCTTTTGTGACCTAACAAGCAAGGGACAAAAGAGCAAGAGAGACAGAGATGAATTTCCCTGTACAAGCCCACCTCCACCCCCCCCCCCCCCCCAAAAGTTTCCTTATTGCTAACTTATAAGCTAGGAATAGAAAAGGAAAGTCATTCATATCATATCTCATAGTCCTTCCTTTTCTGTATCCTAATCAGACTACTTTCCAAATGTTGCACCCTTGTCTCATGTGCTCAAGAACAGACCTCCTGGCTCATCGTTTTGTCTCTACTCTCATTGAAGTTTGATACCTCCTTATCCCCATATCCTTCAACAACCTCCCTTTGACTATGCATACCAACCCACCTCCACCCAATGAACTAGATTTCATCTCAGGCGATTCAAAGCCCCAGTGTTAGAATTCAGTACACATAAATAGCATAGTGAGTGTTAATAATGTAGTGTCTGAAATTCTAGCGCTTTCTAAGGTGAAACTCTTCAGTGACAGGGAAATAGTAAAAAAAAATGCATAAATGCTTTTGCAGATATTGTTCTTCCAGATTGAAATAAATATATATGCTTAGAAAATAGGTAGCCCACAAACATTCTAGTACTTTCTTATTAGACCCATTTGAGATTTGCTTACTCCTGTTATAGTTTATGTTGATTTTATGGATAAGAAATTGGAAGCCCAGAGAGGGAAAATGACTCATGGTACAGAAAGTTCATTGCTAACATGGAGTTTGGTTTCACTGAAGTTACATTACAAGCCTGGCTCTGCTACTTATACTGTTTTGTGATCTTGGACAAAGTACTTAAACCTTGGGCCTTATTGTCCTCATCTGTAAAATGCGAGCATGAATGATATCTATGTCATCAGGATTTTGTGAACATTCCATACTGCAAAATATGTAATGTGCTCATCACAGAGCCAGACATCTGATTAAAAAAAAAAACCCTATAAATAGTAGTTGTTATTCCTATTGATCAACATCATACATTTGACTGGTGTCAGAACCAAGGTTGCAGTATGTGTCTCCTGGTTCGCAGATTTATGTTCTCTAGCTCAGGCCTTACCTCCAGAGGCCAGAGTAAATGCCATACAAGCCCCTTCCTAAACCTCCCCAAATGAGTTGGATCACGGGTTGCTCTGGGAGGAATATCAGTATCTCTAGGGGGAAGTCAGAAATTAGTGATACTGTCCCAGAAGTAATTCATGTGTCTCATTAGAGACTAAACCTCATTCAAATCCTTTATTTTTGTGGCCAGATCATGAAGGATTGCCACTATTCACCTTATAAATATCAGCTCATTCTATCAAACTAGGAATAGAAGATAACTTCCTTAACCCCATAAGGGTTACCTGTAAAATACCTTAATAGTGAAAATTTTTAGCAGAATTTCTACTAAATTTGGATCAAGACAAGAATTCTCTATATTATTGCTTCTATTTAATATTATACTGGAAGTCTTAGACATGAAAAAGAAATGCAGATTATAAAGGATGGAGTGGAAAAAAAGAAACAAATCTGTCTACACCAAGAAAACATATGGATAAACTTTTAGAACAAAAAGCAGAAAACTTCTTGGGAAACAGAGTACAAGAGAGTAGTGTCATGGATGATATAAAATTCACCAACTCTATTTACCTTTCTCCATTGTGATAGAATTATAGCCACAGGGCTTCCCTGATATACTATATTTCCTAGCCTCCCTTGCAGTTAGGTATAGCCATAAAACTAGGTTCTCATAGATGGCATATGAGTGTAAGTGATGTGTGACGTTTATGGACTAGGACATTACAACAGTTGGGTACCTTCTTCACTCTCTTTCTATCTCTTTTGAACTGGATTGTGGAGTTACTTATGATCCAGTTTGACCACAAAGGAGATGAAGAGCTCTTTGGCAGTCTGGTGTAAGTGTGTGCCTCTTTTCATTCTTATTTTTAAATACCAAAAAAGAAGTTTCTGGGATTACCAAGGCCATCAGTAACATTAAAATATAATTATAAAAATAATACAATTAAAATTAATAACGTAGTAATATGTGTTTCCACAACATATTAATTAATAAGATATTGTAACAGATATAATAAATACATTAATTCCAAAGTAATAGGAAGTATAAGTGATATTTCAAGATGTTTGCAACAATGATAACTTGCTTTGAAATTATGAGGATTTTGTATGTGACAAAAAATCACAGATACAGTTGCCACTACCACGGTTTGTGGCTCACATTCATAAATGAACAAAATGCTAAACTTTGGCTGGAGGATGGCAAAGTTAAAGATGAAATTTTTCATAAACAATTTATAGATCCTCTGAATTTTGTCCTTAGACTTCCCTGAAGGTTCTATGGACTTTAGGTTAAAAACTCTGCCTCGGTGGAAAAACAGGATGGAAAAGACCTTGATATCTAACTGCATTATAGGATTAATAAAATAAAATAGGATTGTATTTTATTAGCTGGAAAGCCCTAGCTAATACAATGATACAATAAGTTTTGGGGGGCTGTTCCCTGAAGTAGCTTATAGAGGTTTAAAAAAGTGGTTTATCTTCTTATAATTTCACCAAACTTTGCTCTTGACTACTCTATCCTTTTAAAAGCACAGAAATTTACCTGGTCACTTTGAGGCAAGTTTAGTCACTTACAAACTTTTCCTTTCTCTTTTGGTAGAACACATGGCTAAATTCAAGTCTTTCTCCCACCTTTTTTCTCTTTCCCAACTCCCAAAATGATTTAACTAACATAAAAGGAGGACACTCAGTCATGTATTATTATTATTACTTTTTGGTGAGGAAGATTGGTCCTGAGCTAACATCTGTGCCAATCTTCCTCTATTTTGCATGTAGGACACTGCCACAGCATGGCTTGATGAGTGGGGTGTAGGTCCGCACTCAGGATCTGAACTTGCCAACCCCAGGCTACTGAAGCGGAGCATGTGAAGTTAACTACTATGAAACCAGGCCGGCCCCTGTATTTTTCTGATAACAGGAAAGAGGCTTCTTATCCAAGATGGTTAGCATCTGTCCACATTGGCTTATGCTGATATTTTCCTTCCACACTGGCTGCTGTCCATCACTACTGGCATGGGTTGAGGTGGTTCCTGTCCTGCCACAACCTTCAGTTCACAGGGCCTCCTTAAAGCATTGTCTTGATGCCAATCTCAAGATCACTTTTGATCTCTTGGTCCTCCTTCAACTTTTAGGCATACCCACCCCCCTGTCTTCCCCACTGACAGGGCATGAGGACTGAGAACTTCTCTCCCCACATTACACAGGGCTACAGGGGTCTCTATGAGGTCGTCCTCAGGCACATGCATTTCAACACTTCTCAGCCATTATTACTCTTCTGCAGTAGAGTCATGTTAGATGTGTGGTTTATCCACAAAGCTTTCAGATTTCCATGATGACTCCTGGGAGTTGAGGCAAAGTCCCTAAAACTTTCACGGAGTTTTTTATCCTCTCTACCTGGGGCTCAGCCCTAACAGGTAGAGAAGGCAGGGTGAGAGCAGAGTGTGGGTTCCTTTCTCAAAGGCTGGTGTATCTGTTAACCTGTGCTGCCTAGAGAGGGTGGTACAGAAAAGCCATTTATGCACACAGTCTGGTACCTTCTGGAATGTGAAAAAATATTCTCTCCTGGAGAACCAAGCTTAGGGAAGTCTCTGATGTACCTTAGTGGAAACCATGCCTGAGACTCATGGCTAAAAGGAGAAGTCCTTAGACAAGAGTGAAGGCTTTTCAAAGATAGAAAATAAGGCTGATCTGAGGAGGTATACGTTATAGTTCACAGTCAATACTAATGTGTACATGTGCTATAGGGACACTGAGCTATCAGAGCAGCCACTAAAAGGGTATTTGTGTAAAGAACGCAAGGCCTACTGAGACAATAAGGTAAAAGTAACTTTGGAGTTGCTGCTTATCACTTGGGTTATGAGAACTAAAGAAGTCCTCAAAAAAAAAGGCTTTCCCTGCCTTTGGGATAAAGGTACTTGGTGTGCAGAAAACTCACTCTAAATTTATGAATCAGCTAAGTGATCCCCATTCTGGAAAGTCAACTTGACTTGCCTTTGTGCGGTCCCTTACAATGCTTTGGAGTCTTGTCCTTAAAAAATGGTTCCAAATGCCTTGACGGGAAGGGTTATTTAAACAGTCTGAGAAGGTAATATACCACTCTGAGGCAAAACTATCCAATTTGGGTGAAAAGATTTTGTTTTGGAAAATACTGCCCAACGTTAACCCTTGACCCCAAAGAGTCAAGTGCAAAGCATTAAAGGAGAGAGTGGATAAAAGGTAGCAAAAGAGGAGTACTGCAACTGAACAATGGGAGTGAACAGAATAGTAATAGATGATATGCTGTATCAAGGGTTTACTATGTGCAAGGCACTATGCTAAGCATTTTACACATATTATCTCAATTAATTTTTGTGACAGACCTATGGAGGAGCATGGTAGAGTCAACTAGCTCTCCTGCTAGCACCTCCATAGTGAAGGGTTATTTCTGGCAAATGGGTAACCAGTAAGGGGCTACATTTTCCACTCACCCTTTTGCAGTTAAATGGGGTAATGTGGTTAGTTCTTGTGGTAGACTGAATAATGGCCCCCAAAGTTATCTAGTTCTTAATCTGTGGAATCTGTGAATATTAATTTTGCATGACAAAAGAGACTTCACAGATGTGAGAAAGTTATGGACCTTGAGATGGGAATTTTATCCTGGATTATACAGTCAGGCCCTAAATGCAATCACAAACATCCCTTTTAAGAGGGAAGCAGAGAGAGATTTGAACATAGGAGAAGGTGATATGATGATCGAAGAAGAGAGAGATTTGAAGATGCTATAGTACTGGATCTGAAGATAGAGGAAGGGGTTATGTGACAAGGAATGTAGGGAATACAGCACTAGAAGCTGGAAAAGGCAAGGAAATAGATTGTCCCCTATATCCTACAGATAGAGTACAACTGCTGACATCTTGGTTTTGTTCCAGTAAAACTATTTTGAACTTCTGGCCTCTAGAACTGTAAGAAAATAAATTTCTGTTGTTTTAAGCCATCAAGTTTGTGGTAATTTGTTACAGCAGTCATAGGAAACTAATATGGTTCTCTAGTAAATTAAGCTGGATTATATTTATCGTTATATCAATGCAGTCATAAAATATATTTTTAGAGAGGAAGGGGCCCCTTAATTTACTATTATATGTTCATTATTATTATGCTCATTTTATCTTTTGTTTTTAAAATAAACTAAAATGAAACCTTTTTTATGAGCCCCTTAAGAGTATCATGACCCTAAGGCCCTGTGACTACTGTGCCTAGTGGATAGGTCAGTGACATCACTTCTGAACCATGGAGGTTATGGAGCCAGTGTGCCTTCTCTGCTCTCTCTTTTTTGAAGAAAGTCTCTCAGATCCAAGCAGCTAGCACTGAAAAAAAAATCTGTTTTATCTGAGTCACCATGTGGAGGAAAGTTACCTTCTGCCCAGGAATACCCACATTGTACTGTTACCCGAGTGAAAAAGGAACTTTTATTGCTTTAAGTCACAGAAATGTTGGGATGTATTTGTAACAGCAGCTAACATACTAAAGAATACAGAGATTGGTACTACTTTGAAGTGTAATTCACTCATAATAAAAGTCTACAACATGTGGCTTTGGCTTAGTGGTCAAGTTGTGTGCAGTGAGGAAGTTGAAATTGGAAACTGGAGACATGGAGACCCAAGTGCAGTGGCAAATATTGGGTGCATTTATCATCCACGATCACTTGAAAGTCAAACCAAAGACCTAGTAAGCCAGAAGCTCTAGGAGAAGAGATTGGATAATAGAATGTTGAGAGGGTGTATTCGTTGTTACTTGCTGTGTTTAGGAAGGTGTGTCAAGAAAGGGATGCACATTGCAGAATTGTCTGGTTTGAGATGAAACACAGAAGGCTATAGAGAGTCTTAGTCTGCTCAGGCTGCCATAACAAAATAACAGACACTGGGTGGTTAAACAACAGAAATTAATTTTCTCATGGTTCTGAAGGCTAGATGTCCCAGATCAAGGTTCAGAATGGTCAGTTTCTGGTGAGTACTCTCTTCCCGGCTTGGAGACAGATGCCTTCTTACTTTGTCCTGACATGATCTTTCCTCAGTTTGTACACATAGAGAGATTTCTTTCTTCTTATTCTTCTCATAAGCCCACCAATCCTATCAGATTAGGACTCTGCCATTATGACCTCATTTTATCTTAATTTCCTTCTAAACACCTTATCTCCAAATACAGTCTCATTGGACGTTAGGGTTTCAACATATGAATTTTAGAGGGGACGTAATTCATTCCATAGAATTCTACCCCTGGCTCCCCAAAATTCATGTCATTCTTGCATGCAAAATACATTCATTCCATCCCAACAGTTCTCAAAATCTTAACTCATTCTAGCATTGACTCTAAAATTTAAAGTCCAAAGTCTCATTTAAATACCATATAAATCAGATATAGGTGAGACTCAAGGTACAATTCGTCCTGAGGCAAAATTTGTCTCCAGCTGTTACTGTGAAACTAGACAGTTTATGTGTTTCCAAAATACAATGGAGGGGCTGGCATAGGATACATTTCCATTCCAAAAGGGAGAAATTAGAAGGAAAAGAGGGACGATGGGTCCCATGCAAGTCCAAAACCTAGCAAGGCAAATTCCATTAGATTTTAAGATTAAAAAATAATCCTCTAGTTTAATACTCTGCCACTCAGGACCACTGGGGTGGCAACATCTCCTCCATGACTCTAAGCTGTGGTACTGCCCCTGCAACTCTGCTGGGCCAGGCTCCCACCCACAAGGCTCCAGCGGATCCTGCCCCTAAGGTTTCAGGAAAAGGCCATCTGGCCGGTTGAAACTGAAGTGGTAGCTCTGATGATCTCTGAATTGCTTTCAGGGTCATTTTCCCCTCTTCTTGAAGGAGAGCACATATTCACAGCCAAATAGCTCTATCGTTATTCTGTCAAGTCCAAGAAGCCTTCCTTCATTTTGTCCCACCTTCATCCTTCAGTTTAAACTGGCAGTGTTTCTGCTAATAGAACCACATAAACTATTAGTCAAGTGATAGTCTAGCCACAACAGCTTTCTCAGTTTTTGAAATAGGGGCAGGCTGAAAATTTTCCAAATCTCCAAGTTCAAGTTCTTTTTTGATTAACAATTCCTTCTTCAATTTATCTCTCTCCTTTGGCATTTTACTATAAGAAGTAAGGAGAACTAAGCCACTCTTTCAAAACTTTGCTTAGAAATCTCTTCAGGTAGGTATCCAATTTTGTCCCTTGAAAGTTCTACCTTCCACAAAACATTAGAAAACAGTTCAGCCAAGTTCTTTGCCACTTTGTAACCAGGATCTCCTTTCTTCCAGTTTCCAATAACATGGTCCTTATTTCCAGCTAAGATCTCACTAGAATCACCATTAATGTCTATATTTTTAGATTGTACCTTAAAACTCTTCCAGCCTCTATCCATTACCCAGTTCCAAAGCTGCTCCCACATGTTTAGGTATTTGCTACAGCAGCACCTCACTCCTTGGTAACAAAACATGTATTAGTCTTCTAGGTCTGCCATAACCAAATAATATAGACTGGGTGGCTTAAACAACACAAATTTATTTTCTCATAGTTCTGGAGGCTAGAAATCCCAGATTGAGGTGCAGCATGGTTGGTTTCTGGTGAATACTCTCCTCCCAGCTTACAGACAGCCACCTTCTCATTCTGTCCTGACATGGTCTTTCCTAGGTGTGTGCATACGGAGAGAGAGAGAGAGAAAGAGAAAAAGAGATCTCTTCTTCTTCTTGTAAGGTTACTATTTCTATCAGATTAAGACCCCACCTTTATGGTCTCGTTTTACATTGATGACATCCTAAAAGACTTATCTCCAAATACAGTCATGTTGGGGGCTAGAGTTTCACACATATAAATTTTTTAACAACACAATTCAGTAGATAGTAGTGGCCCTGCATGGCTTAAAATGCCAACTAATACTGGACTCTAAACAGAAAGACTTCAGGCTGAAAAATATCTTCAAGCAAAAAGGCTTAATAAGTCTCCTCAGAGAGATAAAGGCAGAATAGAGAACTTCAAAATCCCATTTCTCCACAAAAATAACTATTAAATTGGCAAAACTTGTCAGAATCAAGTTTTCCAAACTCTGGAAACTAGCCAAAGGCTTGTAGCAATCAGCAGAATACTTAATTAAGGAAAAAAATAGCTGAATCTCAGTAGGAAGAGAGAACTTTGTGAAATTTTAAATTACCCCCATCCCATACCTTGATCCCTAGCTCAATGGTGGCATTGAAAACAACAGCCTACATTCTGGGTGGAGATACTAATACCAGAGGAAGCATAAGGACACTTTTCCCTCAAAGCATTATTATGGTTGCTTGGTTTGATGTGTCCAGTGACTCCCTGGAGGGCAGGGTGACTATGTTTGCCTTTATTTCACCAAACTCTGAATTCTCTGACTGCTGAGATGCCTAGCCAGGGAGCATTTGTTGAAAACATTTAAAGGCCAATGACTAAGTCATAGCTACCTGAGAAAACTGACAACAGTTGAGGCAAATAATAAACTAACCAAAAAGCTTGGGAAGTAAAGCTGGGGAATAAAATACCTTGAGGAATAAGGGCATTCAAAATATCTGGCATATTCCTGGGAATCTTTAAGTCAACACAGATGTCCAGGGCTGAGCGCATTCTCAGAAAGTGGCTGAGAAGAACCTAGGCCTCACGTCTGGCTGATCTTCAGGTTCTATGCAAACAGGAAGTAAAAGGTAAGGCAGAATTGTAAACAGTCATGCTGAGTATTGAAGGTATGCCCTAATGTACATGTAGAGCCTGTTTGGAAAGAGATTTTTTTTCTTTCTCTCAGGCGTTTAAGGAAATCTCTGTCCATTCACTAGCTGACCACTAAGCTAATGGAGCAAAGATTTCATGGGCCACACATGAAAAGAACATAAACTTTACAAAATTAGTTCAGAAAAGTCACTGAATAAACAAGAAATTACAAGTAAAATAAGCAACAACAACTCTGGGAATGGGAGAATATCTGATATCCAGAATTTCTACACTATAATACCATTCAAAATGCCTAGTTTTCAACAAATAATTACATGGCATCAAAATAAATAAGAAAGTATAGCCATGTATGGGGGTCAAAAAGGAGTTAATAGAAACTGTACCTGTGGAATCTAGACATTGGAATTATTAGACAAAGACTATAAAATAACTATTTTAAATATACTCAAAGAACTAAAGGAAATCACATAATAAGAATGAAAGGAAACCAAGAAAGTGATGTCTTACCAAAAAAAGAACATCAATAAAGAAATAGAAGCTATAAGAAGGGACCAAATAGAAATTCTAGAGCTGAGAACTCCAGCAACTGAAAAATTCACTAGAGTGACTCAATAGTAGATTTGAGAAGGCAGAATAAAGAATTTGCAAACTTGAAGATAGGTCAATTGAGAATCAGAAAGAAAAATGAATGAAGAAAAGTGAAGAGAGCCTAGAGTCCTATAGTATACCAACATATGCATAGTGGAAGTCCCAGAAGGGGTGGGGGTGGGGGGAAGTGCCAGAGAGAATATTAAAAGAAATAATGACAGAAAACTCCCCAAATTTGATGAAAGATACGAATATACAAATCTAAGAATCTCCACAAACCCCAGGTAGGATAAAATTAATGAGATCCATACTGAGACACATTATAATCAGACTTTCAAAAGACAAAGACAAAGAGAAACTACTGAAAGCAGCAACAAAGAAGTGACCCATCAGTTACAAGGGATCCTCAATAAAATTAACAACCAATTTTTCATCATAAACCATGAAGAACAACAGACAATGAGATGACATATTCAAAATAATGAAAAATAAAAAATTGTCAACAAAAAATTCTGTATCCATCAAACTATTCTCAAATTGAAGGAGAAACTAAGATATTCCCAGATGGGGAAAAAAACCTGAAGGAGTTTGTCATTAGTAGACTTGCCCCACAAGAATTGCTATAGGATGCCCTTCAAACTTAAATGAAAGGGTATTAGACAGTCACTCAAATCCACAGGAAAAAATTAAAAATATCATCAAAGATACTAGATAGGAAAATTAAAAATTCAATATTAATGTATATTTGGTTTGTAAGTCCTCTGCTTTGGTATATAATTTAAATGACAATGACATAAAACAATAATTACAAATCTATGCTAATGTACACATAATGTATAAAAATAAAGATATAATTGGTGACAATAACATTATGGGGGAAGAGCTATCTATGAACAAAATTTTTTTATGCTACTGTAAATAAGTTCGTATTAATACAAACAATATTCATAAATTAAGATGTTAATTGTAATCTCAGGACAGCAACTAATAAAGTAACTAAAACATATATAGTTTAAGAAATGACCAGGTAATTAAAATGATGCACTAGATGATATCTGTTTACCAGAAAATAAGGCAAATATTGAGTAATTGACGAACAAAAAATATACGACATATAAAAAATAAATAGCAAAATTTCAGATGGAAATCCTTCCTTATTACACTATGTACAAATGGATTAAAATTTTCAACTAAAAAGCAGAGATGGACAGAATAGATAAAAATTATGATCAAACCTTATACTCTCTGCAAGAGACTCACTTTAGATTCAAATACACAAATAGTTTGAAAGTAAAAGGAAGAAAAAGATATTTCATGCAAATAGTAACCAAAAGAGAGCTGGTGTGGTTATATTATTGTTAGACAAAATACACTTTAAGATAAAAATTATTACAAGAGAAAAAGGATATTATGTAGCACACCATCTTCGGGCTGGGCTGCGGTGGACGTTTTCAGGGCATCCGACCCGCAGCGTGTGCGTGCCACGCCGACTCCTGTGGAATCCTGAGCCGGCTGTGTAGCTTTCTCTCTTTGTCTCATTATCATGTCCTCCAACGAGAATGCTAATTCCCCGGCTGCCCACCTTAACAGATTCAAGAACAAGGGGAAAGACAGCACAGAAATGAGGCGGCGCCGGATAGAAGTTAATGAGGAGCTGAGGAAAGGTAAGAAAGATGACCAGATGCTGAAAAGGAGAAATGTAAGCTCCTTTCCTGATGATGCTACTTCTCCACTACAGGAAAACCACAACAACCAGGGCACTGTAAATTGGTCTGTTGAGGATACTGTCAAAGGCATAAATAGCAACAATTTGGAAAGCCAGCTCCAAGCTACTCAAGCTGCTAGGAAACTGCTTTCTAGAGAAAAACAGCCCCCCATAGACAACATAATCCAGGCTGGTTTGATTCCAAAATTTGTGTCCTTCTTGGGCAGAACTGATTATAGTCCCATTCAGTTTGAGTCTGCTTGGGCCCTCACTAACATCGCTTCCGAGACATCAGAACAGACCAAGGCTGTGGTAGAGGGAGGTGCTATCCCAGCATTCATTTCTCTGTTGGCATCTCCCCATGCCCACATCAGTGAACAAGCCGTATGGGCTCTAGGAAACATTGCAGGTGATGGTTCGGTTTTCCAAGACTTGGTGATCAAGTATGGTGCAGTTGACCCGCTGTTGGCTCTTCTTGCAGTTCCCGATATGTCATCTTTGGCATGTGGTTACTTATGTAATCTTACCTGGACACTTTCAAACCTTTGTCTCAACAAGAATGCTGCACCCCCATTAGATGCTGTTGAGCAAATTCTTCCCACTTTAGTTCGTCTCCTGCATCATGATGATCCAGAAGTATTAGCAGATACCTGTTGGGCCATTTCCTACCTTACCGATGGTCCAAATGAACGGATTGAAATGGTCGTGAAAACAGGAGTGGTACCCCAACTTGTAAAGCTTCTAGGATCTACTGAATTGCCAATTGTGACTCCTGCACTAAGAGCCATAGGAAATATTGTCACTGGGACAGATGAACAGACTCAGGTTGTAATAGATGAGGGAGCACTTGCCATCTGTCCCAGCCTGCTAACGAACCCCAAAACTAACATTCAGAAGGAAGCTACGTGGACAATGTCAAACATCACAGCTGGCCGCCAGGACCAGATACAGCAAGTTGTGAATCATGGATTAGTCCCATTCCTCGTTGGTGTTCTCTCTAAGGCAGACTTTAAGACACAAAAGGAAGCTGTATGGGCTGTGACCAACTATACAAGTGGTGGAACAGTTGAACAGATTGTATACCTTGTTCATTGTGGCATAATAGAACCGTTGATGAACCTCTTAACTGCAAAAGACACCAAAATTATTCTGGTTATTCTGGATGCCATTTCAAATATCTTTCAGGCTGCTGAGAAACTAGGTGAAACTGAGAAACTTAGTATAATGATCGAAGAATGTGGAGGTTTGGACAAAATTGAAGCTCTACAAAACCATGAAAATGAGTCTGTGTACAAAGCTTCATTAAACTTGATTGAGAAGTATTTCTCTGTAGAGGAAGAGGAAGATCAAAATGTTGTGCCAGAAACTACCTCTGAAGGCTATACATTCCAAGTTCAGGATGGCCCTCCAGGGACCTTTAACTTTTAGCCTGTACAGCTGAGGCAGAAAGTTGTTTGTTGTGTGCTGTGTTTGGTATAAATTTGTCTTAACTGTTTCTCTACTAAGAACTCTTTTAAAATGTGGTTTGTTATTGTAATACTTTTTACAATGAAACAATACTTGAACAGTTCCAAACTGTGCACATATTGTATGAAGCTTCTCCTCTCAATGGGTTTCTTATTTCTACGTGGAATTTCATATCTTGCAGTGTCCTGTAAATAAAGCTTAAATTCCAAAAAAAGGATATTATGTAATCATAAATTGTCAGTTCATCAAGAAAATACAATATTTATGATCATATATACAGCTAACAGCAGAGCCTGAAATATATGAGGCAAAAACAGATAGAATTTAAGGAAGAAATAAATTCAACAATAATAGTTGGAGAGTTAAATACCCCATATTCAATACTGATTAAAACAGCTAGAAAGAAGACCATCAAGGAAATAGAAGATTTAAATAATATTATAAAGCAACTAGACCTAATAGACATATATAGAGCACAATACACAAGGACAGCAGAATACACATTCTTTTCATGTAGCCACGGAACTTATTATAGGGTAGACCATGTGTTAACCCAGAAAACAAGTCTCAATAATTTTAAAAAGATTGAAATATATGAAACATCTTCTCTTACCACCAGGGAATAAAAGTAGGAATCAATATCATAAGGAAATCTGGAAATTTCACATATGTGGAAATTAAACATTACACTATTAAACAATCAGTGGGTCAAAGAAAAGAAAATACAAGAGAAATTAGAAAATACATTGAGATGAATGAAAATTTAAAAACCGACATACCAAAACTTATGGGATGCCGCAAAAGCAGCACTTAGAGGGACATTTATACCTGCAAATACCAAAATTAAAGAGGAAGAAATATCTCAACAACCTAAGCTTCCACCTAAAGAAACTAGAAGAACAAGAGCAAACTAACCGCAAAGCAAGCAGAAGGAAAAAAATTATAAAGATTAGATCAGAGATAAAGAAAATTGAGAATAGCAAAACAGAGAGGATCACCAAACCAAAAGTTGGTTCTTCGAAAAGATCAACAGTATTGACATGCTGTTGCTAGACTGGCCAAGGTGAAATAACCAAACTACTAAAATCAGAAATGAAAGTGGAGACATTATTACTGACCTTAGGGAAATAAAAAATGTTATAAGAGAGTATTGCATGAGCTAGTGTATGCCAATACTCAGGTTACCTTGATGAAATGGACAAATTTTTAGAAAGATAAAATCTATGAAAATTAACTCAAGAAGAAATATAAAATATGAATAGACCTTTAACAAGTAAAGAGATTGAATTAGTAATTTTTAAAACTTCCAACAAATAAATGCCTATGGCCAGATGGCTTCACTGTAAATTCTACCAAATATTTACAAAAGAATTAAAATCAATTATTCTCAAACTCTTGCAAAAATATAGAAGGAAGAACACTTCCTATCTCATTGTATTAGGCCAGTATTACCTTGATACCAAGGCCAGACAAAGACATAACAAAAAAAGAAAACAAAATACCAATACCTCTTATGAATGTAGCTGCAAATATCCTCAACAAAAAGTAGTAAACTGAAGCCGGCAACATATTAGAGGTATTATACACGACGTCCATGTGAGATTTATCCCAGGAAAGCAGCGGTGTTTCAATACACAAAAGTTGATCAATGTAATACAACGTATTAATAGGATGAAGAAAAACCACGATATCATCTCAACAGTTGAAGAGAAAGTGGTTGAAAAATTGAACACCCTTTCATGATAAAAACAACAAGCTAGGTATAAAGGGGAATTTCTTCAGCATGATAAATGGACATTTATTAAAACCCAAAGCTAACACTATACTTAGTGGTGAAAAACTGGCAGCATTTTTCCTAAGATCAGAAACAAGACAAGTATGACCAGTCCTGACACTTCTATTCGACATTTTACTGTAAGTTCTAGCCAAAAGAATTAGGCAAGAAAAAGAAATAAATGTCAAGCACATTGGAAAAGAAAAAGCAAACTATTTCTATTTGCAGATGACATTATCTTTTACAAAGAAAACCCTTAAGAATCCACAAGAAACTATTGGAGCTAATAAATGAGTTCAGCGATGTTGTAGGATACAAAAGCAGCACACAAAATCAAGTGTAAATCTATATACTAGCAATTAACAATCTGAAAAGAAATTAAGAAAATTTCATTTACAATAGCATCATAAAAATTAAAATATTAGGGAATAAATTTAACCAAGGAAATGCAAGACTTGTACACTGAAACTACAAAATATTGTTGAAAAAAATTAAAGAAGACATAAATGGAAAGCTATCCTGGGTTCTTGGATTAGAAAACGTAATATTAAGATGGCATTACTCCCCATATTGATCCACAGATTCAGTGAAATCATCATAAAAATTCTAGCCACTCTTTTTTTTTTGCAGAAGTGAAAAAGCTGATCCTAAAATTCGTAAGGAAGTGCAAGTGACCCTGAATAGGCAAAACAATCTTGCAAAACAAGAACAAAGTTGTAGACCTTACGCTTTTCAATTTCTAAACACAAGCCAAGCTACAGTAATCAAAAAAGTGTAGTACTGGCATTGAAAGACATATAGATCAATGGAATAGAATTGTGAGTCTTGAAATAAACCCATACATCTATGGTGAATTGATTTTTGATAAGGGTCCTAAGATCATTCAATGAGAAATTTTAGTCTAACGCATGATGCTATGGCAACTGGAAATCCACATGCAAAAGAATGAAGTTGGACCATTATCTCAAACTATATACAAAAATTAACTTCAAATAGAAAAAGGTCTAATTAACTCACATAGAAAAAGTCATTGAACAAAAAAAGCTTATTAAGATTTCTCATTTAAACAGATGTATTCAGTCTTTCAGCAAAGATCAGATTAAGGTTGTTTCCTTCTCATTCCAACCAACAGATTCTGATGGTCTCAATTAAGAAAAGAGAGAGGCAGAGAATGAGGAAGCAAAGAAATAAAGCAGACTTAATTGCGTCTAGGAAAAAAGTTGGATGTGGTTGCTGTCACATGAGATTGATTGAAGGCAAATAGCCTGAAAGCTTATGGCGTTTTGAGGCAATTGCACTGCCAAAACCCCCACAAACTTAGTCTAAAACAACTTACAATTGTATAGCCTGGCCCCCAAATCTATACCATCAGGTAGAGGACTGTGAATAATTATGTATCCATCAAGGAGGGAAATCTTGCCAAAACCCACTTGAGATATGTCTGTGGAGAGAAACGGACAAGGGAGTTTCCCACAGAGAGAAGAATCAGTATCTAATCAGGGAATCTCTTCCACTACCAGGGTAGAGTATTTTCAGAGCACCCGATTAGTAAGATTCCATATTGCTATTAGACCAGAAATCGCAGTGTATCTTTCATTCTGCCACTTTGTTAATGGGAGTTTTTACTTAGCTTATTCTGTCCCCATTCTACCATTTTATATTGGGGATGTGGTGGAGGCAGACAATTTGACTTTTAGTTCAAAAGGATCCACATGTGGACCTAATGGAGAGGACTACACATCACCCAGAGATTCTGGATTTTGAGCTGAATGTAGTAACAGATTAGAACATTGGCTTATCTTCCTTGGGGATGGAATGAGTGTATTCTAGGTGTGAGAAGGAAGGTGGCCTTCTTCTCAGATATTTTGTGGCCAGAGCAGCAAACAGATAAGTAACTGTCCTCCAAAAATCTGTTCCTTGCTTTCCATTGGATAAATTTACTGTTGAGAAATAGCTGCTTAGCCAGGAACTACATTTCCTAGCCTGCCATGTAACTAGAAGAGTCCTTGTGACTTGTTCTTATCAATGTAAAAAGAATAGAAGTGAGCTGTATCACTGTTCAGCCAAGAAGATTAAGAGGCAGATATAGCCTTTACATATTCTCTTTCCTCATATTGCCAGCTCCGGAGCCCTAGAATATGGAGGACTCACAAGAATGGAGGAGGCTGAATCACTGAATCACCATGTGGAAGAAACTACCCATCTATCATGAAAAACTACTTTGGACTATTAGGTGAGAGTGAAATAAACTTCTGATCTATTAAGCCATGGGGACACTGAGTTTTATTTGATAAACAGCATTACCCTTATCTAGAAATGTACCAATATTATCCCTCTTGTAATAGGACTATATATATATATATATATATATGTATATATATAATGCTAGGGAAACATTGAAGATGAGGAAATAAAGGCTCAGGGGCTTAGGAAAATTCCCCAAAGGCACATGACCTTTTAGTGTTGAAACCAGGATTCTCACCCAGCCCATCTTACTCTAGAGCCTCTGCTCTTGGCTAGGACCTTACTTCTCTCCTGGAAAATAGTGATAATAAGAGCAGTGCCAGCAGTACTGGTACCTTTCCAAAGTTACTTCCTGCTGTAGCAGGAGGTCACTCACAATGTACATAGAAAGCAGTTAACAAAAGCAGTCAGAACCCTTCATCAGTTTTTGAGAAGGAGCCATGAGTTTCCAAGAATCCAGTTGAAAAGTTGAAACCTGGTATTAGAACCCCAACATCTCCATCAGAAAGGGAAACACAAATCCTCTTATGATGCATTAATTCAGTCATTCATTCAACAGACGTTAATGAAGGGCTTATCATGTGCCAGGATCTGTTCCAACAAAACAAAATAAAACGAAAGTCCTCCTGGAGCTTATATTCCAAGTATGGAGAGACAGACAGTAAACTAAATTAGAGAAATGTACCAGGTTTTATAAGATAATAAGTGCTACGGAGAACAGTAAAGCAGGGAAGAAAGAAAGTACGGCAATTCAAATACAATGGTCCCTTTCTGCAGGCTGGAAAAACAAGGGTTACTCTTTCTGTTTGATATACCACACTTCCCAGAACCTGAGATGAAACACCTCCGCAAGGTCTAAGTTGATTTTTGCTCCCCCTCTCACTTATTTGTTTTATTTCCTTGCAAATTATTAACTTTGCAAGGTATGATTTTGCAAGGGCTTGTCTCACTCTGCACCTCCTTCCCCTATCCTGTTGTGGCAACTATCTTATCTACTTTCCATCTCTCTACTGTCCACCCAACAGTCCCGCTCTTTTCTGATTGTGGGCCTATGGCAAAAACAATTCCTTCTGACGTTGCTACACTTACTTCCTGCCTCTTATCTCAGTCTCTTCTTATTTTTTTCAAGGAGCTAGACTAGCATCACAAGTGTGTTTTGCAGTCAGAGGAACTTGAGTTTCAACCTTGGTTATACCACTTACTGGCTATGGGAACTTTGGCAAATCACTTAATGTCTAAATAGCATGAAACGAGTATAATACTAGGGAAAAAATTTGAAGTCATTATCTAAAATGGGAGGTTGGCACCGGAACGCAAATCAATGCAAGTCTTCTCAGGCAGGGCACCCAAGAACTCAATTAAGCCAACAATTGAAGTTTGAGTATACCACTGAGCAACGAAGGTATGGTGCTGTAAAAAAGAAAAGGAGATATTAAATGGAGAGTGGAGAAAGGAAGACATAAATACTAAACATGACCTCAAGACACCAGCTACAGAACTGAGGGCTTTGGTCTTCACAAATAGGTTCTTTCTTCCTTGTCACAGATTTATACCTATATATTGTAATTAATATGTATACTCTTTCTTCCAAAACCGTAGATAAACTGTGATTATGGTGGTTGAAGAATATTGAAACCTAATCACAAAGGATCAGAGGAGGTATGAGTATTATGCATATGTCCTGGAATTAGAGCTCAATTAAGTAACTGAAGAGATGTTGGGAAGTGACAGAATTTGTTTAGGGTTATACATGAAATAATTGTATCTTTTTAGGCAGGGAAATTTTTAGAAGAACGTATATAGGAAGAAGGACATGTAGATGCTGGCAGCCATAAGCATGGATTCTAACAGTTATGTGTTGCTTTTTGGCAACCCAGAATCAACTTTCCCTTTCCTGATTGTACTCTAATCTCTTTTTAAAGATCTTCTCTTGCCCTTTATATTAAGTCTATTTAAATCAGTGGCACTGCTCTGCTCTAACCAAGAGGGAGGCACATCCTGACCTAAGTTAGAATAATCTAATGCTCTGTAGCTAGATTTTGGATCTTAACCTTAGATATAACAAGACTGAAAGTGTCTGAGGTGTAGGCAAACAACGTATTGGTATCCTAATCAGATGAATCATGCTAACCACCACTTTTGGTCATGCCTAGCCCCGGTGTCCAGTTTCCTGTTGGTTCTCTGAACTCTTAATATCGTAATAACAAATTCACTTTTGCTT
The DNA here is from genome assembly GCF_021613505.1 of Equus quagga. Classification (NCBI taxonomy): domain Eukaryota; kingdom Metazoa; phylum Chordata; class Mammalia; order Perissodactyla; family Equidae; genus Equus; species Equus quagga. The sequence goes on from NC_060276.1 coordinate 38,763,751, forward strand.
AAGTTTGCCTGAGTTGTTTCTTATTTTTCCTTTTAAAGAATTTCAGTAGAAAGGCCATATGTAATAAACCAACGAGGTACATGGATACTAGCATCAGAGCACGAGTTTAAATTCTGGACCCACCACTTACTTAAACTCTCTTGGCCTCAGTTTCATTATTTTTGGAAAGAAGATGATAAAAATGGCACCTACATAATAGAGTTATTGTGTGGCAGGTGCCCAATAAATGTTAGCTTTTACTATTATCTAACTGACTAATTTTTTTTAAATTAAGTATTCCTACCCTTTCGTCTTTCACTACCATGTTATAAGGAGGAATCCCCTGTGGCAAGGGCAGCTCCTAGGCAAGGGATTTTATTGTGCTGATTGGAATAATGAGTAGAGCTGCAGAACTGAAGAACCCTTAAAAGGCTAGATCAAAAGGTCCAGGAACTACTCCTAGGAAAAGGGGAATATTACAAATTGATTTTCAGTGATTTTTGGCTATTGGCCTTGAGACTTTTGCATATAACATTGTGGTGTAACTAAGCAGAGACAGCAAGATTTGCTTTGTATTAATTAAAATAAATTAAGTGTGTGTGTGATGTGAAGGGAAGTTTTTCCCTTGATCTGTTCCTGAGAGCTTTAGCTGAAGCATTCTGTCTTGCCCCTCCTGTTCAATAATTTTTTTTTTCTAGACAATGTTGATCGATACCTCCTTTACTTGTACTTATTTCCCTATTGTTTTCTGTAATCAGGTCTTCATCACCAACACACTATAGTTAATTTTTAACGTGAATAGTCCCTATGGTTCATAACATTCTCACTGGCCTGCCTCAGAGTTCTAAAACATTTCATCAGTATTATTTAACTAGTATTTACTTTGAAAACACTGAGGACCTTTAAACTCTCCCCATTAAGCAGTTCACTTTTTGCATCTGGCAGCAATGAATTTTGCTCCAGACAGGGTTCAAATGCCTCTTTCCCTGGTGCTAGAGCAGGCCTATGTGAGAAAAATCTCTGCTTTTAATATAGGTGACTTTAACTATTAGAGGAATATTTTTTCCTATTGCTTATTCTAATATATGTTCCCAGATTTTGCTAATTCTGCGGGAGCCTGGCTTTATTTAGCCGTGAATCTTTCTCTTTCTAGGAATGCATCCCTTTTACTCTTCAAAAAAGCTGTGTCTGTAGGGAGAGGATTTGAAAATCAACTAAATTTTTGACGTGCAGTCATACATACAAAGCATTTGAGAGTAGTTGGCCCTGAGTAGTTGGAGGTGGAGGTATAGATGTTGGGTATTTTAATTTTGTACATTTCGTTTTTAAAAAACAAGGAGCATGCAATGCTTTTACAATTATACATTTTTTAAAGCTATAGATCCTTCTTTATGAAGCCATTTTCTTAAGAAGTCTATTATAATAGTCTTTATTTCTAGGTATTTTATCCAGCTCAAATTCCATGGTCAATCATGATAATCACTTTCTTGCATAAGCCCTTGACTCTCTTATCTTTCTTTCCTTTTGGCATATTTACTTGGGAAACTGCACCCTTGATTAAACCCACCTTTTTTCCATGCTTGCACCTAAGAAGCTGACCATGACTGGCGTAAAACAATGCGCAATAATAAATTAATGAATACACACTTAAGTTATATTTTTAATGCTAGCAAATATCTTTTATTTGTTTCAAATCTATTAAATCTCCCATCCACCCAGGTGACTCTTTCACAGCTTCTTCTCTCTCTTGAAACCTCCAGAACCCATTATGCTAAGTGAAATGTCAGTCACAAAAACACAAATACTGCATGATTCCAGTTATATGATGTATCTAAAGTAGCCAAACTCTTTTTTTAAAAATTTTTTTTTCCAAGGAAGTTTAGCCCTGAGCTAACTACTGCCAGTCCTCCTCTTTTTGCTGAGGAAGCCTGGCTCTGAGCTAACATCGTGCCCGTCTTCCTCTACTTTATATGTGGGATGCCTACCACAGCATGGTGTGCCAAGCGGTACCATGTCCGCACCAGGGATCCAGACCGGCAAACCCTGAGCCACTGAGAAGCAGAATGTGCGCACTTAACCTCTGCGACAGCAGGCCGGCCCCTAAAGTAGCCAAACTCTTTACTTATGTATTTACTTACTTTTATTGAGGTAACATTGGTTTATAATTTTATATAAATTTCTGGTGTACATCATTATATTTTTATTTCTGCATAGACTGCATCATGTTCACCTCCCAAAGACTAATTACCATCCATTACCATACACATATGCCCAGCCAAACTCTTAGAAACAGAAAGTAGAATGGTGGCTGCCAGGGGCTGGAAGGAGAGGGAAAAGGAGAGTTGTTCAATGGCTATAGAGTTTCCGTTTTGTAAGATGAAAATGTTTAGAGATCTGTTGCAGAACAATATGCGTATAGTGACTGTGTACTGTACACATAAGATGGCAAATTTCATGTTGTATGTTTTATCAAAATAAAGAAAGAAAAAAAGAAGTGAATTAAAAAGTAAAATAAAATCTAACAAATTTTAAAAAATTAACTTTGACTCCTGGTTTGAGCTGTGACATGTGAAGAGCTTGGAAGTCATTATTCTCATACTAACAAAAAGAAGAAAGTTGGACAAACTAAAAACTTTTCTTAAACTTTTTTTGGACCTATCAGAGACCTGCATTTGCAAACGCTACCCTGAGATCTGTAGAGATAAGAGAATCCAGAGAGTCGCAGCCAAGTTCTTCTTACCTGGAACAGAAGCCACTAGAACCGTAAACTGATAGGAACATATAAATGGTAATTTTGACTATGGAATAGCATGAGAGTGAGAAACTTCAGCGGTTAACAGTTTTAGAGGTGTCCTATACTTTCAAAGATTTTGCCTCTCTCATGATCCACTTTTCGTGGTGAAGAGCCAAAAAAGACTCAATTTTGACTCCAGCAGCGGGAGGGGAAAAGTAATCAAATTCAAGACCTCCTTTCCAGGGGAAGAAACTTTACCAGAGCTTTATCCCACTTGATGGAAGAGCATTTCCCTACTTTAGCTCCCTCCAGATTGTCTGTCTTATCTAAGGGGGAGAAAGCTATAAACGCTTGAAAAGGTCACAGTCCAGAACATAATCCCACTAAAGCATTAACATTTAATCATAAGATTATAGAGCTCTTCTGTTCTCCTGCACCTTAGGAAAGCCCAAAGACAAGAGGAGATACCAAAACAAGGACACTGGAAGAATTTGAAGCTTCTTACATCTACAGATACCACAAATAGTAAACACAGCCAAACTCTTAACCAGATTAACATACAAACTTACACTGAAGGCCTATTTATCCCAGATCCTACTATCTGATACATCATGCCTGTCTTTGTATTAAAAAAAATTACATCATGCTAAAAAGAAATGGCACAGTACTAAGAGAAAGAGTAAGCATCAAAAGGCTAAAAAAGTGTGGGAAAAAAGAAACAAAGAACAAGTGCAATGAGTAGAAAATAGTTATAAACAAGGTAGATAGTAATCTATTTCAATAATTACTATAAATGTGCAGAGTTTAAATATACCAATTAAAATATGTAAATGGTCAGAGTAGATTAAAAGAACAAGACTTGACTAAATATTACCTACAAGAAACGCACTTTAAGGACTCAGATAGGTTAAAAGTTAAGAGATAGAGAAAGATATACACTAATGAAAAGAAAACTAGGCTAGCAATTAATTTCAGACAGAGCACACTTCAGAACAAGGGAAATGATATGGGATTAGGAGGGTCATTACATATGATAAAAGAGTCAATTGTCCAGGAAGACATAACAATCCTTACTATGTCTGCACTTAACAACAAAGCATCAAAAATATGTGAGGCAAAAACTCATAGAACTGAAAATGGAAATAGACAAGTCCACCGTTATATTTAGACTTCGAAAACTCAGTCAATCGTTGATAGATAAAGCATGCAGAAAATCAGTAAGAATATAGTAGACCTGAATAGCACAGTCAATTTGATTGAATTCACATGAATAAACTACTTCCAATGACTATAGAATACAGATTTTTCTCAAGCTCACGCAGAGTATTCACTGTCGTAGAACGTAGTCTGGCCCATAAAATACATCTTAACAAATTTAAAAGAATACAAGTCGTATAAAGCACATTTTCAGGATACAATGGAATTAAACTGGAAATGAATAACAGAAAGAAAGCCGGGAAATCTCCAAATATTTGGAGATTAAACAACACATTTATAAGTAACACATGAGTCAAAGAAGAAGTCTCAAGGGAAATTTTAAAATATTTTTAACTAAGTGAAAATGAAAATTATCAAAACTTTGGCATACCACAGAAGGAGTAAGTATGGAGAATTTATAGCATTAAACGCACACATTACAAAAGAAGATAGATCTAATATCAGTAATCTAAGCTCCTGCCTTAGGAATCTGAAAAAGAAGTGCAAGTTAAGTCTACAGCAAGCAGAAGAAAATAAATAATAAACTCCTGAGCAGAAATGAAAAAAATTAGAAAGAGGGAAACAATAGAGAAAAATCTATGAAACCAAAAGCTGGTTCTTAGAAAAGAGGTATAAAATTGATACATGTCTAGCTAGGCTAACCATAAAAAAGAGAGAAGACACAAAGAACCAATATCTGAAATGAAAAAGGCCATTACTACTGATTCCATGGACATTTAAAGATAACAAAGGAATACTAGCAAGAACTCTATGCCCACAAATTCGATAACTCAGAGGAAATAGGCCAATTCCTTGAAAAACACAAACTAAAAAAGCTCACACAAGGATTAATACATATATGAATAGGCCTATACCTATTGAAGAGATTGAAACAATAATTAATAGCTTTCCAAAAAGGAAATCACCAAGCCCAGATGGTTTCCCTGGTGGATTCTACCAAACATTTAAGGAAGAAATGATCCCATTCCTCCACAATCTCTTCCAGAAAATAGAAGCAGAGAGAATTCTGCCTAACTCATTCTGTGAGGCCAGTGTTGCCCTAATACCAAAATGAGGTAAAGGCACTACAAGAAAGGAAAACTAAAGACCAATATCTATTACGAATATAGATGCAAAAATCTTCAACAAAATATTAGCAAATTCAATTTAACATTATATAAATAGAATTATACACCACTGCTAAGTGAGATTTATTACAGGTATGTAAGTCTGGTTCAACAATCAAACATCAATCAATGTACTCCACCAGATCAACAGCCTAAAGAAGAAAAATCATATGATTATATCAATTGATGCAGAAAAAACTTTTGACAAAATCTAACACCAATTCAAGATAAAAAATCTCAGCAAAATAGGAATAGAGAGGAACTTCCTCAACTTCATAAAGAACATCTACTAAAAACCTACAGCTAACATCATACTTAATGTTGACAAACCGCACCCTTTTGCCCTAATATCAGGAAAAAGACAATGATGTCCTGTCTCACTACTTGTATTCAACATCATGCTGGAAGTCCTAGTGGTGCAATAAGACAAGAAAAAGAAATGAGACGTACATAGATTGGAAAGGAAGAAATAAAATACTCTTTTAAAGGACATTATTATCTATGTAGAAAATTCCATGGAATTTACAAAGAAAAACTGGAAATAATGTTGGTATGGCAAGGTCACAAACTTCAAATTTAATGTACAAAAAATCAATTGCTTTCCTAAATACCTGAAATGAAATTTAAACAATATCATTTACAGTAGCACCAAATAGAATTAAATATTTAGGTATAAATCTAAAAAAAAGTGTGGGCTGTATATGTGGAAACCTACAAAACACTGATGAAAGAAACCAAAAAGTATATTTAAATAAGTGGAGAGATATTCTGTGTTCATGGATTAGAAGACTCAATATTACTAAGATGTCAATTCATCCCAACATGATCTATAGATTAGATGCAATTCCAATCAAAATCTCAACCAGTTATTTTGTAAATATCAACAAAGTGATTCGAAAGTTTATTTGGAAATGTAAAAGACATGGAATAACCAACATAATACTGAAGAATAGGAACAAAGTTGAAGGACACAGACTTTTCAATTTCAAGACTTACTATAAAGCTACAGTAAACAAGACAATATGGTATTGGCAAGAGAATAGACACATGGATCCATGGAACAGAATAGAGAGGCCAGAAATAGACCCACACAAATATAGTCAATTGACCTTTGACAAAAGAAGAAAGATAATTGTATGGAGCATGGCCTGTCTTTCAGCAAATGGTACTGGAACAATTGGATGTCTATATACAAAAAAATGAACCTGGACACTGACCTTGCACCTTTCACATAAATGGACTCAAAATGGATCACAGGCCTAAATATAAATCACAAAACTGTAGACTTTTATAAGAAAATATTGGAAAAATCTGGGAGACCTTGGATTTGATGATGAGTTTTTAGACTCAGAACCAAAAGCACAACCCATGTAAAAATAAATTGATGAGTTGGACTTCTATAATTTAAAAACTTCTGCTCCTCAAAATATACTGTTAAGAGAATGAAAATGCAAGTAACAGCCTGGGGAAAATATTTGCACAATCATGCCTGATAAAGCACTTGTATCCAAATATACAAAGAGCACCTAAAATTCAGCAATAAACAAACAACCCAATTGAAAAGTGGGCAAAGATTTGAACAGATACCTCACCAAAGAAAATATACAGACGACAAATAAGCATGTGAAAAGATGCTCAACATCATATGGCATCAAGGAATTGAAAATTAAAATAACGTGATATCAGTGCAAACGTATTAGAATGGCTAAAATCCAAAACAGTCACACTATCAAATGCTGGTGAAGTTGTCAAGTAACAAGAACTCTCAATCATTTATATTGTGAATGCAGATTATCACAGGCAATTTGGAAGACATTTTGGCAATTTCTTACAAAGGTAAACATAGTCTTATCATACGATGTAGCAATTGATCTCCTGGGTATTTGCTTACCTAATTTAAAAACTTATGTTCACACAAAAACTTGCATGTAAGTATTTATAGCAGTTGTATTCGTAATTGCCCCAAATTGAAATCAACCAAGATGCCTTCATATAAGTGAATGGATAAATAAACTGTGGTACAGCCACACAATGGTATATAGATGAGTGATAAAAAAAAGAACTATCAAGCCATGAAAAAACATGATTGAATTTTAAATGCATATTGTTAGGTGAAAGAAGCCAGTATGAAAAGGCTACATAGTGTGTGATTCCAGGTACATGACATTCTGGAAAAGGCAAAACTCTAGAAACAGTAAAAATGTCAGTAGTTATCAGGGGTTCAGGAAGAAGGGGAATTGAACAGATATAGAATAAGATAATTTTAGGGCAGTGAAACTATCCTGTATGACACTGTGATATTGGATATATGACAATCTGCATTTTTCAAAATCTATAGAAATTTACAGCACAAAGAGTGAATCAATGTATACAAATTTTTTAAATCACTTACAAAGCCAGAGGACCCTGTGAACTAATGCAGACTGTGAAAAGAGAATATAACGGTATTACAAGTGTTTGAAACAACTTCACTTTAGAGAGTTGAGTGGGAAAGATGCTTACCTAAGTAACTTTGGAAAAGACAGATCTGTAAGATGAAAGCTGAAATGAACTTCATATTGGCACTGTACTCTAAGTGATAAAGTTTTTTTCCCATTGTGGAATGGTTTAACAATTCTGAAACCATTATATATATATCTATATACTGGAATTGAACAAGTAAGTAAATGAATAGAGGATGCTAGGAACCAGGTTTATTGCCATCGGAGTGAGAGGTTAGAGATAAGCAAGGAGAGGAGGCTAGAATGAACAATGTAGTAAAGGACTAGAGTTGGAGAGATTAATACAAACTCACGTTTAGCTCAGTATTGATACAGATGGTTACATATGGAAATCTTTATAGATATATGTACATACACTGGTTAGTATATACACACATATCTTCTTGCTCTGTCGGCTGAGAGGGCCTAGAAGCAATGATGCTTCAGTAGCAATGAACACACTTAGCGCCCGTATCTTGGTTTCTGTTACTCTTCTCCAAAAATGGTTTCAGAGCTTCTTGAAGCAATGGAAGATTCTAGGAATGGAGTGGGAAATATACAAGATGAGCCTTAAGCCTCTTATAATGCCAGAAAGTAAAGAAGTGCTCAAAACAAGCACAATGTTGTGGGTAGGTCAAAGATACATAGGAGTCAAATGAAAGATCTTTCATTGACCAATGCTGGAAAAATTTGAGCAAGAAAATAAGTAAAGTAGTAATTGATTATAACTCAAAGTATAAAATTAATAACCATGAGTCCATACTGATATAGATAAATGACTTAGTAAATAAATACATAGGGGGAGAATAGACAGCCTATGCAGGAGAATTCTGAATAATCTGTGTAGATACTCTACCCTCAAGAAAGTGGAGCATAAGTTCCCCTCCTTAAGTGTGAGCTGTACACTTTATTGTAGTGTACTTTAGTGTAGTGTAGTGTAGTATAGCGTAGTGAATCCCTTTCAGAGAGTACCGGATGGAAAAAGGAAAGAAAATAATTTTAACATGGCAAACATTGCTTTACTCAGGTGATCAAGGTAAGCATCAACAGTGATGTCACGTTGACCATATCAAACTTTGATGTGATATGATAAAAATGGCACTTTACCTCTGTTGTCTTCCTCACAAAGCCCATAATACCAATCTAATCATGAGAATAGCCTAAGAAAAATCTCAATTGAAAGACAGTCTAAAAAATACATGACCAGTACTCCTGAAAGCTAAGTCACCAAAACAAGGAAATCTGAGAAACTCACAGATACGGGGAGCCTAAGGAGACATGGCAAGTAAACACAATGTGATATCCCGCATGGGATTCTGGAACAGAAAAAGAACATTGAGTAATAGCTAAGGAAATCTGGATAAACTGTGAACTTTTGTTAATAATAATGTATCAATATTGTTTCATTAAATGTACCATACTAATATAAGATGTTAGTGATAAGAGCAATCAGATGTGTATATATGGAAGCTCTTATACTACCTTATCTATTTCTCTGTAAATCTAAAACTACTATAAAAAATAAAGTTTATTTTTAAAAATCAAACTTTATTGAGGTATAACATGTAAAATAAATTGGATCTACTTAAACTATATGAAAAGATTTTAAAACAATGTGTGTCTTCAGGTCATTCTAGATTGACATGCAATTATAATAATACAGACAGATTCCATGTAACCTTTACCCAGTTTCTCATAATAGTAATACCTTGCAAAACTATAGCACAACATCACAACCAGAATATTAGCATTGACACAGTCAAGATACAGAACAGTTCCATCACCTCAAGGATACCTAAGTGAGGGGAGGGAAAGGATGGAGGAGAGTGTGACTATGAAAAAGCAATAGGAGAGACCTTTGCGTTGGCGGAACTGTCCTGTATCTTGGCTGTACCACTGTCATTATTCTGTTTGTGATGTTGTAAGATATCACAAGGTGTTACCACTGGAGGAAACAGGGTAGAATATACACAGGATCTCCTTCTATTATTTCCTCCTGGTGTTTTGAGTCTACCTTAATCCTACTCTGTGTCTTTTTTCTTCCCATAGAACTTATCACAATCTAACATTCTATATAATTTACGTATTTATTACATTTATTATTTTCTGTCCCTACTAGAATATAATTTTCATGACAGCATGAATCCTTTTCTGTTTTGTTCCTGATGTATCCCAAGTGCCTATAACAGTGCCAGACAATATTATGAGTTCAAAAATATTTGTTGAAAAAAGTGAAGATTATAAAAGTATCACTGTATTTCTTGATGGCATATCCAGTCCTGAAGGGTGTTTCCCTCCAAGAGCTCAAATCTGAACTGCATGGTGTCTCTTACATCCTTCTTGTCCTGTTAGCAATGAATTTATCACTTCTAACACTAACATAGTGCAGGGTGGGTCTACCTATAGGCTGCTGTTTCTAGGGTCTTTCCTCTCACAAGTATCTCCTTGGGAATTCCTAAGAGTGGTCTCACATATGGTCTGCACCTTGATCTAAACTTTTTCCTGTACTCAGCATTAGCTGCCAAGCACTCTGCCTCTCACAAAAGTTGTTTGCTATCTGTTTGAGAAGGAAATATGGGCATCTTTAAGCCTTGACTCCCAAGTTTTTCAACAATCGTCAAATTCATACACGCTCCTCCTCCCTCAAAATGTGTATATTTTCCTCCTCCAGATTTCCAAGGAAGTTGTATGCTTGTCCAATTCATCCTCTAGGACCGAGTTACTCAAATCAGGCTGTAGATATAGCAGGTGTGGGAGCAAGGGCATCTCTCCATTCTGTTTCTCTCCATCTCCCAATATACAAACCCTGCTGTACTTATTCAGCATTCAAATTGTTCAAAAGAGTTGTCTATATTTATCCACTGTTTCCAATTCCTTTCCTCCCATTCCTTCTTGAATCAGCTCCAATCAGATTTTTATCCTCATAATTTCACTGAAAACACTCTTGTCAATGTTACTAAGGACCTTTATCTTACTAAATTCAATGGCTAATTCCCAGCCTTTATCTTACTTGACTTATTCGTATTTGACATAATTGCTCACTCTCTCCTCCTAGAAATACTTTTTCACTTGACTTTCAGGACACTACACATTCTTGGTTCTTCACCTACATCACGGTCACTCCTTTTTAGATTTATCTTTTGCTTCTCCTACTCTTTTGATGCTCTAAAGATTATAGACCCCCAGGGTTCAATTCTTAGACCATTTCTCTTCTCAGACTACAGTCACTTCCTATGTGATTTCATCTCATCTCATGGCTGTATTACCATCCATACAACTCTTCAACTGCCTACGTGACATCTCCTCTTGGATGTGTAAAGAAATCTCAAATTTACCATTTGAAACCAATTTACTGATCCACCCCCAAATAAACAAACAAACAAATAAAGCACAACACAACAGACAAACCATCATGGATCTCCTGTCTGTTCAAATGCCACTGGTCATTTATGCAATCTCAGTACTCCAGAACACAACTTAGAGCTTGCCTGAGTCATTATTTGTACCATCACAGTGCATTTTTGATATAATCATTTGTTATAATCATCTCTTGGGCTTAAGCTTCTTGGAACTATAAGGAAATGTCTTTTTATCACATCTTTGTGCTGATTTAGAAAGATACATTAGTAAATACTCAAGGAACTCTTGTGCTAGAACACATTAAGTTTATGCTCACAGCTATTTCCTCTCCTAGGACACAAAGGTGCTTCTTGGGAGTGGGATCAAGGTGGATTCAATCATTTTGGACTGAGTACACCTTAATGTTGTCAGAATGCCACATACCGTACCAATACTTACTGCTCTGTAACTTCAGTCTCTATTACATGATTAACTCATGTTGTTAGACTCTACATTCTGCCATGTTGGATTCATTTGCAAGGCCCTCCAGTCTCTTCTGTCATGCCCTCCCCATACCATTTGTCAGATGTGTTTCTATGCAGAACATGTACACCTTTAGTGTACAAAGTCAAATTCTTTCCTAGGAGATGAATTGCACGTAATAAGGGACTTCGTCAAGGATAGCACTGCCAACGTCTAGTCAACATAGACTCAGTCTCCTCCACCTATCTGTCAGATGTGTCTAGGAAGGTGTTTGCATGACAAAGTGAAAGCATATTTAGTTTCATGGAGTCAGGTTGCTTTTACCTCAGGAAGATTGTTTTCCAGCTGTATCAAAGGAAAAATGAACCCCTGTGTATCTCTTCAGCTATATCTAGGGAAATATAATTAGAGAAAAGATAGTATAGACTTGAAGACTAGGTGGCCCTGTCTAGGAAAGCAGTGTTCTGGTATAATAATTAAGGTCTAAGGCCTAACTGCATTCCTGACCTTTAGTTCTCCATTTGAAAAATGCTTTATCCTTATGATAGTTACTAGGATCTGCTGTCAGTGAGTAAAAAGTTCAAAATTGCAATTGCTTCAATACTTTAAATATGTATTTCTCTCATGTAAAAGTCTGGAGTTTCACATTTGAGGGGTAATGTGGCAGCTCTGATCAACGAAATCCTAAAAAAATTAAGCTCCCCCAGTGTATTCTCCACCTTGTTGAGTATGGCCCTCATCCTTAGGTCTGAAGCATCAATTGCATTCCAGGCAGCAGGACAGAGGAAAGGATGGAGAATAAGGCACAAAGTGCAAACTTCAGCTCTTTTATAAAGAAGGTAGTTGGAAGCTGTCACATGACACTTCTACTTTCATCTCATTGGCCAGAACTTAATCACATGTCCTAAATAGGGAGGCTAGAAATTTATTCTTTATTTTAGGCAGGTACATTTCCAGATGAAATTACTATTACCTGGATGATTGAATCTAAGGGCCTATGTCAGCCTTGAGAAGAATAGATATTAGGAGCAGTCTTTGCTACCATCCTTCTCAATTAAGCTACCTTTCAGTTACATATATGTGTAGCATAATTAGCATCTATAGGTATGTGTGTGTGTGTGCCCATCCATGTGTGTAGCAGTAGCCTTTATGGGACAGGTGGTATGAGATGAGATAGATTAAAAACGTGGACTTGATTCCACTCAATTTTTCTATGAACCTAAAACTGCTTTAAAAAATAAAGCATATTATTGGGGCTGGCTGGGTTGCTCAGGGGTTAAGTGTGCACGTTCTGCTTCGGTGGCCCAGGGTTCGTGGGTTCAGATCCCAGGTGCGGACATGGCACCGCATGGCAAAAGCCATGCTGTGGTAGGCATCCCATGTATAAAGTAGAGGAAGATGGACACGGATGTTAGCTCAGGGCCAGTCTTCCTCAGCAAAAAGAGGAGGATTGGCGGTAGTTGGCTCACAGATAATCTTCCTCAAAAGTAAATAAATAAAGCGTATTAAAAATGGAAAACAACACAAAAGTGGGTTAGGAGACCTTAGATTTAAACTTCAATCCTTCCACTTATAAGCTCTAAGACCTTGCACAAGTTATTTCACCTCCTTGAACCTCAATTTTGCATCCGCAAAGCAGAAATAACACCAACTCTTGGGGTGACCATAATTCATCAATAATATATATAAATTTCTTAAGCACAGTATTTGACACATAGTAAGTTTGATAAATATAAGTTTCTATTATTATTTTATTATTTATACGTACACATGATTATTCACATAAAAACTTATCCATATATCCATATGAAAGCTGTTCTAACAATAGTTTCAAAATTGTTGTAGCATTGTGTGTCAATTTTGAAAGAGATAGTGTGGCTTTCTGAAAGGGCCTTAAAGTCAGAAGAGCTGAATTTAACTCAGATGGCCTCGGGCATTTCACTTACTATTTTTTCTTTTCCTTTCTTTCTTTCTTTCTCTCTTTCTCTCTCTCCCTCTCTCTCTCTCTCTCTCTCTGTTTCTTTGTAGTGTGGTATCAAGGATCATGAGAGGTAATGGGAATGCATTAGACAAAGTACAATGTACTTCTTCTGTAGCATATGCTAGTATAGCACTCACCTCATTCACTTCTGACAATGAAAATTGTGTCCAGACGTTGCCAAATATCCCCTGGGGGGAAAAAATTACCCCTAATTGAGAATCACTACTCTAGCAATAAAATATTGAAAAACTAAATAATAGAGTTATAAATTTAGAATGTAAACCATTTAATAAAAATTGCATTAAATATGCCGTAAACTTAAGGCATTTTTCCCTTCTAATCTCCTGGTGTGTAAAGTTATATGAGTCTTTCAGTAATCATAGATGCATAGTGTAATGGTAATGATAAATGTAGGAAGCTTGAATTTTAAGTAAAAAATACCATATTCTATAATCGTGAAATTATTGTACATTCTATAATATTGTAATTGTTCTACATAATCTGATATGAAGTGGAATAATGAAACTGAATGTCACCTATTTATCCCATCTTTAGACCCTCTAAGTGACCTCATCCAGCCCTTCAACATTCCGGCTTGTGAATTCTCCTTTTGAGCAAGGGAGTGAAACTTTAGAAGGAAAATAAGCCTGATTTTTTGTCATTATTCTTGGAGAACTACGAGAACATCATTCTATCTATTTTCATAAAATAGATGAACTGATGCCTCACATTTTTCATACTTGAGCCTATAGCTCCACTTAGTGGCTGGTATGGTTCATAGGAAAAACAAGTTTAAGAGCAGGTTTCTTCCTGAGTCTAGCAGAAAAATTGATGCTATCTCGATCTTCTGATTTTGTTACAACACTTGCTTGAAATAATCAAGTGCAGCAGACCTATGATCCAAATATCAAATGCTTGTACTTTCATCTAATCTCAGGGAAAAATCATATTCCCCCTTGATAGATATTGCATTAGAGGCCTAAGCCCAAGTGTCCAGGTGAGGGGACTCCTTTTCTCTCTGTATTGCCTGATTCTGCTCCAAAAGCAGCAATTAGACCAAGGGAGAGGAGTCAAGGGAAAAAGAGTAGCTAGTAACAGGATAAAGGAGCTTTGCAGTAAAGAGGGTGATGATGACACCTAGACATGCCAGGCAGTTAATAAAATGATGTTTGAGGGGAGGAGGCCTTTATTATTATTTTATGAATAAAGTAATACATGCACATTACAATGACTTCACAAAATTATGAAGAATAAATAAGATAATATAGTCCAACCTCTATGTAGATACTTACTTTTAACATTTTGGTGCTTTTGTTTTCCTTGTACAAGCTCTGTAGAACAAATCACTTTTCTCTCTGAAACAAGTACAAAATATTAAACTGAAGATTAATTTCAATAAAAATTGAGGAACACAGCATCTACTATTTATTTGGTGAATTTTTTAAAATTGAAAAAGTAATATATAGACATGAGCAAAAATTCTGAGTGAAAAAAGACAGAAAGTGAAAAATAGATATTTGACTCACTGAGACACTATTTTTCCTTTCTCAGAGGCGATATCTGTTAATGTTAAAAGTTATGTAATATAATAAATAATAGAAATAACATAATTCATAATTATACTATGTACATTTTTGCATCCTAATGAATCTGAGAGATTTTTCCATATTGGCCCACATACATATGCTCTAGTTTTGTTATTGGCATATTTTTTGCTGTATTGATTTACCATACTTTTAAAAATATTTATATTCTTTATTATTGAGGTAACATTGCTCTAGGACAGTATATAAATTTCAGATGTACATCATTACATTTCAACTTCTGTATAGACTACATCGTGTTTACCATCAAAAGTCTAGTTGCCATCCATCACCATACACATGTCCCCCTTTATCCCTTTCACCCTTCCCCCTGCCCCTTCTCCTCCAATAAGCACCAATCTGTTCTCTGTATCTATGTGTTTGTTTTCTTATTTATCTTACACATATAAGTGAAATTATATGATATTTGTCTTTCTCCATCTGGCTTATTTTGCTTAGGATAATACCCTCATGTTCCATCCATGCTGTTGTAAATGGTGAGATTTCACCCTTTTGTGGCTACATAGTATTCCATTATATATATATATGACACATCTTCTTTATTCATTCATCGATCCATAACCACTTAGGTTGTTTCCAAGTCTTGGCTATTGTAATTAATGCTGCAATGAACATAAGGGTGCATATATCTTTTCGAATCAGTGTTTTTGTGTTCTTTGGATAAATACCTGGAAGCAAAATTGCTGGATCGTATGGTAGTTCTATTTTTAACTTTTTGAGGAATCTCCATAGTTTTCCATAGTGGCCACGCCAATTTACATTTTCACTGGCAGTGTACGAGTGCTCTCCTTTCTCCACATCCTTTCTAACACTTGTTATTTCTTGTCATTTTAGTAATACTCATTCTGATAGGGGTGAGGTGATATTTCATTGTGATTTTGAATTGCATTTTCCTAATGATTAATGATATTGAACACCTTTTTATGTGCCTGTTGGTCATCTGTATATCTTCTTTGGAAAAATGTTTGTTCAGATGCTCCACCCTTTTTTTTTTTTTTACTGAGTAAGATTTGCCCTGAGCTAATATCTGTGCCAATTTTCCTCTATTTTCTATGTTAGTTGCCACCACATAATGGACGCTGATGAGTGGTGTAGGTCTGCACTTGGGAATCGAACCCAGGCCACTGAAGCAGAGTGCACTGAACTTAACCACTATGCTACCAGGCCAGCTCCCTCTGCCCATTTTTCAATTGGGCTGTTTGGTTTATTTCTTATTGTGTTGTGTGAGCTCTTTACATATTTTAGGTATTAATGCCTAATTGGATGTATGATTTGCAAATATCTTCTCCCAGTTGGTGTGCTGTCTTTATATTTTGTTGATGGTTTTCTTTGCTGTTCACAAGCTTTTTAGCTTGGTGTAGTTCCATTTGTTTGGTTTTTCTTTCATTTCCCTTGTCTGAGGAGACATGATATTCAAAAAGATACTGCTAAGACTGATGTCAGAGAGTGTACTGCCTATGTTTTCTTCTAGGAGTTCTCTGACTTGAGGTCTCATATTTAAGTCTTTAATCCACTTTGAGTCAATTTTTGTGTATGGTGTAAAATAGTTGTCTACTTTGATTCTTTTGCATGTGGCTGTCCAGTTTTCCCAATATCATTTATTGAAGAGACTTTCTCTATTTTATGTTCTTGACTCCTTTGTCAAAAATTAGCTGTCTGTAAATGTCTGGGTTTATCTCTGGGCTCTCATTTCTGTTCCATTGATCTGTGTGTCTGTTTTTCTGTCCATACCATGCTGTTTTGACTACTATAGTTTTGTAGTATACTTTGAAATTAGGGAGTGTGATACCTCCAGCTTTGTTCTTTTTTCTCAGAATTCTTTTATCTATTCAGGGTCCTTTGTTGCTCCATGTAAATTTTAAGATTCTTTGTTCTATTTCTGTGAAAAATGTCATTGGATTTTGATAGGGAATGCATTGAATCTGCAGATTGCTTTAGGGAATTTTGGACATTTTAATTATGTTAATTCTTCCAATCCATAAGCTTGAAATATCTTTCCATTTCTTTGTATCTTCTTTGATTTCTATAAACAAAGTCTTATAGTTTTCAGTGTACAGATTTTTCACATCCTTGGTTAAATTTCATTCTAAGTATGTTGTTGTTGTTGTTGCTGTTGTAAATGGGATTGTATTCTTGATTTCTCTTTCTGCTAGTTCAATGTTAGTGTACAGAAATGCGACTGATTTTTGCATGTTTTTTGTACCCTGAAGCTTTATTGTATTTGTTTATTATTTCTAATAGTTTTTTGGTGAATTCTTTAGGGTCTTCTATAAATGAAATCATGTTGTCTCCAAATAGTGACGGTTTTATTTCTTCCTTTCCTTCCTTGGATACCTTTTATTTCTTTTCCTTACCTAATTGCTCTGGCTAGGTTTTCCAATACTATCTTCAGTAGTATTGGAAATACTAGTATGGTAGTATATTACTATGGTGAGAGTGGGCATCCTTGTCTTCTTCCTGTTCTTAGAGAGACAGCTTTCAGTTTTCCACAATTGAGAATAACGTTAGCTGTGAGTTTATCATATATGACCTTTATTATGTTGAGATATTTTCCTTCTATACCCATTTTATTGAGAGTTTTTACCATAAATGGATGTTGGCTCTTGTCAAATGCTTTTTCTGCATCTATTGAGATGATCATGTGATTTTTTATTCATTTTGTTAATGTGGTGATTTGCAGATGTTGAACCATCCTTGCACCTCTGGAATAAAACCCTCTTGATGGTAGTGTATAATCCTTTTAATGTATTGGTGTATTCAATTTGCTAATATCTTGTTGTGGATTTTTGTATCATTGTTCATCAGCAATATTGTCCTGTAATTTTCCATTTTTCTATTGCCCTTGTCTGGTTTTGGTATCAGGTTAACGTTGGCCTCAAAAATGAGTTAAGAAGCATCCTTTTCTTTTCAATTTTTTTGGAAGCGTTTGAGAAGGATAGGTATTAAGTCTTATTTGAATGTTAGGTAGAATTCACTGGAGAACCCATCTGGTTCTGGACTTCTGTTTTTTGGGAGGTTTTTGCTTACTGTTTCAATCTCTTTACTTGTGATTGATCTCTCCAGATTCTCTATTTCTTCTTGATTCATTTTTGGAATGTATGATTCTAGAAATGTATCCATTTCTTCTACATTATTCAATTTATTGGCATAAGGCTTTTCATAGTATTCTCTTATAATCCTTTGCATTTGTGTGGTATCTGTTGTAATTTCTTCTTTTTCATTTCTGATTTTATTTATTTGAATTTTGTCTCTTTTTTCTTATTGATTCTAATTTTTTTCAATGTTGTTATCTTTTAAAAAAAACTGCTCTTAGTTTCATTGATCATTTTTATTGTCTTTTTAGTCTCTGTTTCATTTATTTCCATTCTGATTTTCATTATTTTCCTCATTCTACTGATTTTGAGCTTCATTTTCTCTTTTTTGTAGTTCCTTTAGGTGTAATGTTAGATAGCTCATTTGAGATTTTTCTTATCTTTTGAGTAGAACTGTATTGGGATAAAGTTCCCTCTAGTACGGCTTTGCTACATACCATAGATTTTGATATGTTGTGTTTTCATTTTCATTTGTTTCCAGGTACTTTTTGATTTTTGTCTTCAATGTCTTCATTGATCATATAGTTGTTCAGTAGCATGTTGTTTAGTCTCACTTATTTGTGACTTTTCCAGCTTTCCTCTTGTATTTGGTTTCTTGCTTCATACAAGTGTGGTCAGAAAAGATGTTTAATAATATTACGGTCTTCTTACATTTATTGAAATTTTCTTTGTTTACCAACATATGGTCTATCTTTGAGAATGTTCCATGTGCACTTGAGAAGAATGTATACTCTGCTGCTTTTGGATGGAATGTTCTATATATATCTAATAAGTCCATCTGGCCTAAATTTTCACTTAAGGCCATTGTTTCCTTGCTGAGTTTCCATCTGGATAATTTATCCATTGATATAAGTGGGGTATTAAAGTCCCATACTGCTATTGTGTTGCTGTCAGTTTCTCACTTTAGGTCTGTTAATAATTGCTATATAAACTTTGGTGTTCCTACGTTAGGTGAATATATATTAATAAATGTTATGTCTTCTTGATGGATTGCCACCTTCATCATTATATAATGTCCATCTTTGTCTCCTGTTATCATTTTGGCTTGAAGTCTATTTTGTCTCATATAAGTATGGCTATGTCCACTTTCTTTTGGTTGCCATTTGCTTGGAGTATCATCTTCCATCCATTCCCTTTGAGCCTATGTTTGTTTTTAGAGCTGAGATGGAGATCCTGGAGACAGTATATTTCTGGGTCATTTTTTAATCCATCCAGCCACTCTGTGTCTTTTCGTTGGTGAATTCAATCCATTTACATTTAGTGGGATTATTGATATATGAGGACTTACTACTTCCATTTTATCTTTTGTTTTCTGGTTGCTCTATATTTCCACTGTTTCTTTTTATCTGTGTTTCTGTCTGCCATTTCAGTTTGATGTTTTCTCTTATGTGATTTTCAGTTTCCTTTTTTCTGTATTTTGTGATTCTGCTCTAAATGTTTGTTTTGTGGTTACCATGAGATTTGTATAAAAGGTCTCATAGATAAGATAGTCCTTTTCCTGCTGATGTCATCTTATTTCCATTTGCCTATGCAGGTTGGATCCTTTTACTCTTCCTCTTTTATGTTTTTGTTGTCACTCATTATCCCATTTTGTATTGTGAGTTTTTTACCTAATTGAAATGGTTATAGTTATTTTTAATCGTTTCCTTTTAACTTTAATGTTATAATTGTTTACTAACATTCTGATATAAAGTTGCAATTTTCTGATTCCCTCTGTCTATTTATCACCTTGCTCAAAGCTTTGTAGACCTTTGCCTTTTCATTTTAGGCAGGAGAGCTCCTTTCAACATTTCTTCTAAGACAAGTCCAGTGGTAATGAACTCCCTCAGCTTTTGTTTGTCTGGGAAAGTCTTTATTTCTTCTTCATATCTGAAAGATAACCTTGCTGGATTGAGTACTCTTGGCTGACAGTTTTTATCTTTCAATATTTTGAATATATCATCCCATTCCCTCCTGGCCTGTACAGTTTTTGCTGAGAAATCTGCTAATGGCCTAATGGGCTTTCCCTTGTACCTTCTTGGGTTTTTTTTTTCCTGGTTGCCTTTAATATTCTTTCTTTGTCATTGACTTTTGACTGTTTTATTATCATGTGCTTAGATAAGATCTTTTGTGTTGAGATAATTCCATTTTCTCTTAGCTTCATGGATTTTTATATCTAATTCCTCCCCCAGGTTTGGGAAATTCTTAACTATTATTTCTTTAAATAAGCTCTCTGCTGTCTTCTCCTTCTGGGATACTTATTATTCTTATGTCGCCTGTTCTAATGAAATCAGATAATTCTTGTAGAATTTCTACATTTTTAAAAAATCTTCTTCTTACTCATCGTTTATATGCATCTTCGCTCCTCCATATGGTCTACTCTATTTTCAATGCTTTCTAATGCATTCTTTATCTCATTTATTGAGGTTTTCGGCTCCAGAATTTCTATTTGTTGTTGCTGTGTTTTCTGAAGAGTTTTGATCTCTTTGGTTAAGTATTCCTTCTGCTCACTGATTTTATTCCTGAACTTTTTGAATTGCCTTTCTAATTTTTCTTGTAGCCTGTTGACTTTCTTCATGACAGCTATTTTGAATTCTTTATCAGCTAGTTCACAGTCTTCCATGACTTTATGTTCGGTTCCTGGAGAATTGTTATTTTCTTTTTTTGATGCTGTGCTACCACGGCCTTTGTTGGTGCTTGCTGAGTTATTCCTCTGCCTGTGCATTTGTCATAGGAAACACATTTTCTTACTTAAGTATAGCTTTGTTTGCTTTGATTCAAACTTTTCTACCACTTGGAGATTATGGGCCTTTATTTTGTTCCTCAGTAGGTGGTGCTAGAGTTCTGGCTTCTGGTTTCTCTTACCTGAGCTGCCTCTGGTTATATTTGAGGATGTGCAGATTTCACTCTCCACCACCTCTATTTGGGTGCTGCCAGTGCTGTTGTTGTTGCCACCTGCTCCTCTGAGGGTCTCTGATACTTTGCTATTGCTGATGTTGCTGTGGTCACTGGCTTCACTACCAGGGTTACAGAGATGGCTGACATATTTTCCACATTCTGGATTACCTGTGTCAGAAACTCCACCACCATGGCAGGGGACAGGTGAGAGTGGGGATGGAGCCAGGTTTGTGGGGCACCACTTCTGCTGTTGCCCATTACCTTGTGGTCACAGGTGTCATTGTGATTAGGATGTCAGAGTTGTGTATGCACCTCCATTGCTGCTACCAGGCTCTGAGCTGTGGATGGGGGCCCAAGATCATGAGGTTCCACCTCTGCTGCTACTCCACTCCCTGTGGCCCCAGGTGCCACTGTGGCTGGCTGGCTAGAGTTGCATGCCTCCACTGCTGCCTACCAGGTTCTCTGGGACTGGAGCAGCTGGATCAGCTGCTGCAGCTGGGGATCCAGTGTCTTGGGCACTGCCTTTGCTGTTCCCCCATTTAGACTCCTCTATGTGCTCCAATCTACTCACCTTCATATGTATTGATGTGTTGATCTCTCCAGTATCCTGGTGTGTTAGGCAATGTAGGCTTTGTCGGGTTACGGATGTTTCACTTGCTGTATATTGATAGTAAGAGACAAAGGCATCCTTTCATGCCGCAATGATGATGACGTCTCCTTTCCATACTTTTAAACCAATCATCTATTGATGAAAATTCAATGTTTTCACCCTCTGTCCAGTGCTTTATTACAAGCAATCCTGAAACAAATATCCTTGTGTATATACCTGTGCACACGTGTGAGTACATCTGTAATATATATTTCTAGAAGTAAAATTGCTGGATGAAAAGGAATGTGTGTGCTAAAAGTTATTGTCAAATTGCCTTGTAAAGAGGTTACAGCAACAGCACATACAAATGACATAATATCAAAATCTTTAATCTTTGCCAATCTGACAGATAAAGATTGTATCTTTGTTTTCATTTTTATTTCTTCCATCATGAGTGGGATAAATATATTTTAATAAGTTTATAAGTTATTCATATTTCTTTTGATGATCATATTGTTCATGTCTTTAGCCTATCTTTGCCTATTGAATTTGTCTTAGTTTGACTTCCGCTGAAAGCAGAACTTGATACAAAGACTTAGGTTCACATAGTTTATTTGAGAGATGATCTCAGAAAGCAGGAGTTGGAGAGTTGGTAGAGTGAGACAGAGAGAAAGACAGGGCAATGGAAGGATGTATGGATGCATTATTTACGTCATCACAAGTTTTGGGAACAAGATAGAGCAGAGTCATTTCTCCCTACTCCTTCCCACAGGGTACAACTATAAACTCTGGATTTGTAATGCATGTGGCAACCAAAGGAGGACTCTGAAAGGTAGTAAGAGGAAGGCAAGGTTGTTTGGGACTCCAAAGATGAGAAACAACACCGTGGCAATTTGTGTTAAGTTTTCCCAACCTCCAAGTGAGTAACAGAAGGTAGCCCAGAGAGGTTCATTCCTCCCTCAGATCTAATGAGAGTCCCTCTGATAACATTAGGTAAGCCAAATATCATTACAAAAGGAGATTTATGAGAAATCTCATGAGGAATAAGTGGCCAAAGGAGCCACTCTCCTTCCTTGCTGGACCAGAGAGTTCAATCCCACAGTGGAAGACACTAGAGCAGCCTGGCAGCACCAGCGAGAGCAGTTCCACCACAACAGTCAGCCTAGCCTATAAAGCTTCTTTGTCTTCACTGGCATGAGATACCTCTTCCCCACCTAGAGACACTAGGGCACTAGTAGATTAGTTTCTACAAGAAGTGTCCAGCCAGGGAAGTAGTCTCCATCATCCACAGACAGAGGAAAGCATAACACAACAACCTCATTCCCAGGGAAGCCTCTTTGCCCCCATGGCTTGAGACTCTCCTCCTCCACCCAGAGACATCAGGCGTCCCCACCTAGAGAAACATTTTCCACTCCACTGGCAAGTGCCAGCGGCAGATATAGCAGTACCAGATAAACCAAGCAGACCAAAATAATACTGGAAAGCCTCTCAGAATAAACAAACTGTCATTTTAACCACAGACCACAAAAGTAGACCAGGACCTGGGTGCTAAACCTAGGCAGGGTGGTTACCTGCTCAGACAAAATATTTAAGTAAGAGTCTCCTAACATAACCAGTAAAATGTGTGAAACAATATAAATCTATCATACCAAGAACCAGGGAAATCACAACTTGAATAAGAAAAGATAATCAACAGATACCAATAGTAAGGTGAATCAAATTTTGGAATCTTCTGGACATCAGCATCATGGCAGCTTAAGACTTCCCTTGTATTCATCCTGCCTTCAACAACAGAACTTCAGTATCCATCCATGAACAAAATTGCCTTTGTGGGGGCTGTGGGATCCAGTACCAAACATTAAGGGACCTGGGAGGAGTCTTGGCCACTTGTGCATTGAGTAACAGGCAGACAGACCTTGGTACTGGTTGTGAAAATAGCGGAAGAACATGAACTTCTTCCAGTTCACTTGTCTGTGGTCCAGGGTCACCTGCAGAATCCACACTTGAGCAGACAGCTACAAATGAGAGAGTCTTTGTGAAAGTCCGGATTTTGAGAGAAGAAATTCAAGCACTTGCTTGAAGCAAAAAAAAAAAAAAAAAGACAAGTTTGAACACATTGGAATAGGTAATAGAAAAAACTTGACTTTGCCAGCATCACCTCTCTGCTGATGCTGCACAGCTTGGGGCTAAACAAATTGACTCGTGGTTTCTCCCATGGGAGAAAGGGAGAGGGGGTGAGTGAACACCTGGCTTCCTCAGCTGTGTGGGACACTGCCAAAAAGACTCATTTCTCTCTCAGAGCATCCAGAGTATTAACTCAGGAGCTCCATAACTGGAGAGAAAGAACAGATCAGGGGAGCAGCATATAGGATTCCTGAAGGGTATTAACGGGACACGGTTCTAGCTGACTGCATTCTGGACTCCATCAAGAAGCCTGCCCACAAGCTGTGGGAAAATTTTTCCCTGCAGATTCCCCAAATGGCCCATGGGTACACCCAGGATATTTTGTACCAAACCCACACCTCCCCCAACTCTGCAGCTGGCTCCCTGTGGTGATGAGAGTGAGATTTAGAAGAAGACTAGGGAATATGTGCAAAAAGCAGGACATGGTCTGTAGGCAAGGGAGAAAGCACAAAATTGAGCTGTAGTGCCACCTTTAAGAAAACAAAAAGGAGGCTATCAGCAGCTGGCCTGCTGCGTTGTAGGATTGAGAGAAGACATACAAGATTAGGAATTCTGCCACAAGAGAAAACAAGAACCAGGGAACAGGAGTATGCATACAAGGTCTGAGAGAGCCTCAGAATTTACAGCAGGACTAATTAAAGGTGTGGAGGAGGTGACTATTATTTCAAATGTGAAAAAAGGAATAAAAACTCAAAAGAACATAAAAAAATCAAGGAAATGTGACATCAGGAAAAGATCACAAGAATCTTCCAGTAACCAAACACAAAGATACAGAGATCTACAATTTATCCAATAGAGAATTCAAAATAGCTGTTTTAAGCGAATTCTATGAGCTACAAAAAACACAGAAAGGCAATTCATTGAAATCAGGAAAGCAATACACAACCAAATGAGAAATTTAACAATGAGATAGAAATAATTAAAAAAAGACATTCTGGAGCTGAAGAATTCAATGAATTAAATGAAAAATACAATAGAGAACATGAATAGCAGAATACATTAAACAAAAGAATGAGTGAGATAGAGGATAGGAACTTTGAAATAACGCATTCAGAGGAGAACAAAGAAAAAAAGGGTGAAAAACGCCTATGTGATTTATTGTAGACCATCAAAAAACCAATATATAAATCATTGGAGTTCCAGGAGTCAAAGAGAGGGAGAAGGGGTCAGAAAGTTTATTTGAATAAATAATGGCTGAGAACTTCCCAATACTGGGGAGAGATTTGGACATCTAAATTCATGAAGCTAATAGATCTCCCCACTATTTTAATCCCAGATGATTTTCTCCAAGGCCCAGTATAACAGCACTGTCAAAAATCAAAGACAAAGAGAGAAATCTAAAGGAAGCAAGTGAAAAAAAGATTGTAACCTACAAAGGAACGCCCATTCGGCTATCAGTGGATTTCTCAGCAGAAACTTTATAGGCCAAGAGAGAATGGGATGATATATTGAAAGTGCTAAAAGAAAAGAAAATTGCCAATCAAGAATACTTTATCTGGCAAAGGCATTCTTCAAAAATGAAGGATAAATAAAGACTTTTCCAGACAAACAAAAGCTAAGGGAATTCATCACCACTAGACATGCCTTATAAGAAATACTGCAAGGGGTTCTTCAAGCCGAAATGAAAGGACACTAATTAGTAACACGAAAACATGTAAAAATATACAACACACTAATAAAGGTAAAGATAGAGTCAGATTTAGAAAACTCTAATTCTGTAATATAATGCTGTGTAAACCGCTTAACTAAATGTAAATGTTAAAGGACAAAAGTATCAACAATAACTATAGCTACTATAATCTATTAGTGAATACACAGTATAAAAAGAGGTACATTTTGACATTGGAACAACAAGCGGAGAGTAAAAGAGTAGAGTTTTTGTATGTGATTGAAGTTAAGTTGTTACCAGCATAACAGACTATTACTATAGATATTCTATGTAAGTCTCATGGTAATCACAAAGAAAAAAACTATAGTCAGTTCACAAAAGATAAAGAGAAGGGAAACAGACCATACCACAATGGAAAATCACCAATTCAAAAAAGAAGGCAGTAGGGCTGGTCTGGTGGTGTAGTGATTAAGTTCACATGCTCCACTTTAGTGGTCCGGGCTTCACCAATTTGGATCCCAGGTGCCGACCTTCACACCGCTTGGCAAGCCATGCTGTGGCAGGCGTCCCACATATAAAGTAGAGGAAGATTGGTAACAGATGTTGGCTCAGGGCCACTCTTCCTCATCAAAAAGAGGAGGATTGGCAGTGAATGTTAGTTCAGTGCTAATCTTCCTCAAAAAAAAAAAAAAGAAAAGAAGGCAGCAAGAGTGAAAGTAAGGAACAAGGGAACTAGAAATCAGTTACTAAGATGATATTAATAAATCCATATATATCAATAATTACTCTAAATTTAAATGGCTTGAATTCTCCAACCAAAAGGCACAGAATGGCTCGATGGATTAAAAAAAATAAGATCCAATTATATACTGCCTACAAGAGACTCACTTTAACTTTAAGGACACACCTAGACTCAACGTGAAGAGAAGTAAAAAAGATATTCATTGCAAGTGGAAACCAAAAGAGAGCAGGGGTAGCTACAGCAATATCAGACAAAATAAACTTTAAGCTAAAAATGATAAGAAGAGAAAAAGGTCACTATATAATAAAGGAGTCAACTCAACAAGATATAACAATTGTAAATATACACACACCCAACATCAGAGCATCTAAATGTATTAAGCAAACATTAACAGAACTGAAGAGAAAACTAGACAAAAATACAATAATAGTAGGGAACTTCAATACCCCATTTCCAGCAATGAATAGATTCTCCAGACAAAAAAATCAACAAGGAAACATTGGTCTTCAACCATACTTTAGAACAAATGGATGTGGAAGACATATACAGGACATTCTACCAACAACAGCAGAATACACTTTCTTATCAAGGACGCACAGAACATTCTCCAGGGTAGATCATATTATAGGGCACAAAACAAGTCTTAGCGAATTTAAGAAGACTGAAATTATACCATTTCCAACCACAATTGTATGAATCTAGTAACCAAAAACAAGAAACTGGAAAATTTACAAATATGTGGAAATTAAGCAACATAATCCTAAACAACCAATGGGTCAAAGAAGAAATCAAAAGAGAAATTCAAAAATCTCAAAACAAATGAAAATAGGAAGACAACATACGAAAACATATGGGATGCTGTAAAAGCAGTTCTAAGAGCCAGGTTAAAGTGACAGATGCCTATGTTAAGAAAAAAGAAAGATCTCAAATAAACAACCAAATTTTATACCTCAAGGAACTAGAAAAAGAGGAACAAACTAAGCTCAAAGTTAGCAGAAGGAAGGAAATAACAAAGATCACAGCAGAAATAAATAAAATAGAGACCAGAAAAATAATAGAAAATATCAATGAAACTAGAAGTTTTTTCTTGAAAAGATAAACAAAATTTACAAACCTTTAGCAAGACTAAGAAAAATAAGAGAAGACTCAAATAAATAAAATCAGAAATGCAAAAGGAGACATTACAACTGATTCCACAGAAATACATAAGAACATAAGAGACTACTATGGACAATTATATGCCAAAACATTGGATAACCTAGAAGAAATGGATAAACTCATAGAAACATACAACTTACCAAGACTGAATCACGAATAAATAGAAAATATGAACAGACAAATAGTAGGTAAAGAGATTGAATCTGTAATCAAAAACCTCCCAACAAAGAAAAGCCCAAGACCAGATGGTTTCACTACTGAATTCTACCAACATTTAGAGAAGAATTAATGTGACTCTTTCTCAAAAACTTCCAACAAATGAAGAGGAAGGAATACTCCCAAACTCATTTTACGAGGCCAGCATTATCCTGATATCAAAGCCAGATAAGGACACTGCAAGAAAACTACAGACCAATATCCCTGATGAACACAGGCACAAAAATTCTTAACACAATTTAGCAAACCAAATTCAACAGCACGTTAAAAAGATCATACAACATGATCAAGTGGAATTTATCCATGGCATGCAAGGGTGGTTTGACATACACAAATTCAATGCAATCCCTATCAGATTTGCAATGGCACTTTTTACATAAATAGAAAAAACTATCCTAAAATTTGTATGGAACCACAAAAGACCCCAAATAGCCAAAGCAATCCTGAGAAAGAAGTACAAAACTGGAGGCATCACACTTCCTGATTTCAAACTATACTATAAAGCTATCGTAATCAAAACAGTATGGTACTGACATAAAAACAGACACACAGAAAAATGGAACAGAAATGAGAACCCAGAAATAAGCCCCTGCTTAAACGGTTAACTAATATTTAACAAGGGAGCCCAGAACACTCAAAAGAGAAGATAGTCTCCTCAATAAATGGTGCTAGGACACCTAGATAAGCACATGAGGAAAAATAAATTTGGGCCCTTATCTTACATCGCCCCCAAAAATTAACTCAAAATAGGCTAAAGACTATAATGTAAGACTTGAAACTGTAAAAGTCTTAGAAGAAAACATAGGGAACAAGCTCCTTGATGTGGTCTTGGCCACGACATTTTGGATATGACACCAAAAGCACAAGCAATTAAGCTAAAAGCAAATAAGTGGGACTATATCAAACTAATAAGCTTTTACACAGCAAAAGGAATAATCAAGAAAATGAAAAGGCAGCTTCTGGAATGGGAGAAAATATTTGCAAACCACCTATCTGATAAGGGGTTAATATCCAAAATATGTAAGGAACTCAAATAACTCAATAACATAAAAAAAAAACAATCTGATTAAAAAATTGGCAGAGTAACTGAATAGACATTTTTCTAAAGACATTTAAATGGCCAAGAGGTATATGAAAAGATGCTCAACACCATTAATTAAATCAGGGAAATGCAAATCAAAGCTGCAATGAGATATCACCTCACACCTTTTAGAATGGCTATCATAAAAAAGAAATAAGAGATAACAAGTGTTGTTGAGTATGGGAAGAAATGAGAACACTTGTGCACTCTTCATGAGAATGTAAATTGGTGCAGTCACTGTGGAAAACAGTATGGAGGTTCCTCAAAAAATTAAAAATAGAACAACCATATGATCCAGCAATGTCACTTCTGGATATATATGCAAAGGAAATGAAATCAGGATATTGAAGAGACATCTGCACTCCCATCTTTATTGCAGCATTATTAACAATAGACAAGAGGTGGACACAACCTAAATGTTCACTGATGGAGGAATGAATAAAGAAGACGTGGTATATGTATACAATGAAATATTATTTAGCCATGAGAAAGAAGGAAATCCTGCCACTTGCAACAACACACATAGAACTTGAGGGCATTGTGCTAAGTGAAATTAGTCAGACAGAGAAAGACAAATATTATGTGATATCACTTTTAGGTGGAATCTAAAACAGCTGAACTTGTAGAAACAGAGAGTAGAATGGAGGTTACCAGAGGCTGGAGGTGAAGTAAATGTGGAGATTTTGGTCAAAGAGTATGAAATTCCAATTAGAAGATGAATAAATTCTGGAAATCTAATGAATATCATTGCAGTTACAGTTAACAATAATGTATTATATACTTGAAAGTCACCAAGAGAGTAAATCTTAAATGATTTCCCCCATAAAAAAGAAATGGTAATTATGTGACTTGATGGAGGTGACAGCTATCACTACGATGGTAATTGTATTGCAATGCATAAGTGTATCTAATCAACACATTGTACACCTTAAACTTACACAATGCTATATGTCAATAAAGCTGGAAAAAAAACTGTCAAGGTCATCAAAAACAAGGAAAGTGTGAGAAACTGCCACAGCCAAGGAGAGCCTGAATAGGCACAGTAATTAAGTGTAATGCCATATCCTTGTTGGCATCCTGGAAGAGTAAAAGGGCATTAGGTAAAAACTAAGGAAATCTGAATAAAGCATGGACTTTAGTCAATAATACTGTATTAATACTGGCTCATTAATTGTGACAAATATGTTATAGCAATATTAAGATGTTAATAATAGGAGAAACTGGGTGTAGGGCATATGGGACCTCTCCATACCAACTTTACAAGTTTTCTGTAAATCTAAAAGTATTCTAAAATAAAAATTTTATTTTAAAAAAGTACAAGTACGTGAAATTAATTTTAATAACATTTTTTATTAAACCTACTTGTCCAATATATTAGCACTGCAATCTGTGGTCAATATAAAACATTTACTAATAGAATATCTTAATTCTTTCTTTTATATTAATCTTTGAAATCCAGTGCATATTTTAAAGTTACAGTATGTCTCAATTTGGATACCAAATTTTCATTGGAAATATTGATCTGTATTTAGTTAGGTTTCATAAAACTTACCAAAAATGTTGGAATCATCTAACAAGGATTTTAAAGCAGTCATAAAATGCTTCAACAATCAATTACAAATTTCCTTGAAATAAATGAAAACAGAAAATCTCAGCAAAGAGATAAAAGTTATAAAAATAGTCAAATAGAAATTATATAACTGTAAAAAATAGAATCATAGGATTAAAAAAAGCATTCTGGATCGGCTCAAGGGTAGAGTGGAGACGACAGGGATAGTATCAGTGAGTTTGAGTACAGGTCAATAGAATTTACCCTATCTGAACAATAGAGAGCAAATAGACTAAAAAAGAAAAACTAAAAAGTCTCGAAGACCTGTGTGAAAATAATGAAGAGCTCACATTTGTACCAATAGGGTCCCAGAAGGAGAGGAGAGAGAGAGTGGTATGGAAAAGAATACAAAGAAATAATAACTGAAAACGTCCCAAATATGGTGAAGGACATAAGCCTAAAAATTCAAGAATCTGATGAAACTCAAAAATAATAAATCTAAAGATATCAAATCCAAGACAGGCCATAATTAATGTTCTGAAAACAAAAGACAAAAGAAAAATTTTGAAAGTAGCCAGAGAGAAACAAAACATTACCTATAGAAGTGCATCAAGTGGAATGAGAGCAGATTTTTCATCTAACATCATTGAGCCCAAAAGGAGTGGCACATTTTTTAAGCGCTGAAAGAATAGAACTGTCAACTTTGGATTCTATATCCTGTAAAAATATTCTTCAAGAATGAAAGTAGAAATAGATTCGTTCTAGGATCAAAGAAAAGAAAATTGGTCTCTAGAAGACCTACACTTAAAGATTGGTGAAGGAGAATTCTTCAAATGGAAAGGAAATGATACAAGGAGAAATCTGGAGACTCAGGAAAGAAAAGAAAAAAAGGAAAGATCAGAAAGATGATAATACAATAGGCTATCCCTTCTTTCATGAGTGGTGTTAATTACAATGATATTTACACATCGTTATATGAAATGATAAATGATTTATATATCATCATATATAAATGATAACTGAAAAGGTTATGACATCATTTGATACTCAAGTCAAAGATATTTTACAATGGGGAAGGTAAAGGGGCCTAAAGTTAAGTTTTCACATTTTACTTCAAGTTGTCAAATGTTGATATCAGTGGATTGTAAAAAATCACATAAGTATATTTTAATACCGAGTGTAACCACTCCAAAAATTGTGCAAAGCAATACACTAAAAACCATTATAAATAAATAAAAAACAGAATCCTAATAATATTCAAGCAACCCACAGGAAAACAAGAAGAGAGAAACAGAAGAAAGAGAACTAGAGGAAACATAGAAAAATAATAAAATGACAGAATTAAGCTCTAACATATCTATAGCACTAGATGTTTACATTAGAAAGAAGGAATGGTCTCACATCAATAATCTAAGTTCCCACCTCAGGGAACTAGAAAAAGATGAGCAAAATAAATCCACAGCAAGTGTCCGGAAGAGAATAAAGATAAGAGCAAGAATTGATGAAAGTGTAAATTGGAAAACTATACGGAACATCAATAAAACAAAAACATGGTTTTCAAAAAATCAATAAAATTGATAAACCTCTAATCAGACATACAGAAATAAGGAGATACAAGACACAAATCACCACTAGCAAGATTGAGGCAGGGGATATTACTAAGGATCTTGCAGCCATTAAATTGATGAGGGAATACTATGAAAAAGTTACAAGAATTGGACACTCCTCAAAAACAATAAACTACTAAAACTTAGCCATGACAAATTAAACTATTTGAATGGTCCTACAACCATTGAAGAACTTTAATTCATAATTTCAAATCCCCCCCCCCCAAAAAGAAATCTTTAGGCTCAGATGGTTTTGTTGGAGAATTCTACCAAACATTAGAGGAAGAATTCACACCAGTTTTGCAAATTCTCTTCCAGAAAATAGAAGAGGGGGAAATAATTTTATGAAGTCAATATTATTGTGATACCAAAGCCAGACAAACATAATCCCCAAATGAAAACTACAAATGAGTATTTCTCATGAATTTAAATGCAACTCAACAAAATATTTGGTAACTGAATCCAACAGTATATAAAAAGAATATAAAAAGAATTATGTGCTAGCACCAAGGGGAATTTTTTCCAGGCACCCAAGGTTAGTTCAACATTTAAAAACCAATCAACGTATTCTACCATATCAACAAGTTAATTGATGCAAAAAAAAGCACTTGACAAAATCTTACACACTTTCATGATATAAACAATCAACAAACTAGGAATAGAAGAGAACATACTCAACATGATAAAGACCATTTATGAAAAACCCACAGCTAACATCTTAACGTGTTCACTATTACCAAGAACAAGAGAAGGGTGTTCACTATCACCACTTCTATTCATTATTATATTGGAAGCTACAGTTAAGGCAATTAAGCAAGAAAAGGAAATAAAAGCCATCTAAATTGCACAGTAAGAAGTAAAATCATCTCTCTGCACAGATGGCATGATCTTATACATAGAAAATCATAAATATTCCACAGAAACTATTACAGCCAATAAACAAATTCAGCAAAGTTGCAACATATAAGAAAAACACATGAAAATCAGTTATATTTACATACACTAGCAATCAACAATATAAAAAAGAAAGTTTTAAAAATATAACTATCTTTATTAAGAAATAATTGTGTACATAGTAAATATTAAGAAATCTACAAAAATCTCCTAAAACTAACAAGTTAATTTAGCAAGGTGATAGGCCACAAAGTCAATAAACAAGTTCAATTATATTTCTATACACTAGCAAGAAACAATTGGAAAACAAAATTTAAAATAATACCATTTATGAAAACTTCAAAAAATTAAATTAGTAGATGAACTTGTATTATAAAAGATAAATTTTTGTGTTATCCTTTTGCCAGATATGATTAGTTATCTTCTGGTGAATCTTTTACTTCTCCACACATTTAAAATATATTTATTGTTTTCTCTGAATTTATTTTGAAATATTTGGGTTGAGCTAAATTTATATCTTTTTTAAAAATTTTTAAATATTTTTAAATTTTTTTCTTTTTCTCCCCAAAGCCCTCCAGCACATAGTTGTGCATCTTTTTAGTCGTGGGTCCTTCTGGTTCTGACATGTGGGATGCCGCCTGAGCCTGGCTTGATGAGCGGTGCTATGTCTGCATTTAGGATTCGAACTGGTGAAACCCTGGGCTGCCGAGGCGGAGTGCGCAAACTTAACCACTCCGCCACGGGGCCGGCCCCTACATCTTTTGAAATGTTACCAGTTAGCAGTTTTGAATATTAGAGAGTGCAAATAATTGTAACCTTTTAAAATGTCTTTTGGATTATATTTCTCTCTCTCTCGGTATTATGGATGTGAAATATTTAACTTTTTATTCTTTGCATTAAATGCCTGTTATGTAGTGGGTTCCTAGCCAATAGTTGTTAAATGGTTATGCAATTAATATTGTTCTAGGTAACAATAAAAACTTATGTGTAGGACTTTGGGATTTGCTCACTGAGAAATTAAAAACCTAGAATTTCAGGTAACATATAAAAAGGAAATTAAGGAAATAACTTCATTTACAATGGCATCAAAAGAATGAAATACTTAGGAATATATGTAACAAAAGAAGTGCAAGACTTGTACACTTCAAACTACAATACGTCATTGAATAAAATTAAAGAAGACCTAAGTGTATTATGTATTGGTAGACTTAATATTGTTAAGGTAGTAATACCCCCCCAGTTGAGCTACACATTTGACACAATCCCTATCAAACTCCTGGCTCCCATTTTTGCAGAAATTGACAAGGTGATCCCAAAATGCATCCTGAACTGCAAGGGATCCAAAAGAATCTTGAAAAAGAATAACAACATTAGAGAACTCACACTCCCAAGTTCAAGACTTACTACAAATATACAGTAATTAGAACAGTGTGGTACTGGCATAAAAATAGATAGATCAATGACATGGAATTAAGAGTTCAGAAAAGAAACATACATCTATGATCAGTTCAACATGGAAAATAAGATGATTCAATTGGGAAAAAGTATGTTCAACAAATGGTTTTGGAACGATTGAATATCCACATGTAAAGAAATAAAAATGAATTAAATTCCTATCATCTCACACATACACAAAAAATAACTCAAACGGATCAAAGACCTAAACGTAAGAGCTAAAATTATCAAAGTCTCAAAAGAAAACATAGGGGGAAATCCTCATGACATTGGATTTGGCAATTATTTTCTGGATATAACACCAAAAGCATAGTAACCAAAGAAAAAGATGTAAATTGGAGTCATTAAAATTAAACACTTCTGTGGTACAAATGATACCACTAATAAAATGAAAAGATTACCCATGGAATGGTAGAAAATGTTTGCAACTCACATATCTGTTAAATGGCTTGGATCCAGAATACATTAAGGGATTCTTACAACTCAACAACAACACAAAGACAAATAACCCAATTAAAAATGGGTGAAGTATATGAATATATTTTTCTCCAAAGAAGGTATACAAATGGCTAGTGAACACATGCAAAGATGCTCAACACTACTAGTCATTAAGGAAATGCAAATCAAAACTATAATGAGATACTTCTTCACATGTACTAGGATGGCTGTGGTAATTAAAAGATAGGGCAATAACAAGTGCTTCCCATGATGTGGAGAAATCGAAACCGTCATATATTCTTGGTGGAAACGTAAAATGGTGCAGCTGCCTTAGAAAACAGTTTGGAAAATCCTAAAATATTAAGCAAAGACTTTCCATATGCTCCAGCAACGCCACTCCTAGATACATACCCAAAGGTACAAAGATGTACACATGATTTTTCATAGCAGCTTCATTCATAATAGCCCCAAATGGAAACAATGCAAATGTCTATCAATTGGTGAATGGATAAATAAAACATAGTATATCCATACCATGGAATATTACTCAGCAATAAAAGGAATAATGTACTGATACATGCTGCAACATAGATTAACCTCAAAAACATTTTGTTAACCAAAAAGAGTTAATCACAAAAGACCACATATTGTGTAATTCCTTTTATATGTACTGTCCAGAATTGGCAAATTTATAGAGACAGATAGCATACTAATGGTTGCCTAGGATTGAGAAAGGGTGGAGGAGTAATGGTGAGTGACTACAAATGAGTATGAGGTTTCTTTTTGAGGTGATGAAATATTCTAAAATTTATTTATGATTATGCTTGCACAATATGTAAATATATTAAAAGTCATTGAATTGTACACTTTAACTTTATGGTGTGCAAATTATATATCAATAAACCTGTTTTTAAAAAACGAATATATCATGTAAGCAGTAGATTATATGCTTCTGGAGCTCAGAAGAGTGATTCAGACTGGAGATAATTATTTGGGTGTTGTCAGTGTATAGACTACATTAAAATGTATGAGAATAGATGTTATCACCTAAGGAGGAATTGTAGATAGAAGAGATGTAAGGTACCAGAACTAGCCCTGAGGCACTATAACATTTAGAGATCAGAGAGATGAAAAGAAACCAGAAGAGACAGGAAAAATTGAGCCCAGTTAGCAGAGTTGTATATTATTCTACAGCTACACTCAACTAGCGATGTAGGAGAGAGTGGTATTCCAGGAGCAAAGAGAAGAAATTGTTTCAAGAAGGAGGGAGTGATCTATTTTGCCAAACATTGCTGATATGTTAAATAAAAGAGGACTAGGAAGAATTGGCATTGTATTTAACAACGTAGAGGTCATTGATGACCTTGACAAGAACTTTTTAGCTCTTTCTGTGGAATGGTTGGGATGAAAGTCTGATTGGAATTAATATAAAAGTAATTTGGGGAACAAGAATTGCAGAGAATCAATTTGATACATGGGTGGATAAGATGATGGGAACTACTGGTTGTTTTTACTTTCTCAGTGAAGTAGGAGTGTAGGTCATTAGGTGAGAATGAGCATGAGTTGGGAGATTTTAGAGGATTGAGGATAGAAGAGAAAATATGAATTTTTCATCTTCCTACTTGTGAGTGGGGAGAGTGAGTGGAATATAGAAATGTAGTATAAATTACTGGGTGGCATTGCCAGCCCACTGGTGGCTCTCAGTCATAAATTAAAAATGAGACCAGTTAGAAGAGTTATGTGTGTGTGAGGTTTTTTTGTGAGGAAGATTGGCTCTGGGCTAACATCTCTTGCCAATCTTCCTCTTTTTGCTTGAGGAAGATTGTTGCTGAGCTAACATCTGTGCCAATCTTCCTCTATTTTATGTGGGATGCCACCACAGCGTGGTTTGACAAGTGGTGCTGGGTCTGAACCCTGGATACGAACCTGCGAACCCTGGGCTACGAAAGCATAGTGCGCAAACTTAACCACTACACCACCGGGCTAGCCCCTGTGTATTTTCTATAGCCACAATCAGCTGTACCGATGCAGCTGTGGAGGAGACAAAGAGTCCTATTCAAGGAAATTTGTGATGTTGCCAAGCTAAAGAAAGGCAGTGGAGTTAAGGATCCATGCAAAGGATTGATTATGTTGATACACCATGAAATCTTAGCTAAGTAAGTAAGGGATTGAGAACTTCTTCGCATGAGGGTGAAGGGCAGTAAAAAGGTGTTCGGATCAATAGATTGTGGGTCCATATGAGGTTAAAGAATTTTTGGAGTCCAGTGATAGAGGGAGTTGGCTGGAAAAATGAAAGTGTTGGTCTGAGAGTGGGGCAAATGAAACTGAGCTTATGAAAGAAGTATAGTTATAGATAATGATGTGGTCAAGAGTGTATTTCTGTGGAAGTGGGTGGCTGAGATAATGTGATCAAGTTTATTTGGATAGGAAGTTATGGATTACAGGAGAAAGGATATTGACAGAAACATCTAAGTAGATATTAACTTCATCGAGAATTAGAAGTAGTGTTGGAGGAAATAACAGTCAGCCAGTGCTAAAATTTTTAAAGAAAGAGGAGGAAAGATGTGGGGGTCTATATATGACTGCAACAAGGATGGGTAATGGGTAGATTCAAAGGTGGGGACTATCAAGGAGAAAGGAGGGGCAATGATGTAGGGACAATTATTTGGAAGCTGCAACAAGGTGTAACAGGGTACAAAGCAAAGGATCATGGTATAGTGAGAGGATTAAAGAGAGGGTAACGAGAGATGATTGGGAATTCCTGGACTCTCACATAGCAATAATAGTGTCTCATTTTTAAAAAATTTTCATTTCTTTGATTACATTAAACTGAATTTTTTTAAATGTAGGTGACAGGATAACTGATTGTGGTCTTAATTTGTTCTCACTGAATTTCCTCTCTCCAAGTGTATGGAGGGTTCTTTTTTCTTGGGCAGGTACAGAAGTTATATAGTGGAACTTAAAGCAAAAATTGTCTCAAAATCTCTTGCTTAAAATTTTCAAGCCTAAACTCTTTGACACAAGTATGTTGTCATTCTCATAAAGGGAAGGGAAAGAGGTAATTACATTTTACTTTGGACGAGAGGGAAACAGAAGAACAAAAGCTTGGAGCAAAGAGAGCGATTCACCAGGAATAGGAAAAAACATGAGGAACTGTGATTACTAAAGCAGCAGGGATCCCTGCCTACCCAGCACCCAAGGAGGTAGCGATACCACAGTGGGTATGACCCTAGGTACCTGGGCTCTTTGCTTTGGCAAAGATTTCCATGACCACACATGACACAGAAGTCTCAGAGTCACCGCAAGAGACTAAGAGAGCAATGAGAGTATCAATGTTGACAAGTGTACACTATAGACCCCTGAATTTTCTGATCCCTCACACCTTCATACAACCCTAATGGATAAATGAGGGAAGCCCAAATAATGATTGGAATTAAATTTCTTCTCAGAATTGTGGGATAATTCAAATAACTCTTTTTTTCTTTGTTTTTTTTTTTTTGAGGAAGATTAGCCCTGAGCTAACTACTGCCAATCCTCCTCTTTTTTTTTTTTTGTTGAGGAAGACTGGCCCTGAGCTAACATCCTTGCCCATCTTCCTCTACTTTATATGTGGGACGCCTACCACAGCATGGCATGCCAAGCAGTGCCATGTCCACACCCAGGATTTGAACTGGGGAACCCCAGGCCGCCGAGAAGCAGAACGTGCACACTTAATTGCTGCGCCACTGGGTCGGTCCTGGTTTGGTTTGGTTTTTGCACATTCAGGTTTGTGGAGTAAAATTCATAAAGACTTTACATTGCCAGATTAAATGCCTATTTTCTCAGCCTGTCATATAATATTTCTTTTACTTGTAGAAATAAGATTTCATTTTTTTTGTAGTCCAATTTGCTTTGAACTTCATTATATTCATTTCTGACTATCTTGACTTGTGAGATTCAACTTCTTGGTGTTGTACGTTTGCCTTTAGACTTTTGGAAAGATGGTCCCATTTTGTATGCACTTAAATGACTACCTGTCCACCTGCAAGTCAGACACATTCTTTCATCTGCTAAAAAAGTACCTTCAGAAAATGCCTGGAATTTGATGTATCTGTTTATGGGAACATAATTTAAAATTTTTCGATCAAAATATATATTGACAAGATTTTATGACCCTTAAATATGACTCAAGATGCCACAACATAGAGTCACTCTTGTGAAAAAGAATCACATTCAGGCCAAATGTTTGTAGAAAACAGCCAGTTGGATGGCTTGTTTTTGAGCTGTTATTAAACAAACTTTGTCATTACTCATGCTCCTTGGCTAATTACTAAATGGGCATAGAGGTCCCTTATCAGCTACTTTTCAAGATAAACAAAACTTAAAAAGACACTTTTTTTTTTTTAACATTCAGAGACTCCCAAAGAGTCACTGTTGGAAAAGGCCCTAGACATCACTTAACACAGCCTTCTGCCCTGTGTTGTTTTGGTTTTTTTGCTGAGAAAGATTTGCCCTGAGCTAACACCCGCTGCTAGTCTTCCTCTTTTTGTATGTGAGCTGCCACCACAGCATGGCCACTGACAAACAAGTGGTGCAGGTTTGCACCTGGGAACTGAACCCGGGTCACAAAAGCAGAGTGTGCTGAGCTTAACCACTGGGCCACTGGGCTTGGCCCTAATTTTAATTTTATTTTTACCTATCCTTTGCTTCATCTCAGGTTTGTAGGTCAAAATAATTTGAAATTAACCAAAATAGGTCATTACCTTTTGGTCACCAGAACACAGACAGTACTTTGATGAAACAAATGGATTTGTGAATTTTAACTCTAAGTTGTTTAAATAAAACAGCACTAAGGACAATCAAGGCAAAAAAGACTGATTTCTCCATTTCAACTCATGTTTTTATTGAGCCTTTGCTGTATGTTAAGCACCAAATGAGGCACTTTGACAGATGGAGTGGCAAAGCTATAAGAAAAAGTTAATCCCAAACCTGATTTCCTATTCACCTACAAAGTAGGCTGTGGACTAGCTTCTGAAAATATAAATCCATACAGACTCAATTTTACTCCCTCAGAAACTGTCTGTTCTTTTTGAATCAGTTGATATGGTTGTGAAAAACATAAAATGTGACATGTGACAATATTTTCTGAAACGTGTTTGGCCTTTAACTTATTAGCTGCCTCCACTCAATTTTTGGAATTAAAGAGTAGACACACTCAATGCCTTTATTATCTTTAGGAACCTTAAGTGAGGGCCAAAGGCCCTATACATAAAAAAGTGCTATTATATTGGAAATCACAGTGTTGGAAAAAGATTCACTCAAAAGACTTGCAGTATTGGAGTCTATAAACACACTGCTCCCTTTGAGAGTGATAAAGTTACTAATAGTGACCTCTGCTCTTGACCTACCCTGTACTCATGCTTTGGTAAAGGGTCCCTAGGACAACGTCCTCTCTCAGCCTTGGGTTATCACCCTGCCCATTCTAATTCTAATCTGTGATGATACTTTTGTTCCTTGGCTTCTAACACTGTCCCTTAAAGTAGCTGAAGTCTGTGGGTCCTATATGTCAAGTTGAATGAGTCAATTTTATTGCAATGAATCACTTTGAATTTAGCTTCTAAAAGCCCAGACAAGTTTTTCATGCCCAGGTAACCTAACTCCTGAATGCCTGGCCACATTTGACAAATTAGGACCACGTCCCACTGGCCTTAAGGGGAAAGCTTGATGAACATCTCTTCAGAATGTTTTGGGACAATAGGATACTCATGGGACCATGCTTCTAATGCTTCTCTGATCTGCTGAGAGAAGTGCTATTCCTCTTCTGGCCCCAGTTGAAGGACTCAGCTTCCTAGCAACCTGCCATGATTACTCCATCTTCCATTTTCCACCATCAGCATGCACTAAACCCTTTCTTGAATGCTAAAAACTATAAATCTTTATTCCTCTCTTTGGATAAGGTTGCTCCTCTTTCTTCTCCTCTGGCCTTCAGGACACGGGTGGAATGGGAAGGAAGTCAGCATTGAAACTTTCTTGGGTTTTACCCAATCCATGTGAGTCTTTGAGTCTGTGTAAAGTCCTACATATTTAGAGGAAAATTAATCAGTTTGTAATTCCACCACTGTACCCAGAACGATTTTATTCAGATTAATATAGCCCTCCTTGGCCTGAATTCCTAATGGAACAACAGACAGAACCCCTAACACTTTCCAATCAGCGCATTATTACATACTTTAAAGAAATGAATATTCCTTGAATGAGTCCTAGTTCTGAAGTATTAGAAAGTATATTTCAAATAATGACATCAACCAATAATTTTTAAAATCTTTATTTTTAGAGGTTGAACAATGATTCATTGTAGATTTTCTGACGAAACAATTAGCAGTCTCGAAAATTATTTCAATAATTTTTAAAGTTAGAGCACAGATTGAATACAAATTGATTTCAACAGGAAATTGATTTAAATAGGCACTTTTTTAAAAGAATTGAAGAGTACTTAAAAGATCCCATTGAATACATGTGGCATTATTCCTGGTTTTATGGATACTGTCTCAGTTAAATGAATCTTGCAGAAAACACTTAGCGATTAATTTATCTAGAAACTGATAGCACTAAAAATATTAAAATTAATGCATTCTAATGGTTTATGTGTGTGTGCATGTGTGATTTCTGCTTTGCCTACTTTACTATCTTAATGATTATCCTTTCTTACTGTTTCCTCTGATGATCTTACCTTACTTCAACAGACCTAATCACTCAAAGCTTTTCTTGTCAGCCCTTTTCACACATCGTATTCTAGTTTTCACATATTTTCAATAATGCCTTTTATTTTGGACAAGGGCTTTGGCAAAAAAACTAAAGTACACTAAAGTAAAGCTGTACTCTGTCCCAATGCTACTCACAACCTGCCAGAACTTTCATGCTTCAAATCACAGGCTAGGGACATTGGCTTGTCAGGAGTCCCCCTCCATGCTCCTGTGATGAGCTGGAGCTTCCAGGTGCTTCTGCTACAAGCCGAGGTGTAGGTACAATTTATTCTGCCTATTATTGTGCACTGACTATGAAATTTAATTGTCCTTTTCTTGTTTCAGCTGGCAAAGGATGTAAAAATTCCAAATTGATTTTCATCAAAATCAGAAGTATTTATTACCTATGAACAACTTCAAATATTTTCAGTCCTTCCTATTCAGCTACCCAACATTTCAATCTCCCTTCTTAATTAGTACCCGGTTTCCTTTCTTCATTAATACCTTATCCTTTAAAGCTCAGTTACACATTTACAGTCTCTCTTGCTTGTTTACTTTGAGGCATTTCTGTAGATGTAGCTCACTACTGTTTATGTTTACTAGAATGACAGCCACAGAGCACAATGGGAGTTGACTTCCTAAAATAGTTTAATGTCTTACTGTCCTAAAAATATGATTTTAAGATAAAACTTATTTTTGAACCTTAACTTTGAGTAAATATTATGAAGGAAAAAATGAATTCTTAAAAGATTTGATTCTACATGCTACTTAAATGAGAAAATTTTCTGAAATTCAAACATAGCAAGCTCCATTTGCTCAGCGATGAGGTCCTTGCACAAAGTTCCCCAAGGCCTTTTTGGTGTACAAATTTATAATAATGAAAACTACGTCTAAGGAAATAATTTGACATAAAAGTTTGTTTTCTCTTTAAACTACTGCATTTAAAAAGTCATTCGAGTTGTAAACACTCAAGGATAAGCCAGTTTTAGGATCACATTATTGTGTCACAGTAACAGAAATATGAATCACATTTATTTCCTTAATGCATGGATTTAGGTTCTCCTAAATTCTCATTATTGAGCTACTACACTCTTGCTATAAGTTGTTAGGAAAATCCAAATCGTCATTCCCGGCACCAAGGTGCCAAGAAATAATGTGCTATCATGAAATCACACATAGTCAGCTGCTTATGTATTTTGGTTAACCAGGTAGTTTGAAAATTATTATTCCACTAGCACTGTCTTCAGATTTTAGAAGCAGAACTAGAGGAATTATACTGAGGTATACTTTGTGGTAGTTCTGTTGCTTCTCTATTGCCCCAGAACTAACCATGGTATTGAGGATGGATATGCAGAAATTATGCTTTTCACCAGGTAGCAGTTACCATAGGTGACCAAACACTACCTATCTATGGCGTCTCTAACATATTAGGAGGACGGACTAGCATGATTCTCACTACTTTTTGTAGATTTGGGTATCTGATGAAAGTTGTATTTTTGCAAAATCTTTTCTTTCTTTTTACCTATAACATTAAGTCCCTAACATGTGGACTTATCACTTTCAAATTAATTTTTGATTTTACAGAAATAGAAAGACGAAAAACACAAGTATTAGCAGCCAAAGTTTTTTGTTGTTATGTTTTGTAGTTTTTGTTTAATAACTGGAGGGAAATTTTTATATAGTTTCATACGGGATTGGGAAAATATTTACTGCTCTCTGATGGTCACACTGCTAGCCAGATAAGAATTTTGAGAAATCAACCCATCTGTCTTAGGGGGTAGAATTTGACGCCTACTTTAAAGTATTAGGAAAAAAAATTCAGTCTACAGTACATGTGTATAGGAGTTTTCAGTCCTGTATTCAGGCTTACAAGTGTATTATTTGGTGGTTTTTAAAAACAGCTATTGCACATTTTTGGGGTTCTGAGGAAAATCAAGCATCTGAGGCTTTCTTCCTTTCTTCTTTTCGGGAGAAAACCAGCTTAACATGGGATGAAAAGAACACAACTGGTCTCTGACTGCGGGCTTAAGTGTCATGGAGCAAGGAGGAAATGGGTGGCCTTTCCCCCCTTATCACTGTAGTGTTCTCCAGGCATGCAGGTTGTTCGGCCTTACTCTGATTTATAGCATAGTCCTTATCATTTTCATTTAATAATCTAACCTTTGGTTCTTTATATGACTTTGCAAATTCACATATGATTTGTTGCTACTTTTATTTTTTCTGAAAAGCCTCATACTGGGCCAATTCTTTTTAAAGCTGTTTGTAATCTAACTCATTACAGGTTTCTTTACTCCATGTTGTAAAATATGAATATAGATACTGTCCGAACTGTCCAAAGAGTAATGTTTGAATTCACAGTAACAAAAGTTACAAAGTTTGTGCAAAAGACATTGTACACCATTGGAGTACATAGAGCTTGCTATAGTTAATTTTATATATAAAGCTGCATTTCTCATTAAAACTATTCTGTGCTACATTAAAAGTAAAGTATCTGATTTATTTTTTCCCTTATAATAAAACTGAATGCTCATTTAATCTCAGAAATTTAAAGATGAACATTGCGTATTTATGTCGTTTGTAAATGTAATAAATCATTGGAACCTTTTAAACATCATAGTTGCTTTAGAGCTCTTCAAGTATTCCAAGGGTCATAAAGTAAACCCGGCTGTGGCGATTGCGCAGGGTAGAGGTAAAGAACAGCTTTAAAGAGAGAGAGAGACAACATTAGTAAATATTTAATAAATTATAACTGACATTTGATAGATACAACTATAATTTCAATTTATCTACATCAGCCAATTAAAATACTAAGCCATACTGTTTTTTAGAACAGGATTTCCTCAAATTAAAGAATAAGAATTTAAATTAGTATGGTGTCTAAATTATATATTAAAAATACCCTTTTACCAAGTTCTGTATAATTGTACTTCATATGGTTTAAATAAAATTAAGTTTTTGTAGGTGGCATTCATCTGCTAAAGTTCTTGATTGGTTTTGGTTAACAATGC
Source organism: Equus quagga (assembly GCF_021613505.1). Lineage (NCBI taxonomy): Eukaryota > Metazoa > Chordata > Mammalia > Perissodactyla > Equidae > Equus > Equus quagga. The sequence goes on from NC_060276.1 coordinate 38,807,896, forward strand.
CTCTTTGTTTTTTAAAATAATCTACTTTTACTCAAGTTGACTTTCCTTCTTTCTTTTAATATAAGGAAACAGTCAAATTATTTGGATGTTGTTCACCATTGTTGCTGGTGTTTAACTGGCCACTGAAATGTTCTGCTTGCTGTAATTTTCTATTTTCGTGAAATGGACTGACATCAATAGACTGACATTACAAGCTAAACCGATTGGCTTAGAGAGGAACATGTGTAAATATGGTCTGTGCCATAAAGAAAATTAAAACAGAACATGCACATAAATAGTAAACAGAGGCCTTCTTGTTAGGACTAAGGCTTTTGACATCCACAATGGATATACTTTGGAGGGTTTGTGACATAATAATGATGATGATAATAATAAGATAACACTAGCTACCCTTGATATAACACATTTTATGTGCGAGGCAATCTATGAGATGCTTACTATATACACATTATCACTAATTTCATAATTTTTCCCAAAGCAGTTATTAATGTTCCCATTTTGGAGATGAAGAAACTAAGGCTCAGAACAATTAATCAAACTTTCGGGTTCTTATACCTAGTTAGGTGTCAGAGCCAGGACTGCATCCTAGGTCTATCCGACCTCAAACATTGGCTCTTGCCATTATATCCCTTTATACTTCAAACCAGTAGCTTTCCTTGATGCACAGTGCTTCACCCTGTTTGTTCTGATACTAATTTGAATCCTAGGCAATCTCTTCTAAAAGTGAGTGCTTCCTAGTCCTATTAAGATTATTTCTTCACCCTATTATTTCTCACAATATTTAGGGACTGTAATGATTTTATGCAGTGCATTTTTCCATCTAAACTATCTGAATTGGTTGTTAAAATTGCTCAAAATACACAAATAATTTCCAAATCTTGATTTTATTTTTCTTTCCTGTATAATGGACATAATAATATCCACTTATGAAGATTAAATGTGATAGCTTTTAAAGTATTTAGCACAAATTCTACCACATAATTAGGTGTTCAGCAAACATATGTACTTTTTCCTTCATCTGTTATTGGATTATGTGGAAAACTACAAAACGCAGATATACTCAAGCATTCTGTTTCCAAATATCATATTAATATGAACATGAAAAGAACTGTGCATCAAAGACAATAATGGATTTTAACCAAACAAAGTAACGTCTAAGCTTTGCTTAGGACATAATTAGAATTTTTACTTTATTTGAAAATGGTTTCTTCTTGAAATCAAATTTTATCATTTACCAAATCAATGTTTCTACTGCAAAATATAATTTTTTTATCAGTAGTATGCCAATTTGGGAAATATGGTATAAATATGTTTTTGGCCAGACAGAAATAGAAATTTCCCTAGTTAATTTTCATTGTTTGTTTTATTTCTGCTTTAACTGGAGGATGTAAGCTATACCTTGTCACCTCGGGTACACAGAAATCTCAGCTTCTTAATTGACCTGCGCTTCAGTTCACTTTCCAGAACACTTGATTGCAAAGAGCGGACTTCAATGGCCTTTTGGCCCCATCCTGTGGTTCTCTGTGTACATTCATAAGCTACGATAAAAATATAAAAATCAGAAAAACACAAAATCTTTCTATCAGTGATAGAAAATTATACCCACAGTCAACATTTGATTATGAAGAGATTCATTATTACAGTTCAAATAAACACGTTCTTTTTTTTCCTCCTTCTATAGTCAGTCATTTGGCCATTATGCTGCTCAGCAGTGGTGTTCAAACCAGCTATCTACTGTCACCATTGCAACCAATGCTGAATAACTAGATCTCAATTAATTTTTGTTTTCATATCCTCTAATACTGCAGAAAAAGCTAAGGGTTAATTCTACCCTATTTGTAGAAAGTCAAATTGGCCCACTGCCATTCTATATTTTACAGTCTAGCTGAAGTAAAACATTCCATAAGGGTTTGTATTTGTGCTCAAGCGATCTACATGGAAACCTAACTCTTCAAAATTTAAACCATTAAAAAATGACTTGCTCAAATAATGACTTTAGCAACTCTAATGCAATTCAATGAATTACCATGTTATAAACATAACTAAAGCTAATTTGATACTGTTAAGGCTCTCTCTTGCTCAGAAAATTTTCATTAAGAATTTAACTTTTGGGGGTCGGCCTGGTGGCAAGGCGGTTAAGTGCACACGTTCCAATTTGGCGCCCTGGGGTTCGCCAGTTTGGATCCTGAGTGCGGACATGGCACCACTTGGCAAGCCATGCTGTGGCAGGCATCCCACATATAAAGTAGAAGAAGATGGGCATGGATGTTAGCTCAGGGCCAGTCTTCCTCAGAAAAAAAGAGGAGGATTGGCAGCAGTTAGCTCAGGGCTAACCTTCCTCAAAAAAAATTAAATAAATAAATGAAAAAGAATTTAACTTTTGGACCCTGTCTTATATTACTTGGTGACAAAGATTACGACAATTGCTTTAAAGAAGAATACCTAATTATGTAAATAGCCATACAGTCAGCTGGTGCTGTAACGTATTTTCTGACACAAGGAGCAGTATTATTGTTAAATGTTTAACTTTCAAGTGATACTTTTTGTGTACTTTATGGGGAAGCAAATTTCCATAAATGAATACTATCCTGCAATTAAAATAATATCAAGATTTTGAATCAAGCTAAAATAGTCTAGAAAACACCAAAACAAGGCACCTTCATTGTCATATTAACACAACTAAAATCAGAATTTAATTCATTAGACTTTCCATTTTCTTCTATTATAAAGGCAATAAACTCTGCATTGATATAACTACAATATAGGTTTTAAAACACTTCCTTATCTTTCTCGAAGGTTCTAGGATGACTTTGTTTAAACCTGGCCTATATACACATATACATTAAATATGCACTAAAGGACTCATGAAGGAATTATTAAAGTTTTATAAAAGTGACTTTTCATAGGCAGAGTGTGAGCTATTTTGAATCCCTCAACTAAAACTTACCAAGCATTTATTATCTCTTGCTTCCTTTTACACTACAATTAAAAATATTTGTATGTCTAAAATTGACATTAAAATTGTAATTAAATTACAATCATATTTTTATTCAGACAAATGGCTCTCTTGGAAGAAGACTTTATAAGTCTCATTTCAGACTAGGATTAAAATCACTCCAGATTTAAGAGAAGTAAAGGGAATCCACGGCCTGAGTGATGGGAATAAGTAATAGATTTAATTCATCTGGATTTGAATTTTTTAGCCTATGTGAATACTTCATTAAAAATGGTATTTTTGTCAATAACTATACAGAGTGAAGTTTCTAAACTTAACACACAGGCTCTAAGTACACTGTGCATGTGGCATTACATAATTTCCACCTTAATTCTGAAACACACTAAGCTCCCACTTAACCTAGCTACTGAGCTAGCTTGCTTATGAGATGGAATCCAATGATTTTTGGTGGGAAGTGATAGTTTCTGTGATTGTTAAGCCTCTATATATTTGTTTGAAAATCCAGAGTTATTATGATCTTATTATTATCTACATTTATTATATCTCAAGGAAATGTAAAATTTAGATTGGGGAAATCTGGATCTAGGTTAGTTTTAAATAACAAAGCACTTGTTTTCAGACAGAAAAGGGGAGTAATTGATTTTCTTAATATCAGTGTAGTATTTAGTATACTCTCAAAATACCCTTAATACATAAACCAAAATATCATGTTCTAATAGTGCTATAATTTATTTTACACATAGAGATTTTTCGAATTCTAGCAACTCAAAATAGCTTTTTGCTTTAGGTCAGAAGTTGTCCTGCCTAAGGACAAGAGTGGTATCAGATGACCTTTTAAGACCTCTTGGATTCTTATGATTGTCTAGTGGCATAAATATAGGGTTTTGCTCCCACTTTCCCATTCGAACAGAATTTCTCTATTCCAAATTCTGATTAACATATTGATCACAAAAGTACCACTGTAAAGGTTAGAACAAGAGTCACTATTTTCAGTTTCTTTTGCCCCAGATCTATCATATTGTAATCATTTACCTTCTGTCACTTAAAATGGTTTAAAACCCTCTGTGAGTTCTTACCTCTTTGAAAAAGTTGAAGCAGGTTTTCAGAACAATCCTAAACACTATGTACACAAAAAGAAAGGATTCTGCAGATGCGATGCAAAGTGTCATCATCCCATAATAAAAAATGTCCATTAAAAAGCAGTTCTTTCAAACTGGTCCTTAAAGCCCCACAAGGATCGCATTTAGCCATTTTATAGAGATTTCGGAAGCTTCTGGCATCTCTACTGACAAACTACCTTTCTCTCTCTCTCTCTCTCTCTCTCCCTCCTCTTTCTCCTTTATTTGCTTCATTAAAGTCCTCCTTCCAAGAACATTTATCCTCCATCAAATCACTCTATGCTCTCTAATAGTTTACTGTTCACATGCATTCCCTTCCCTATCTAGAATCATCTCTGTAGTCATCAAGTCTCAGAAACATACACAAGAGTCTCAAGTTATTCAGATTTCCAAGATAAGCAATTCTTCACTGGTCAGGAAGAAAAAAATGTCCTGGCCTGATGAAGATGAAGAGACAGTTTTCTTTATGTTTCCATCTGGGCGGTACCTAATAGGCATCCCAGTCAGTCATATTTACCTCTTCTGTAAGTGAAGGATGATGAAATCTTAGTGACAACGAGTATGTCACATATTCAGTTTGTCTTTGATTCCTCACAAGAATATTACTCACTAAACAGAACACTACTGACTGTATGAAATAGAAACAGTTTGCTCTTCTTTTATGACTACTTGGCAGTCTCCTAAGATAAAGGTAAATCCCCCAAATCAACATGATGGAATGAAGCATTTTCAACATCTGTGTAAAATCTGCCAGCAAAAGGAGTTAAAATAAAATCACAGATTATTGTGGAAAGGGATTCCTCTCCTATTTTAATTATATGATTATTGCAAATGAACAACGAAGACAGCCAAAATCAGTCTCTTTGTGGTAGCCTCGTGAAATCATTAAGCATACGACAAACACACACATCACCGTCCTGAGGGAATAAGCACACAGTATTCCAAATTAACACTATATGCCTTGAGAAAAATGTGATACTTCAGGAGTTAGAAACTTCTCTATCATCATCGGCCACAGGAAAATTTTTATACATACCTACTGAAGATGGTATGTCTCTCCACACTTCGAGGATCTTCTTGAAGAGTTGTTCATTTGCTTCCATAGAAAGGGCTTCAGCATTGAAGGTGAGCATCATGCCAATTCCCAAGGAATCAGGTAAAATGATGATATTCTGCAGTATAATGATTTCCAGGGTCTGGAATTACGTTTCATAAGGATTTACATGTCCAACATTTTATCACTACTACTTTAATTGAAGCAGTTTGGCTGAGCAATAAAGACCAAAAAGGGATTCAAAGTGCAGAGAGGAAGAGAAACTTCTATTTCAGTATTAAACAGCATGCTACCCAATACTTGAAAAGAGCCTTCCCTATGTCATAAAGTAGTCACTGTTTAATATTCTCCTTTTATTTAGGAGAAAATCTTGTTTGCAAAAAGCAGAGATATATTTCCAAGACAGGGAAATTCATTGAAATTTCATCAAGTATTATGTATAATGATAAAAGAAACAATAATTAATACAGAATTGGATTTCAGATTCATTTCAGCACATTAATGAATACTTTAGTAATGAATGTGTAAACCAAGTAACAAATACACAATCACTGGTAATCAGCCAATTCATTCAAGTCAGAAATAGAAAATTAAGTTAAAAATAGCTTGAGCTTAAAATGTTTACAAGGAGCAGCTTTATAATATTCTTTGCTGCTTGAAATATAATAGTCATCCTCCCTTCACAAAAAATGTAGAATTTCTTATTCAACTTATATAACCTTAAAATACCTTCAGTACACAAATTCGGAGATGTATTAGGTGACATAATATGACATACTAAGAAATATCTAAGATTTTCTAAATTTCACAATGTATAAAACAATGTGACAAAATTTGCTTAAACTGCATTGTCACATTAATAGTATTTCCATGAGACATGAACAATTACATGCCTCTATTATTTCTCCAAATTAGCAAGTTACAGGAAAAAAAAAGTCAGAAACTATACTTGCCAAACTCAGTGTACTCAGGCCATGTGCTTGAGGCCGTGTCTCAGCAACAACAATCCTTAAAACTAAAATGGGGATCCAGAGACGAAAAGCAATTTTAATGCGTTCCCTGGGCACTCGCATGAGCAATTGAATCAGAAAGAGATGAAGAGAGAAAAAGAAATTGCAAGAAAGAAGCTTGTCTCAAAAAAATCTGTTTAGAATAAAGCTGGACAGCCGTAAATCCAGAAAGCCTCAGAGGTAATTCTCTTCCTTCTCAGATGATTCCCGAAGTAACCAGATAGTCCTTAGCACACATGGCTCCCTTGTAGCATTACGGCTTTTGCAATCCAGCACTCTTGAAAAATATTATTTTTAGTACATTCTGTTTCAGAAGACGCTCTCTTGTCCCTTATATTACAGTCCTTTCTGTTTTAATGGGTCAAGACACTAGGGAATTTAGCTAAAAATACTATTTTTGAATATACTCAAGGTATCCTAATTAGGTCAGAAAATGATTTTTGAAAACTCATCTTCTCTCATTTTTGCTGCCACAATAATTAACTGATTGCTTCAAAAGGCAATAATTCTCTTTTCTCAGTAGCCAAATGGAACACAGTGTTCACATCTTCTGGAATGACTTTTCAAATAAGTATAAGCTTGGACCAATACTGCAATGTTCAATACAGCATTAGCTTCAAAATAAAGGCTAACTGACATGACATAAAAATAAGATGCAAGAATTTATGGAAGACACTTCAACTGAAGAATATTTATATAAACATTAACCTGAACTTGTATCTAAATGACTTTGGCTGGGTTTGGTTCAATATTTTCTACATTACAAACAGGGTGATTTCTATATAATCATAGGTGACAACTGAGTGATCAGCTGATTAGATTGTTAATATGACCACAACATTTTTTTTAATGTCTCCACTAATGATCTGACAATTGCTCCATGTAATTTGTAAGAGATGTATAAGATAATTCTGAAAGCTGCGCTATACACATTACTGGAGTGATTTTAAAAAGTCTATAAAAGTTTTCTCCTGGACTTCTGCGTAATGCTAAACTGCTAAAATTTTACTTGTCGACAAACTGGGGAATTGAAAAAGGGTGAAGTAGAGATTTGTTGGTTCAGCCATTCCTTTTAAATATAAGTTTCAATAGGACAAACATCATTGCCACCATCAAATTTAAAACACAATAGAATTATATTTTGTATGGGATGTGTGTGGGAAAGGAATTCTATTATGTTTGAGCTCTTTATAGAAATGATGTGAATAGTGTTTTTACAACTATCCATATTTTAGATGTTGTGCCATGTTTTCATTATTTATAATTATTTAAGAGTTAAGAGTTGAGGTGCACTAGCTTTTGAAATGCTGAATCCTTTTATGAGACATTCTAAACTATAATTGATACTATAAGAGAACACTTTATGATAATTTGCTATATATCACAGTTGAAGGACTACAATCTGGATAAAGAAGGAGCATACACATAATAATGCTTCAATACTGGTGTCGTATTTTTAAAGAATCTGTTAATGCTTTATAGAGTGCAGAAAGACTAAAGCAAGGATTGCAATCTCATATGCCAACTAGGGCCAGTTATTATAATACATAAAGGTGGATGGATAAAGAATATACTCCATCTAAATGGGGACAGGCACAAATCTCTTCCAGTTCATAATGGCTAGATAGTAATATGGGCTTGATGTTGTCAGATCTTTTGGTTTATCAATAGAAATCTAGATTTTTAAGTGTCAACTCTATTCATTTAAAAAACAAAGAAAAAACACTGTGCCAGAGAAACAAAATCTATCTATGAATAGACTCAGCTGTCTGGATTAAGAAACCATCAGTGATTTTTGTTTATCTATTACTGCTTTCTGGCACTCTGTACTAACTTATTAGGTCTCAGTTCCAGTATAGATATTGACAATCATGTTTTTAAATCTTTAGGAGTTTTGACAGTTGGGATAACTCAAATTGTGGTAAACAATAATTTCTAGGGATCTTACGTTATTTGGCAGGGTCACATCAGACATAATCTCAGATTCTGCATCAATGATGTGATATCCATCTGCTGAGCTGAAGAAAATCTTTAGTCTTTTTTCAGAACCAATAGCCAGGTCAACTGTCACTGGCTTATGACCAAGTGTTGGAAATACCTGTAGATATAAAACCAAATATGGCCAAAAGGCCAAAAATGACACTCCGACAAGGCAACAATCCCCCCCACTTTTACTTAATAGGTTTATAAAACTAAGGTTGATTTTAAATTATGTAATGTATTTAGAGACCTATGTCTTACACATTATCTTAGGTCTGTTACTATACCAAGAATATAATTATATTCAGGTTCTAAATATTGAGCTTCCCTTCGAAAGCCAAATCTCCAATAATCATAAGAGCCCTGCACTCTGTTTGCTGTCTTTAAATTTCTTGCCTTGAGCTTCAGCAAATGAAGGAGCTCATCTGGTCTCTTAAACCGGTTCGCTGGATCAGCTGCCTGTATTTTTGCCAGTATTCGTATATAGGCTTCATAGGACATGTAGTCTCCTTTGGAGTCTGCTGATTGATCAATGCATACTTGGTAGGGAATGAAAAAGGCCAGACATGTTAACCTACCATAGACTGGATGTATTCTAGGCACCTATGGTTCCTAGTCCAAGGAAACAAAAAGCCAAACAGGAGTCATTGCCAAGTTCAGGTCACAGCAGAAGACTGAGCAGCACAGGATTCACCATACTGTAGTCATGAGGTGGGATTCAAGAACTGGAGTGAGGACTTTGACCAGGAGCTGTGTATCAGGCTAGACAGACTGTTGGTACTTATCTTCTTTGCTTTCCAGCTCCATACCAGGCAGCTCTGACCAATCAGCAGACACCCAAGAACAAACCCATATCCAAATACTGACCGCTGACCCAAGGCCCAATTTAGGGAGATCAGATCAGGTATGTGATTTGTGTCAGGGCAGACCCAGACTGTCTGTATAGTAGTCTGTGCTATTTATAAAAGAACATATTTATTGTGCAAATAGAGAGTGAAGGGCAGTTGTAAAAATTAGTCCATCTTTACTGTATACATGTGATGTTTTGGTCTACAAAATATACCATGAAAACAGATCCTGACCTAAGATACAAAAGTATTTCATGAATACATGCACGGGTCTATCATGATGTGTCCTTATCCATGCTTCATAAAAACTTGTCCGTGGACCAACTAGTTCAAAATCACCTGGAACATTTGCTAAAAATATAGATTCCTAGGCCCCACTCCAGACCTACTTATTCAGCCTGGGGTTGAGTCTGAGATCTAAACTTTTAATTAATGTCCCAGATGATTCTGGTATAGATCCCAGATTAGGAGTTACTGGACTCTATATAATGCTGCCAGTTCATTAATCAGTCCTCATTACTATGGTGGAATAAACACAAAATAATCCTATTTATGTGGAATTCTGGAGCATTATAAAAAAATAAACAGAGTCCTCAGTTAATGAGATGTGATTTAAAAAATCATCAGCAACTTAATTGGCTGGGACACTATATGGTTACCTTAAAAGGCTGATCCATAGACATTCAGTCAAACCATAAGAAAAGTGGAAATAATGCTGGTAATCCAAATTAGCCTAACTACAATTCCTTGCAATAGTTCTAGAGAGAAATGCATTTACAGTTCCAGTTTGGGAGGAATATAGACCCACCCTTTCTTCCTTACCTCCATCTATTGTAGCCTTGGTAATTAGAGCAAAAGCTTTCTTTTCCCTCATTCCTTTTTCAGTGGGGTTCCCCATCTATCATTGCTACACCTTTCCTTACCTACTCTCTGCTCTCCACCCGCCCCACTAAAAGAAAACAAAGACTTTCTCAGCTTCAAGTCGTTGGAGTGGCAACCAAAGCCCGTGTTTGGGCTCCAAAAGAGAAGGTCTTCATGTTGACTACAGGAATTGGGAGTGAGGAGCTGGTGGGGAGATCCTCTAAGAGGAGGGGTCAGGGATTTCCCTCACACTCTCCCTTGTTGTGGTGCCTGTGAATTGTCTAAAAAAGGGTTAAACAATAATTATTGACATGATATATTCAAATACATTAACTGTAGAAGAATGGTATATATTTATGCTACTGTATTCCAATTGCTCTGTTTACAATTTCTCAAAAGAAAAACCATATGATCCAAAGGAAAAGGAGACCACTCACTTTAATAGCAGTGCTTTCATCGAAGGACTTTGGTGCCCATGCATAAAGGTGAATTGATGATTTCAAAGCAATTGCAATATATGTTGTTTCTTCATGTTGGACTACATGATAAAATACAAAAAAGTAACAATGCCACAAAGTTTACAAGAACATGCAAGTATTTACATTTGTCATCGAAAATGTCATAACCACAGTGTAACAGCACAGATCATTCATTTTTAGAAAAGCTATTTGGTTACAATTTGATGTCCCAAAAAAGGCAACAAAATTACTATATAGTTTTATGGAGTGTATGCATTAGCCTTCAAGAACACTCTAAATTGTACACTGAAAACTACAAAACATTGCTGAAAGAAATTAAAGACAACTGAAATAGATGTTAATGGATGGGTAGACTTAACATTGTTAAGAGGGCAATACTATCCAAAGTCATCTAGAGATTCAAAGCAATTTCTGTTAAAATCCCAATGGCCTTTTATGCAGAAATGGAAACAGTGATCCTAAATTCATGTGGAATTAGAAGAGGCCCCAGATAGCCAAAACAAACTTGAAAAAGAATAACAAAGTTGGAAGACTCACACTTCCCAATTTCAAAATATACTATAAGCTACAGTAATCAAAACAGTGTAGTATTGATATAAGGATAGGCATATAGATGAATGGAGAATTGTAAGTCTACAAATAAACCCATATATCTACAGTAAATGGTGCCAAGACCATTCAATAAGGAAAGAATAGTCTCTTCAACAAATGGTACTGGGACAACTGAAAATCTATATATGAAAGAATGAAGTTAGACCCCTTACCTCACACCATACAGAAAAATGAACTCAAAATGGATTGAAGACCTAAACATAAGAGCTAAAACTATAAAACACTTAAAAGGAATATAAGAATACATCTTCATGGCAATGAATTCTTATATTTGACACCAAGAGCATAAGCAACAAAAGAAAAAAAATAGATAAATTTGGTTTCATTAAAACTAAAATTTCTGTACATCAAAGGACACTATCAAAAAGGTGAAAAGACAAGCTATGGAATGGGAGAAAATACTTGCAAATCATATATCTGATAAGAGCCTAGTATCCAGAATATATAAAGAATGCTTATAATTCAACAACAAAAAGACAATCCAGAGAAGACATACAAATGGCCAGTAAACACTTGAAAAGATGCTCAACAGCATTAATCACCATGTAGTTTCATTAATGCAAATGAAACTACAATGAGATGCCACTTTACACCCACATGGATGGCTAGAATCAAAAGACAGACAGTTACAAGTGTTGGCAAGGATGAAGAAAAAATGGAGCCTTCATATTTGTGGCAATGTAAAATGGTGCAACCACATTGACAGTCTGGCAGTAGCATCCAAGAGAAAAGAAAACATGCATTCCAATGTACAAAGATGTGTATGAAATGTTCATAGCAGCATTGTTCCTAATAGCCAAAAGTGGAAAGAGTGCAACTGTATAAAAAAGGAATGTATAAAAAATTGGATAAACTAAAGGTGATATATATATACAATGCAATACTATTCAGCAATAAAAAGGAAGTACTTGATACATGTTGTACAGACTACAGCATAGATGAACCTTGAAAACATTATGCTAAGTGATAGAAAAGACCACATAATGTATGATTTCATTTAAATGATTCGTCCAGAAGAGACAAATCTACAGCAAAAGAAAGTAGATCAGTGGTTACCTAGGACTGTGAGGGGAATAAGGTGAATGTAAGAGGGATAGAATGTGGAATGATTGCTAATGGCTATGGGGTTTCTTTGTGGGATGATAAAAATTAGATTATGGTGATGGTTACACAACTCTATAAACATTCTAAAAATCATTGGATCGTATACTTCAAATGGGTGCATTTTATAGTATGTAAGTTATTTCAATAGAGCTGATTTTTTAAAAAAGAGAAAAAATGTATAAAAAAGTATATGCTTGCTGTCAACTGGACCTTCTGGTTCTTGTGGAATATGTTGTTCCACCTGATGGATTTATACTTTGTGCTAAAATCCCTCTTTCTTGGCAGAGACATTGTTTCTGTCCTCTCTAACCTGATTTCATCTGAGACCAATATATAAAGCTTTCTTCTCTCTGTCTGTGAGTCTAGTTTACTCTTTCTTTTTCTTTTGCACTGTTCCCAAGTAGGCCAAAGAGGCATGATTAATAAAGCCCCCAAAACAAGGGAATTCTCTGTTAAGCAAACACTTCCTATAATTTTAATACACGGCAGCAATTGGTCCTGGCCCATTATTTTGTGGATCTTGGAAGGCTATGAAAATACCATGCAAGTATGAACATGTTGCTTGTTCTCCTGTGTGAAGATGCTACTATTCCACCTGTCAGTAGGACAAATGTTTTTGGTTGTTATAAGAGCTGAGATGGGTTGGAATGCGGCCAGCCAGGACAACTAGACTTACCATCCACTTACCAAGAGCACAAATTTGAAAGGTGACTATCTTTGTAAACTCTCTCTTATTGAACTAAAAAATTATCAAGTTAGTAGAAGGCATTTATGCTATATAAACTCCTGGTTTAACATCTGGGGATATCTTTCACCTCAGGCTACCAAATTTAAAGAATATGATTTGGAGGAAAGTAGTGATACATAAAACTAGAAGAAAGTAGTGTATTTGTTTAATGCCTAATTTGTCTGGGTACTCATTTCTCCCTTTAATGGTGTATGTATACATATGTACACACATATGAAAACCTATCCTGGGACAGCTTCTTTATATGCAGAACAGAAATGGTCAGTTAGGATGGAAATACCCTGCTGCAACTCATATTATGTGATTCCAGCTGTCTCTTACTTATGCCACTAGTTCTGCCTGAAGGCACAATTAGTGAAGAGGAAAGAAGAAAATGAAGGTTGAGAGTAGGGGGATTTGCTTCAGAAATAGAACAGAATGGAATAATATTACTTCCCAGTTGTTGACAGAGGAAAACAGTATTCTGAGACCGTGGAGTTGTTTGTTACTCCACTTCACAGTGGATGGTTGTGAAGAGACAAGGGATATGAAAACACTCTAATAAGACAGGAAATATTTAGAAATTATACTCATGAATGTCAACAGTGGGAGCAAGAGCCAGCAGATCACAGAAGAATTTTCTTTTTGACCCATCATAAAGTTTCCTGGTTAGTATTAAAAGAGATTTTCCAATTTAAAAAGAAGACCAGGAAGATGTCTCAATTAAATTCTCTCATTTTTGTATATGAAGTTGCAAATTCTTTCCTTTCTCTACTTTGCCTTTTGCAACAACATATTTAACCAAATGAAGGAAAGCAAAAATTTCTATAGCTGTAGTAAACATGAAATGGGACTCACGGACACTGAAGTGTTCACAGCCTGTCAACTTATCGATAGCTTTGCAGGCTTCCTCTGTCTTTAGCATTTCCTCTTGTCTTCTTTTACTTTCTGGATCATCATTCAAAATCTTGTTCCGCAGCCAGGTCAAATGATACACCCGAAGTCTGTTCTTACGGCCTGATAGATAAGAAAAGCTGTTTCATTTCAGTCTATTTTTTCATATATTAGAAGTACAAAAATATAAAGTTATTTTGCCTTTTTAACCAAATGTTTTCACTAAAGTAAAAAAACTTTTAAAAACCTACACTGCATCAGAGTCTTCTCTTTAGCGTTTGGAAATAGGATAGCAAAGTCTCTCTTAGTCTCTGACTTCTAAGAGATAGTCAAAGTGTCTACTAGCTACCTATGTGCCTGTCTGAAGTGAATGTAAACTACTTCTTTGGGATAGGTTAAGACTTGCTACTGCGCTGGCAACAGAATCGCCATCCGTTCATTTGTACCTTGGTTTTTATATAAGTCATGACCCTTCTGGGATTCAGAGACCCAGAAGCCGTCTCTGGTAGTGGGTATGTATGAGTGGGATGTTTGACGTCTTTATTGACTGTTAGGCATTCATAGCCAATGGGATGGGTGTCTTTGTGCTCTTTCATTCCTGCACTCTTACAAAATAATTGAACAGATTTATTAGTTGTTTCTCAACCCAATTTACCCTTGACATTAATTTTCTAATTATAAATCCCATCAACTTCTTACAATTCCTTCAGGAAGAACTGGCCATTAAAATTACACATTTCTTTTCATATATAGTAACTTTATATTCATTTTTAGGGTTTGTGATTATAAGATTTCTAGGCCCAACAATAGGATTCTTACTTATGTAATTAATCTTAAATGTGTTTTTACATGACATTTTTAAAGCAATGTTAGAATTCACACATGCATGTCTATTGCCATTCTATTCCTAAATGGTAAAATAAATTTGTGCTCTGAACTATTAGGTATCTTTCCACACTGATGTTCTCAGTACTATTTGATGAAAAATAATCTACATTTCAGAGAAACGTATGTATTAAAAGGGCATATTTGGGTTAGAAAATGTTGGATAAAAAGTAAAGAAATCTGTTATCCAGATGTGCAGTCTCTAAGCCACCTAGATGTTTTCAAAAACTACATGTGCCTTCTGTGTACCTCAAGGAATTATAAATGAATGACCATGAAACATGATCAAAAATATCATGAAGCTTTAGCATATATATAGAGGATTTTCTCCTCTAACAAAAATTTAAAGCAATGTTAATCATATTTAGGAATTTATATAATCGTCAATTAATGTGCAATACGGCTACTATGTATAGATAGGAAGTATGTAAACACACATAAATGACTGATTAACATCATTTTATTCTGTAGTCAAACCTTTTTTTCTTTTTACTTTTCCTGTCCTTTTGTCAGTTATCTTTTGCCTACAGTTAGCTTTAATGCTAGTGCTTTCCTGATACCGAGTAATGTGTAGTAAGCACAATCACTATTAACATCCATTTACTTGCTCTCTCATATTCAAAGTTTCAGGCTCTGACTGACCAAAACTAAAGTTCAAATACTATGTGGGAACAGTGTAGAGGTCTTAGGGGATCCATTCTTGTTACTAACCCTATCTGCAGGCCCTTATGACAAGGCTGTGCATCCAATGATTGCCCACTTTGTTCTTTGTTGCTTCTAACACATCACAAGAAAGGCATATGGTGGCTGTTAGTGTGATTGTGTGTGCATGGATGGGTGAGGTTTTGAGTTGTGAAGTTGCAGGTGGCTACTCAGAAAAGACCCGAAAAGATGCAAATGGCATGGTTTTTCTTAACATTGACCTAGGTTAGGTGCATTACAATCCAATAACCAGACTCCAAAGGAGAATCAGAAGTTAGTTTAAATTGTAAATATAAAAGGAAATACAGGGGCCGACCCCGTGACTGAGTGTTTAAGTTCTCGCGCTCCGCTTTGGCGGCCCAGGGTTTCACCGGTTCAGATCCTGGGCGCCGACACGGCACCGCTCATCAGGCCACGCTGAGGCGGCATCCCACATGCCACAACTAGAAGGACCCACGACTAAAATATACAACTATGTACCAGGGGGCTTTGGGGAGAAAAAGGAAAAATAAAAAATCTAAAAAAACAAAGGAAATACAGCAAAGAAAGTCTGGTGTCCCAATTAAAGGTTATATATAAAATGCTTTCCTGTGAACACTTTCACCTGAGAAAGTATTTAGCCTAGTTTGCAACCTAATTAATCTGCATAATTACTCAGCTAATTTTAGTTCTGAAACAAACCGGAGATGGTAATCAGCAAATTGAGCGGCTCTACAACTTGAATCTGACGGAATGGTCTTCGCTTTATCAGTTTAGTAACGTCTGCCTTTCCACTTCTGTCCATCAGATACAGATTAGATCGGGTTCCCAACAGCAAATTCACTCCTGTTAGTATATAAAAAGAAAAGTGCTATATTAGCTCAAATTACATTTTTATAATTGAATTTATAGGAGCATTTTTCCTACTCCAGTGGAGTGATCTATGTAAAGGTGAGTTTCATCATTTTAGGCTAATGCTAACCTCATTCTGTATAACAATGAACTCTTACCAACAGAAAAAATTTCATTGAAATATATTAAAATATAGGAAATATCCTCTGGTAATAGTCTACCAGTTGACGTCTGGTGTGCCGTCTTATATACAGAACTTCATGTATATCTCAGCATCCTTTAGTAGTGCCCCAAACTTTATAAAAGCCAATCAACTCTTTTGAACAAAAGTTACCATTAAACATTAAGGATGTCTAGCACCTACACAGGCTTCAGTTCAGTTGATTTCTCATTGCTAACTATAACTAAGGGTTTTAATGCTTTCAAAATAATTATATGTAAGTTGTTTTTAATATGAGTGATTCTGTGTTCATGTTTATATGAAAAAAAACTTACATTGCTAAGTGCCTATGAAATTAGTTCCTACTTTCACGTCTCTAAATTCCTATACTCTGTTATTTGTCTGCTGGCTCTATTCATTCAAGCATAAGCACCATTTAAAAACCAAATGAGAGGACTGAAAGAGAAGATTGAACTAAAGTTAGAATACACTTCAAACCATTGTAGGAGTTTTCTCTGATAACCTGAGACACAGGAGAAAATCAGCAATGTAATGTAAGGGAGAGTACCAGTGTCTTCCTTCTATTTGGAGAATATTTGTGCTCCAAGGGTATAAGGAGAAAAGACAAGTGTCTCGGCCTTCATTTTCCCACTACGTACTTTACCAGTTCTCTAAGTAATGGCCAATAGCAGGTTTTGGAACTGTACCTGATTCCCACAGGGGAATCACAGAGGGAGGGGGAAGTATAGTCAATTTTGACTGTAATCTTTTACTTTTCAAAATATAAAACCACAAGTTATAAATACAAAACCACAAGTTATAAAGATGAGTTACTCGACACTAACTGGGTAGTTGCATGATTGAAATGATAATGAAGTAAACTTTGCTTTCTTGTTATCTGACACATTATATTAGCAAAACTTTGAGGATGACATGTTTTTTTCTAAGTTGTTCAATCTATGTAACTATAATGTTTACTACACTGCTCTATTTTTAATTTAAAATTATGTCCCCTGTTCAATCAAACATTAAGCAAAATCCATGAAATTGCAAGTTGGAGGTTGGCATTTACTTTGGATTTCTACTCTCCTTGCATTCATTTATTCTGTTTCAATTATGATATAGATTGGCTTGAGTTAAAATATTATCTCAGCACTACCAGTGCAGGTATAATTCTTCTGGAACAAGGGATTGAGAAAGTCTATCAAAGTAAAGACGCAGAAGGAACTGTCTCTATAAATCCTCAAGATTATTTAAAAACACGAGGCAGCAGCAATGTTTCTTATAATATCTCATTAGGTATTATATGCTGCACACCACCTTAAATTAAAAATACTAAGCTCAAGTTTTCAAGCAATTATAACCTAATCCAATTTTATATGTTAGCCAAGTTAATTCAGGTTAAAAAGAAAAAGAATAAAAAGGGGAAGGAGTGCCAATTCAAACGTCAAACTGCACTGAGTGAAAATAAATCAGCAAAAAATAAATAAATGAGCAAATTAACTACTATAAATATATACATTTTTATTTGGTTGGTGATGGTTTGGTAATAGCAAACAAATGTTTTCCATCTATGATTTCTCGCAAGTTTGCTATGTAGATAAAAGTATATTCTTTAACAAAAACAAATGAGTTTTAAGAAAACAAACTCACCCCACAAAGAACCACAGCAGATCTCAGAAGTGAATTCCTTTTCATACATGTGGATTAGTGGTTTTTTAAATGCAGGAGAGACATATAGTGGGTTAACATTGACTCCAGAGGGTCGCTTAGGTGATTTCTCAGGTACCTCCACTAATCCAGCATATAGTGTGAAGAAGTAAGGGGAAGATATTGAGAAAAATTACTAATGTATAAACCATATGAGCTTGAATATTTCAATAAGTGAGACGTAGTTTAGAAAAGTTCCTTTTCCTTCATTGTATTTTATTTTTTACTGGAAGTTTCATTTCTTTAACTCTTAAACAATCAGATAGCATAAATCATGATGACTAACATACATTTCTGAATAGAAAAGTATTTTAAGTTACTGTGATCAGACTGCAAAAGAAAAAAATCCAGATGAGGGACTCAATTTCTCAATTGTAGTTCAATTTTAGGTGCCATAAAGATTCAGTGAAAACATGTTTTTAAAGCATATATCCATCTGAATTTACATCAACTGAATATAAGAATGACTTGATTCTTTCCAGATCATGAACCAGTGGTCAAACACTATTTAATATGTGAACAGACTGTAGCATTTTGAGACTATATTAAACACACTTACAGATGGCACAGGCAAAGTCAGCATTTGCAGCACTCCCAGAACCGTCGGAAGGAGATGAGTGGCTGACAGGAAAACCTGATTCTGTTGATGCTTCTGATATGTCCATACTGTCATTCTCACCATCAGGTGCTGTGGGTGCGGCGCCTGAGGCAACGGCGATTGAGGCCTCACTTCTACTGCCTGGCTCCTAAAAGAAGATTGAAAATTGATTTTGACTTATTAGGAGATTAACAACAAGAGAAATATAATATTTTGCCTAGGGGTCATTTGAAATATAACAAAAAGCCTAAGGGTCATTTGAAAAAGAGAGTGCAAAATTTGTAGCATCTATAATTCTGCACACTTATAAAATCCACATTTACCAGAAGAACGTAACAGAGAACTAATCTATGTTAAGACAATTGATGTCAGAGGAGAAATTCAAGCAGCTTGAAGTTCCTAGCTGTACAATTTGGGGACCTAATATTTGTGGAACTTTTTCTATCTACTAGGTAATCTGCTAGGCATCTTATTTACATATTGCTGTGAATCCTTATAACAATCCAAAAAGTAAGTATAATTATCACCATTTTACTTATAAGGAGACTAAAGCTTGGTAAAGTTAAATAATTTATTCAAGCTTATAGAGATAAGTAGGGGGACCAGAGTTTGAAGCCAAAGTCTGTTTGATTCCAAAGCTTACATTCAGCTATGCTATGCCAAACAGCCACTTGAAAAAACAAAAAGCACCAGTGAGAGTATGTGTTCCACTTTGTCAAACGACAAAGCTAATGATGGAAAATCAACCAACACAAATACAAGAGTGTGAACATGTTTCACTGAAAATCTAGCTGGCTTCCATTAACTTACAGAGAAAAAACTCAAGGATAAAGCCACAAAATGTGACAGAATTTATGTGGGATACCATATCCTGTGGAAACACATACCGTCTGTTTTTGGTAAGCCTGTCTGTTGATAACCATTTCTTGGTGTCTAAACAGTGATTTTTGGCATTGAGAGAGTTGTGCAGCCCTGTCAAAGACTTGTTGTTATGACCTTTCCAACCATGAAAGTGTCGTATGGCAACATGTTCTTTTTAAATTAAAATGAAAGGAGGATCCATTCACTCTGTAAATGTCAAAAAACATCCTTGAGATAACTGGAAACACCTAGGGATGCTATGAAAACTATGGTGGGACATCCTGTTTTAATGTCTTTGATTAAGATAATTAGGTAGGTAGGTAGGTAGGTAGGTAGATAGATAGACAGACCAATAGATAGATAGACAAATGGACATAGATACTTTCCCATTGATGCTGCTTTCCAATTAAAAATCATCTAAGGAGTTTCCTTCTTCTCTTTTTTCTTTGTTTCCTTCCTTCAGTGCTTTCTCCCACAATTATTGTGTGCCTATCATAGACCAAGACCTCGATTGGGCCCTGGGATTGGGTGAGTGGGTAAAGAAAAGTAATCAAAGATGAATTAAACATAGTTCCTGTCCTTTAAGAGTTCACAATCTAGTGTGAGAGAAAAACAAGTAAACAAATAACTAAATTACAATGTCATAAATACTAAAATGAAACTATGGGCAAAATGCTTGCAAGCACAGAGGAAGGGATGTATAATTCTGTCTTGGGAAGTCAAAGATGATAAATGAGCTGAATGGTGAAGGATAACTAATTCACCAAGCAGAGAAGAGGTGAGGGGGCAGCCTTCGAGACAGACGGAACAGCTTATACAAGGGCATTAATTCATGAAAGAGCATGACATCTTCTAAGCTAGTTCGTGTGATAGAACAATAGGCTGGGAAAGTAAACTAGCATGATATTTCCTCTGTCTTGAATCTCATCTGTGTTTTCAGATATCCAAATACTCCTCATCTGTCAAGAATTAGTTCAAATACCAGGTGCTCCTTGAAATCTTCTCTGTGATAATCCCTATTGATCTAGCATCTGCGAAACTATTTGAGTATTTTAAACCTATTTATAAAGTCAGTAAATGTTTTGTGAATGACAAAATCATCATCTAAACATAGTACATTACTTCTGTTTAAACTGTATGTGTTAACAGTTTCTCAAAAAGTTAGAATAGAATCTAGCAATTCTACTCTTAGGTATATGGCCCAAAGAAATGAAAACAGGGACTCCAACAGATACCTGTACATCAATGTTCACAGCAGTATTATTCATGATAGCTAAAAGGTGAAAACAACCCAAATGTCCATCAACAGATGAATGGATAAACAAAATGTGATATAGTCATATGATGGAATATTATTCAGCCTTAAAAATTATGGAAATTCTGATACATACTACAACATGGATAAACCCTAAAACATATTATGCTAAGGGAAACAAGTTAGATAAAAGAGTAAAAATATTGTATGATTCTGCTTATATAAGGTATCTAGACAGAAAGTAGAATAGAGGTTACCGGGGGCTGGGGGGAGGATAATGGGGAGTTAATTATTTGAGATGTTGAAAAAGTTCTAGAAATGAATAGTGGTAATGGGTGTACAAAATTGTGAATGTCCTTTATGCCACTGAATTGTACACTTGAAAGTGATTAAAATATAAAATTATATGTCTATTTTACCACAGTAAAAACTTACCAGAAAAAAAAATGTATGTGTTAAGAGACACTATCCCAAACATGTGATCTGAGTAATAAAGGTAAACAAACAAAGAAGATACTTTTGTCCCTGGAAGTAAATAGGAACCATCCAAATTAGAAGAAGTAAAGATCTATCTACAGCTATAATTAAAAATATTTAAGGCTTTTGGATAGAAGTTTAAAATATATTTGGAATGGCTGGAAATGTGACATATCACATGAAGAAACACAATCACAAGGAGAGGAACTCATTCTTTTCAAATAGTGCATTACCTCCTGTTGATGTTCAACGTCCTGGGATGCTGGTCTCTCCAATCCTGGACCATCTGTCTCTGAGCAATTTTCTTCTCCATTGAGTTCAAGGGCTCCACTCTCTTCATTGGTTCCACTGGCTCCCTCACCTCCACTTCCCTCCTTGCCTCTTCTTCCACTGTCTATATTGGCTCCATGTCCTTCACGGTCCCCAGTGGCTGCACTGCACCAACTGGCTGCACTTCCTCCATGGCTTCTACTGGCTCTCTGGATTCCATAGCTGCTGCAGGTTCCTTCTCCTCCATCACTTCCATCTCTATCATCTTGCTTGCAGCTTCCATCTCTGACATAACTTGGCCTGATAACAAGATCCAGTCAATAAAAGAGAGCCACCCAACAAAAACACATTTGAAATTCAGCAAATGAAACAGAATTAGGATGTGTTTTAAACATGTGTCATACATATGTACCATCTCCAGGCATGCTTTTTCTCTATGTGAACACCACTGGCATGATATAGACAGGAAAAATGTCCTTATGTCCTGTCAATTTTAAGTATTGAATTAACATCACAGCCATCATCAATTCCCTGCCTGCATTTGGATGGCAGATGGAAGAGAACTTGCATCTTTTATTAGTAACACGTGTTAGGTTAATAGCAAGAATATGTATTTTTTTCTTAAATAATAGACTGCTTCATGCATTAGCAGCTTCACAGCCCCATGAATAATCAAGTCCATATCTTTGGCTCAACCACAACATATTTGAATTTGAATAATTCTTCTTATAATATGTCTAATTCATGTTTATTTTGACATGTGCCTTGATTTTATAACATGAGTATTGACTGTTTTGCTACAGAATCCCATTTATTATTCTACTACTACCACCGGTAAGTTCAGTAATATAGATCTCATTAAGCTGAGATAGTTGTTTAACTAGTTACTAAGAACACCAAGCTTAACAAAATGTCTCCATGATCTTTTGCATAAGAGACAACATAAACATGTACCTATGATAATTCTAAAAGCTAATTTATTTGACAATGGAATTCTTGGTAGAATTTTTTAGTTGGCAAAAAAGAAAAAATGTTGAATGATCTATAGTCTTTTCCATCATGTATATTCCCCAAATCACATTTGAAAATTAACAAAAAAACCCCATGGATTTCAATATTATAAAGCAAACAATTCTCCCATGGTTGATTTTCTCCAAAAAATTAAAGATATACTATATTACCCAATCTTCTTTGAGAGCAGTTTAAATACATACCATGAACAAATGTAAATAAGAACATACTGCCTGTCTAGAGCACGAGCAAGGAACTAAATACAGCAAACAACTGGTGGCATGCCAAAAACATTACTTAACTAAATATTGTCACTTTGGGCAGCTATTCTATAAGAAGATAAAATTGAATTTAGTTACGGCAGTTTTCAAAATTCTGAGAATAATGCTAAGCTAGTAATTTTCAGCCTAAAAATATCAAGTAAGAGTCAAGTTTGCAATTCATTTTCAGGGCAAATTTAGAGATTTTGTTTGCAAGTATCAGGGTTTCATCTTACAGTTATTAAGTGCACACTACTTAATTTATCACCCCATTTCTCACACTCATTGTGGTTTTACAGGATAGGATGAATCAGCAGCATTAATTTTAACAGAAACACCCAGACAGTTCCAGTTATAAAGAACCTAATAAATACTTGAATGGTAATAAAATACAATATACAAAAATGCAAAATTAAGTGTTTTGCAGTAAAATAATTTAAAATCGCTTATTGAAGATCAACCACTTACCAATATGAAAGTGCAATTCATTTACCCTCTTGGTAATAAATTTTGAAAGTAAACCAAGGATGCAAATAGTTCTGAAATTATACAACATGGATAGTGCAAGTAATCCAGGAAAACTAACCTTGGCCAACTAGGGGTATCATCATGATTATTTTCTTTGTCATCAACAGCTGCATCATTGTCATCATCATCATGGCATTCACTGACATCATTAGCCTGATCAACCTGATTATCCAAGTCATCATTACCATTTTCATGGTCATAGGTATCTTCATAAGCATCATTAGAATCATCATCATCACCATCAGTATCAGCACCGGCATCATAGAGTTCAACATAATCACCATCTTCTTCAGGCGGCTGAATGACAGGTGCAGGAGTTAACCAATCATTCCGGAAGATTTCAGAGAGTGCATTATAGCCTACCCATTCATTTGTCAAGTAAACGGGGGGTGATATTTTTCCTACTTTAAATCCATCTGGAACCTGTGTGCACAAGAAAGGTTAATGTAGTCTTTAGTAGCCTTTCATTTTCTTCTTCTAGGTTGGAAAGTTTCCAAGCTGACAATATTTTAAAATATATTTTCAATTGAAATGATGATATTTACTCACTAGATAGAGCCAACATTTTTGTGAAGATGAGATGCCAAAACCCAAACCTCAACCTGTGATCATTAATGGCCTTTCCGAACCACACAGGGCAAAATTTATTTACTTTGTTTTTTATTACCCCTACTTGTCTGCTGAGGAGTAGACATTTGGTTTTGGTACTGGAAAGTAGAATAGATGATTTGACGCTCTATAGAAGATACAGTCACTTTTTCCTTTTGTTTTATCCTCTGATATTGGGATTAACACATAGCACTTAAAATTGATATTTTAATTTCCCAGCTCTATTTTTACACAACATAGTTTGTCTTAGTGTAATTGAAACACTTGTAAGAAGCAAATTAATATAAATCCACCTTTAAGTATGGTATGTGTCTTATAAGCAACCTTTGAGCAACCTGAAAGGGATGTGTGCGTGGTAGGGTAGGGGTAATTACAAAAGCAAAGTGAAATGATCTAAAAGCACGCTGCAAAAAGAATTGGAAGACTGTTTTTATTTATGCAATCAGACAGCATTTTTCACTAAATATTTTATTTTTTATGCATTGCCTTATCAGACAAGGAACAATATTAGACAAAAATTGAGTATCTAGCCTCTACTCCTTAATTTGAGATTAACTTCTACAAATAGCTTTTGATCACTCCTTTCTCGAATGTGTTCTGGAACAAGAATGTGAAAATAAAATATTTTTTGACCAATTAAACGTTTTTCCACTTCAAATTCAATCTCTAGATTTCATATCCTGCGTACTCAAATAGCAATGGGAATCTATCTTTGAAAAAGTACCTAAAAAAACAAACACTTTAACCTTCCCTTCAAGTGAAGACAAAAGTAAGTTAAAAGAAATTGGAAATCGAAATGAACAGAAACAAATGTGTTAATAATTAAGATGAAAACCTACATGGATGTCAACCAGCAACTTCTGATCAATAGTAGAATAAGGAGGTGATGACTGGGACCTCCTCCCGGTCACGGGAATTTCTTCCTCAGAAGAAGATTCTGTGGAATGTCAAAATGACATTAGTAACAGTGGTGATCACAGCTATTGCCTTCATTTTTATAGTGTACCAGTTGAATCCCTTGGTATTTTTCTTGTAGTCTCTTTCCATTCAGGAAACATAATTTGAGAAATTCTCATGGGGTCAGGGTCCTAGGTTCTGTTTTCAGGGGTAGTGACAGGCTCAAGATTTGTTCTCTCCGTGGACCTACGTGGCTTTTCTGTTTTCAATATTAAGTGTACACTTGCTAAATATTTCTGTGTAAGAAGATACACAGTAAGACTGGTAGACAGTTCCATTATAAAAAAAAGAATGTATCAAGAATAGGAAGGGCTGGGTGGTACCACTGGTCTCCCATACTAACCAGTAGAAAAAAAGCCCAACAGTGTTTTAGAAGATGATAGATTAGACAAAACTCTCAAGAGGAGAGAGTTGACTCTGCAATCTTAATCCCACCATTTCCCATCAATGATATATCCTCAAGTATTTCAATATAGTTGAGAAGAGAACAACTGAAAAGAGACAAAACTTAACCCTTTTAATAAAGCTGGGAATCATATACTGGCGCTGTGCAATAAAACTTCCTGCAGTAATAGAAATGTTCTGTATCTGTACTGTCCAAAATAGCAGCCACTAGCTTCAAGTGGCTATCTAGCATTTGAAATTTGGCCAGTGTCCCTGAGGGATTGACTTTTAAATTTTATTTCATTTTCATTTTAGCTTTAATTTTAATAGCCACATGTGGCTAGTTGTTATCACAATGCACAGCTCAATTCTATAGAGTAAATATTTCCATTTAAAATGCAAATTTGTCTGGATTTTTTATATTAAGATTGAAATAGTGGTACAGTAAAACCACCTGTGCTTAAAATCCATTGAGAATATTTAGGCTCAAAAATCAGTAGATCTAGGTGAGTGTACTTAGAAAAAGCTTCACTAAGGGGATGCTCAGGTCTCTGTTTATTGTTTTTGCATGGTTGAATTTTAAAGATAAGTAGTACTATCCTTCTTTTACTTGAAGCCTTATGCATAGAAACTACAATTCCAAGAAGCATGTACTTTCAAACACTGCTATCTTTTGAGAATATACCGAGTACATCCCACAATTTGTGTCCACATCTTCTGGCACTGTTGTGCTTTTTAAATTTATTATCTTTCTGCAGGAAACCATTTTCTCTCAAGTCTCTTCGTGTGTTATTAGGATAAAAAAGAAGTTTGGGTGAGTGTTTGATATTTTGAGGCAAATTTGTAGTAAGGTACTCTGATTTCCTGCATGATGAAGTATGCAATCTCATGGGAACTTCAAATGGGCTGTGTAGCACACACAATAAAATAATGGAAATTTTAGAGCTGAAAAGAACATTAGCTGTTATATACACAGACGCTATCCCCTTCTCCCTGCCACCACTGTTCATAACTGCTTTGAGATCTAATCCAGGATTTCCTTATTTCAAAAAAGGCAACATGAATAAACCTTACATTTTTAGTTGTTTGCCCAGTATTTGCAAAATTAGCCCTAGTCAAACCAAAAAGATTCTAGGAAAAAAAATTTCTAAAGTTACTCTTCATGCGGGCTTATCTTATTTCTCACAAGATAATATTTAAAAGAATTCTGCCATTATCTGAGTCTTCTATGAAGAAAAATGGGTGTTTTAAGTTCAGGTCTTTGAATATCTTATTTTAATACAGTACACCTATATATCCTTTCTATTATTAACATTTCAATAAAATCTGTATGCTATATTTTCACAGATGACATGTGGGCTCAGTGAGGCATTTTGTCCTTGCTTAACTTACTTGAATTGCATAAAAGTAGATAATCCCATATTTTATGATCTAAGGTACAACTTTTGACTTTGTTTATTGTGATATTTCACAAATCTATAATTCATTTAAGCTCTCTCAAAAGCACATCATAAATCACTTGTTTTAAATTCATATCACAATTTGTGAAGTTATTTTCATGGTTCTCTTGATTAATTTTTCATGTATTTTGAGTAAAAACATCAATTTGTAACATTAAGGATGTTTATGAGATACTGTATACATCTTACTTTGGGGAGGTGAAATAACAAACTCATAAATAAAACACACGCTTACATCTACCCTAATATTTCAATATTCAAAGGGTTGTCCATAAATTTTAGCCCATTGGAGAGGCCTCTCCCAAGTTCCTTTCCCATATTTTTCACACATGGTATAGAAACTAAAGTTGACATCCTCCGCCTTGCTAAACACATTCATAACTACTACCCAACTGGAAGAATAAACTTCAGAAAAATTACTTTCCATTTCTCAAAGGTCATCACTAACCACCCAACTGCCAAATCCAGTGGCCTCCTGGTCTTAATCCTCCTTGGCCTCTTTAACACTTTTGATTTATTTCTCTTTGAAATTCTTTCTTGATTTCTGCAATATAAACTGTTAAACATTAGCTTGTGTTTTGACTGTTTAAATTTTGGTTTGAATCACCTGATGCTGCTGGGCAATTTTGAGGATTTTGCGAACTCCTTTGTCTGACGTCAATGGGCTTCTGAGCTTGTTCCGAAAGAGGCTGCTGAGGAACACTAATGAAAAGACAGAAAAGCATGTGCCATATCTGAACATTCATAAAGGGAAGGTACAAGTCAACATCAAGATCAACAAAAAGTTTTAAGTATACGGGCATATATCAAAATGAAAAGGAGTAGAGCTGAAGTAATATTTTCCAATTTCCATTTTCCCCAAACCTGCTATTCTATCTAGAACAGAGAAACAATTTCCAAAATACAAAAAGTGTTTCCATATAGTATATGTTTCCTTCACACATCATATTTATTTCTAAAAATTCCTATAAACTTTCTTTAAGTTAATATTCAGATATTATTTTCTGGGTAACAGCAATAAACATAACTTTATAGTGTATGTGAGGATTTTGACATGATAAAAAAGCTAAGTTATTGCTATTTCAAATATTCTACCATTATCATCTTGAGTTCAAATGCCTGAAATTTGTATTTTTTAATGTCCTGTTCTGATTTAGATAGATAGATGGATAGACAGATAGATAGAACACTTCAACTTTTATTATTCAAATTCAGGAATTATTTAGAAAGTTTCTTTGGACCAATGCTGCTAAATTTTATAGTTGCCTTAGCATTTCTACATAAGAAGGACTTTGGTTATTGATTTAGACTTGGAACAGATATGACCCCCAAATGCAGGAAAGACTCAAGTTTCATTTAAATTAATTTATAAATTTAACTATATTTAAAGTTAATACATTTGATATTCATAAATTCAATAATCCTTTTGTAATGTGAACAACCAATTCCAGTTTAACAGCAATATTGATTTTTATATATTGGATTTATTTATTTTTTTTATATATTGGATTTTATTAAAGTCATATACCCCATGATATCAAAAACAGATATACAGATATACGAAACCAAACTGTTTTCTCCCTTTGTGGTCAGAAAGACCGTGACAACTCATTCACTGAAGGTAGAGAAACAGAAAGTTCCCAGTCTTGCTTTCCAATTTTCCAAGATTTCTACACACCAGTTAAATCCAAGAACATAAATATCTGGAGATTTTAAAAATTATGATGTAGGAGTATACATACTAGATAGTATCAACTCTATGCCATTTTACCATACTGTCCAGTATCTTGAATGTAGTAAGTGCCCAATAAATATTTCCTGAATGACTGAGTAAATAAATATAGCCTAAGTTCCCTCCATTATGAGTTAGGATTAGAGAGGGTATGATTTTCAAAGAAAACCTACATTAAAATTTAGCTTTCAAATATAACACATTGCACACTACATCTAAAATCTGAAACATGATCTTTGAAAATTCCTGAAGATCATCAATATTACAGAAATAAAAAATACAGTGACTAGTATAAAATATCATTGATATAATATTGAGTTTTAGATTCGATTTTTTCTATAGGTCATTTCCGGTTTGCCCATTCTATGGCATTAGCTTCTGAGGTTAGGAATGGTTTGTGTGTGTGTTTTATCACGTAGTACACGATATTCATAATGTATTACATGATGAAACGTGTAATTGAAGTGCATGATGCACATGAAATTTCACATCTTTTTATTGTAAATTACTAATTGAAAGCGGTCAAAGAATTCAATTGTTGTTTCTTCTATTAAATTGTGGATTTTACCAGCTAAGTATCAAACTAAATGACACTGAGATTGCAGTATGTCCAAATGTGAAAGATCCAGTTAATGGGTCATTGCAGTTAAGATTTTAAATATGGGCCAACATTGTTGATGATGATGATGTTATCAATAATATTTTAGTTTTGACTTCATATAGAACTTATTGTTAAACAAATAAGCTTTAATTTTCCATGTGATAGTAAGTTGTGAATAATTTGAATAAAGAAATCAGAGCTGTATACCTTGAAGAGAACTTGACACGATGTGCACGAGCCTGGTTGTAAGGCACAGAATTAGATCTCTCTTGGACCTTAAAGAAACAATGCAATACTTCAGTAGAATTCTTGATCATAAGTTATTTTGAGTTATTAATTTATAGGAAGATGCCTTTCTTCGTATAGAGATATTTTCCTAAAAATACAACTTACAAAATCTGATTTCATAAATAGATCATATTTTCATAATTACTTCTAGTATAACATTAGAACTACTTAACCATAATTTCTGATGGTATCCTTGAATTTTAGTATAATATCAGATTCTGGAGACCATATGATCAAATACCTTCGTTTTATTATTCAGGAATCTGTAGCCCAGAGAGGGAAAATGAGTTTTCTGAGAATTTTACATCAAGTCAAAGAATATCTATAATCAGAATGTGTTTTCCAACTGCTAATTTAATATTCTTTCTATGTTTTCATATTACTTTTTATATCAAGTCCAAACTTCTCGCTCAAAATTTAAGTACAAACTTCTCACACACTCACCCTTTAAAGTTAACCCTAGATTTTCAATTTGTAACACAGACACATACACATCATTAAAATCTCTAAACGGTCAAAAGTGTCTCATCTTGTAGAAGGTATGTCTTTTCACTTTACAATTTGACTATAATGTCATAATCAGTGCTCCAAATATTTTTTCAATTCTAAATGAATTAATTTGGATTTTATCAATTATTCATTCATCTAATACAGCAAAATACTCAAGAAAGAGCGTATATAATGAGCCAGTTGCCATCAGTGGGGCAGATTTCCTTTCTGCTAACATTAGCAGATAGGGCCATGCAGTGTGGCCTTGCCTCATTTAGTTTTATATCACTAGGTTTCTACTCAAAATAGTTTTTAGCTACCCCAAAAATAGGTCATTCTGACTATTCAATGAGGCTGTCACACCAGATTCTTTAGAAAGGAAAATTCAATGTGTTATACTTTTTAAAAAACTGTAGCATTTTCATGCTGATCAAATCACTCTATAGTTTCTAGAAACTATACTAACCTTACTACACTATTTTTTTCTCTATGTAGTAACTTATCAAGGTTGTCTTTGTACTCCAAAAAACAGATAGTTAAGAAATGAAAAGTGTTGTCAATCATTCACGTTTTGCTAGTGAGTGTTTCCGAATACAACCAGCTGTTTGGCAGTAGGCAGGACATCTGACTGACTTCTTCGACTTTTGATTCAAGTAAGTGGCATCATGTCGACCCAGTCTAGGCCTCTTGGATCATGAAGCTGATCTCACAAAGTTTATTGACACTAGTAAACCAGAGGCCAAAATTACTCAGAAGAGGTAAGGGCCAAAAATAAGAAAGGCTAATGCCTAATATGAATTGACCGTATTTGGTCTGAAAATTGGGGAGCAGAGAATGATTAGTAAGAATAGCATATACTAAAGCAAATGATGTATCCCAAACCAATCAGATACAGCTCATTATATTTCCCGCTTAAAGTGTCATGCTTAAAGTAACAATTATTATCTGAGAGTAAGTGAAAAGTCATCATTTAATAAAGCACAGAGGGAGATGTATTGCCTCTTGTAATTAAATAATATAATCCAGGTTATGTTCCTTCTGCCAGTGGCTAGTATTTATAAAGCAATATCCTGTTATTCAGTTCAGAGGACTGTTAGTATCAGAAGGAACATATATAAAAAGGGTAATTGACCATGAAAGACATCATAGCAGACTACTGTGAAGCATCTTGAAAGAAGACATATAGAGATCTGGGGCTGTTCTGCTGATTAAGAACAACAATGAGACTCCTGATCCACTATCAGTAAGGCAAGAAGTTTTGAGTTCTTCACCCATCCACCTAGTTGCCCTTAGGGACCAGGAAATTTTTAGATGGTTAGCTGTTAGGAATGCTGGCTATGATGATACTACTGTGTCCACACAGGAATTAAAACTGCAACTTGGGCCTCACCAATATCATGTGCTAACTAGCTATTAATATAGTCATGAAAACAAAAGACCACCTGGACACCAGGACTGATTACTCCCATCAGTGTAAGAAAATAAACCACAAGTTAAATGACCGGGACCCTGTCATAAACTACATCTCAGAACAGATAGAATCAAGGCAAAAGGTATGTGTGATTGTGTTACAAGCTGAACTACCCAAATTTCTCATGGGCAATATTGTTACTTAAAAGGATGACTGACAAGACAAACTTCAATTATTCAACTTGGTTATTTGTCAGGCATTTTATTTAAAATCAGTGCCATAAGCCTGTAAATTTAAGGAGAAAACTGACGTTATTTGTTAGCAATGATAAAATTGAGCTTTCAAGTGAAAATTTAAAATTAAAATTTTAAATTCTTATCTGTCACCGTGCACTTCACAGTTTATAAATATTCAATAATTGTTATGATGAAATTGATGGTGATATTAACAAATGCTGTTTCTTGATGTTGTATAATGAAATGCATAAATATTTGGAAAGATCTACATACACAGTAAACCAATATTTTCCAACTAACCAATTCATGAAGATACAAAATCTTGCAGGAGAAAAACTATTCATAGCACACAATAGCCCAATGGATTTTAACATTACTAAGTATACAAAATTTCACTGACATGGTTTTAGATGCCACCTCTTTAGTTTTGGTGCATTATCAAAGAATATCCACCATTATCTGAAAAAGCTATGAAAATTCTCCCCTTCCAACTACCTATATGTGAGAAGCCATCTTTCACTCATATACTTCAATCTAAACAACATATGGCAAGAAATTGAATGCAGAAGCAGACATGAGAACCCAGCTGTTTTCCACTAAGCAAGATGCAAAATAGTTATTCTTCATTAACAAATTGATAAATGTGTTTCTTATGTTAACATGTAATCGTCTTATTACTTTTTAAATTAATTTAAATTTAATTTTAATTTTTTTGGTTTCAATTTCTAGTACATTAAATATCGAATGACACAATCCACATAAACAAAAGATTTTGAGGTCTTCAATGTTTAAGACCGTAAAGAAATCCTGAGACCAAGGACTTTAAGAAACACTGTTCTAGGCACTTAATGTCACAGTAACTCATGTTGAGAAACTTACCTCGTTTCCTTTAGGATCTGGAATGTATGGCTGCAATGGTTCTATTTGGACTTCAGCCTGAACTGAATGAAATACTTCGTCATTGTCTGATGATTCATCTTCTTTGTCCTTTGAAAGAAAAAGGAAAATAAATATTTCAATTGTTGTTAAAATGCAAATGATAGGAGCAACTCTATCATCCTAATGCACAATTTAAAAGAATAATTTTCAAATATTAAAATTGATTTAAATCAGTGGTTTCTAATAATTTTTGGTTCTGAATCCCTTTCAGAACCCGAGGAATGCTACAGATTCTCTGTAGAAAACTGTATATAGACATACGTGTCTGCATTGACCACCTGTAGTTCATCTATTAGACCCAGGTTAAGAATCTCTGGCCTAAAGCTTAATTCATAACCCCAAACTGTCATATTTAGTAAGCAGTTATAAGTACAAAATTTGGTCCTCCTGTGGAATGGAAGATCCCTAATACAGTGGTGCAAATATTTAGCTCTAATTGAGCCCTAGGAGTTTAGAAAAGTTCCTGTTTTTCTATTTAAGCCAATCAATATTATTTCTTCAACTCAAAGAGAGTATTGAAAATGTGTTTTCTGGGGCTGGCCTGGTGGTGCAGTGATTAAGCATGCACGTTCCACTTCTCGGCGGCCTGGGGATCGCTGGGTCGGATCCTGGGTGTGGACATGGCACCGCTAGGCAAGCCATGCTGTGGTAGGCGTCCCACGTATAAAAGTAGAGGAAGATGGGCATGGATGTTAACTTAGGGCCAGGCTTCCTCAGCAAAAAGAGGAGGATTGGCAGTAGCTAGCTCAGGGCTAATCTTCCTCAAGAAAAAAAAGAAAATGTGTTTCCTTTCCCTCTGGTGAGTTGAAGCACTCTCAAATGTCTCTAAACTTTAATAAATTTTCAGGTATTCCAAAAGACCTATGACTTTGACTACAGGATCAATAATTTTCTACTCGTTCAGGTTTTCTTTAAGAGTCACACATAAAGATATGAACGCCTATACAAGATGTCAGGGTCATGGGATTGATTACTATTATTTATTGACTTTTTCTTCCATTTTAGAATGGCTTCTCACATGTATATCTATAATACTGAAAGACAATAAGTGTGTGCCATGCTACTAATACTGAGTCTTGTGGGATGCGTAAGTCTTTCATAAATGCAAAATCCGTTAGATCCGATTCTTACTAGGGCTCATTGAGAATAGTCATCAACATTTTAGATGCCCTAATTTCAGGCAAATATCACTATTCTAGACTCATACCTCTCCCCTTCTCTACCTGGATTCTTTTTCTTCATATCTTCCAGCTTTTCGGGGGGGCTAGACATCCATTTACCCTTTTGAGCCTTTCTTCTCTTGTTGTTTTTGCCTTTTCTAATGTTAAACATGTCAGGGAAATAGCATTTGTTCAATTGTCTCAATGGACACAAACCAAAAGATTCCCTTATCCAGACATTCAGACAAGGTTCATTTGTAATTACTACATTCATTATTATTAGATAAATGGATGGTGATACCAGGGATTATTTAGGATCCTCACAATGATTTCTTTAATATAAATGGATGCTGTGGAGTATTAGAAAACAACTACTCTCCTAATTTTGTTGACCTCATTAACTTATTTATGAAGCTCACAAACTCTTCATTGTCAGATTAGATTTGTCAGATTGAATTCATCAACTCCAGCCAAATTATATCCACTTATAGTAGAGAATTTTGAAAAACTGTTTTATTCTCTATTCCAAAATAAGACAAAGAGATCAACATACTGCATACCAGAGTTCAAAGGAGTGCAGGGACGAACTTGTAACTTGTGTCATGTTCTATATACCCACTTCATTGATTAATTATGTAAAATAGGTGGAAAATTAGTAAGACATGTCATACGTATGGTAACTATATACAAAATATTTTGGAGACTGTTTTTCCTTCTCATTTTAACCTTGATTTAAACATTCTGAAGTACAAAAATCAGTGCAATTCACTTAGTACATTTCAGCATTCTATGGGAAGAAAGAGTAAGTAAACTAACTTAGAAGTTAGAGGAACAAAACCAAATTTGTTTTCCTGTTTATTTTTAATGAGTTATAATTGACATTTTGAACTAAGAAAGTGATTTTTAAAGATCCAGAATAGTAATTTTAAACGTACATATGATGTCCCTTTACTGGTTAAGGGAGCAATAGGTAGAAAACTAATAATTAAAGCTATATCTCTATAGATTTCGAGCAATTACTTGGATCATTCAAGACAATTTTTCTTTCTCAAATTTAGTCACAATTATCTGCAAATTTCAGGATAATTTATTTGAAGCACAAATTAGTTAATCTTCTCTGGGACACAAGAAATATTTATTTCATTTGGTTTCACAGAGAGAAAACATGAGTATGAACTAGCATATTTTCTTTGCGTATTTGACTCAGTAAAAATATCAGAAACTCTTACATTTGCAACTTGTCTCAACTCTTCCTCGTGCTGGTTAAAGATATCCTCCCATCTGCGTTGGCGCCTTTGCCTGCGGGCTTCTAAATCTGAGAGCTCAAACTCTTCAGTTCTCTGTGATAACTTTGCCCGGAACCTCTTCGGTGATAGTCTTTTTGCCAGTGCCTGCCTTAGACTAGAAACCTTTGATTTTTTCTTTCGTGCCTGTTCTGGTTGAGAGTAAAACATGTTTGATGACAGGTTTTCCATCAGGGTTTGCAGTGGACCAAGTGGCTTTGAGTTATGTGAGTTTGGTGCTCGAAGTAAGTCTTTTGATAGTCCCTCTATCAGTGCTTGAACTGAGCCAATTGCCTGCAGGGGTTCTAGTGCCCAGGCCTGTGCCTGAGGTGACCCTTCCATTTGCCCCTCTACTGGAATGAGCACCTGAGTATCCAAATGTAGTGGCAACAGCACGTGGTGGTTCTGTGACAGTAAGGGCAGAAACACCTGGGCATGTACTCGTAATGCCTCAGGTTCCCCTGCCTCCGTCTCTGCCTGTGTGGGCTCAGTAGCCTGTTCCTGTACCTCTGGCTGTTCAGGTGCCCGGTTCTGTTCCAGCTGCTGTTCAGGTACCTGGTTTTGCCTCTGCTGTTGTTCAGGAGCCTGGCCCTGCCTTTGTTGTTGTTCAGGTACCTGGCCTTGCCCCTGAAATTCTTCTGGTACCTGGTCTAGATCCTGGGGCTCTTCTGATGCCTGGGGCTGGGTCTGAGCCTGTTGTTCATTGGGTACCTGTGCCTGTACCTGTAGAGGCCTAGGTGCCTTAACCTGAGCCTGTAGTGGCATGAGCATCCAGGCTGCCCTTCTTAGTCGTGGAGGTGCCTTAATCTGCACCTGTAGGGGCCTAGACGCTTTAGCCTTAACCTGAGCCTGTAGTGGCATGAACACCTGAGCTGCCCCTTGTAGTCGCTGAGGTGCCTGGGCTTGCCCCTGTAGAGGCCTAGGTGCATTGTCCTGAGCCTGTAGTGGCATGAACACCCTGGCTGCTCCCTGTAGATGCTGAAGTGCCTGGACCTGTGGCTCTTCTCGATCAGGTAACCACCTTGGCTGAGAAGGTTCTCCATGTAGGACTCTAAGTGGTCTGCATCTACTGCTGGTTGGCAGTCTCAGAAGCTCATGAGTACAAGAAGGTCCTCTAGAAATAAACATACAGATGATTGCCACACAATTAGAGTTGTCAGTGGAGTGAAGTTATTCAGGGGAAATGTTTTTATTTATTTTATTTATGAACATTTTCTGCAATAAAGATATTTTCAGTAAATCTTTCTTGAATCATTCCTGTAATGTCTAAAATATTCTTTGTATTACTAATATACTCAACCTTAATGGTCTGATAATCTACTTGATCATTCTATTCTCAGAACTTAAGGAATCTTTGAGTAGTAAGAAAAATTTTTCTTCAACATCTCCACTCAGATTTCTCTTGAAAATAGAGACCTGTTATTTGTTGTATCAGAAAGGATTCAGTTTTTCTGACTCAAGTGCAACAATATTGAATCAACTGTCTTACATGAATTGCTAACATCAAATTGTATATGTAATTCGTTTCACACACCTGAATCTTCTTATGGTGTACTGTTCCTTAATAGCTTCTTCTCTTTCAAAGATCAGAGGTATTCCTTTTTATGAAAGAGAAAAAATAACACATAACAATCAGCCAAGATTCATGTAATCCACCTTAGTCAATTTGCACCCTCTAACGTTCAGGATGTCGAGTGAATTTACAAGGACAAAAAGGTGACAACCCTTCAAATCACACCTGGTTAGTGATGTAGACAATATCCTAGTTCCTAGGCCCACTTTTGCGGCATGGTGAAACTAGTCCATAGAGACTAATTACTCTGGGCATAGGAAAGAAAATTTAGCAATCTGCTGCAATTCTACAGAGAAAGAATTGAGAAAGGCAAAGGGAGAAAGGGACAAGAGAAACTCTAGATAGTTGGTGAACATGGCTTATAGGTGTATGGTCTAGATGTAGGAACTTCATGGCTTGGGCCCACACCTATGTTTGGTCCTTTCAATGAAGGTCTTTGGAAATAAGGATCAGGATCTTTCGTCTTTTCAATTAAAAGGTAAAAATTTAAATTCTGGGCTTTACACTTAACACGTTGAAAATGTTCAGCTTTCCTGTCAGCTGTGCTGTACTGAAATATAGAAGCTTACAAACAGAAGTTTCCTTTAGAGTTTTCTATATTAAAGTGTTTAGGGCAACTGTATTTACATCTTCCACGTAATCTCCATATAAATGTGACTTTTCTCGCAGGTAACATTCTGTAAATCTTGCAACTCTGGAAATTAGCAAATTCTCAAGTAGATGTGAAGTCTTGCTGTGCCCATTTGAGGCTGGCTGGCTTCTGCGATATTGGTCCAATGAATTCTCCATCATGGTTAAATAAATTAATTCCTGCTGCTTCTCACTCCAAAATAGGATATACATAGTTACGCAGATGGAAGAAGCTCCACTGCAATCAGTCCTGTAGCTAATCTGAGAATGCCTGGTATCTTTTTCAGGTTCCCCCTTTTCCATTTCATTGCTACTCTCAACCGTGCCTACGGTGCCCCAAATTAAATGTAGAATATGCCATATAACCTATAAAGTTAGAACTTCCTAAGTCATTTTCTCTGGATTTGATGAAAATCCATCCTGCCATTTTTGGCATTAATATATAGAAGCTTAATTTTACTTGTATAAATTAGTTCCTTTAATCACATCTTACAGTTGGAGATTAGTCATAAAACAAACTTTGTATGTGCACAGACATTACTGTAAAATTAACAGTCAATAAATGGTTAATTACAAATCTGTTTATCTCATTGGAGTTAATCAAAATATTAGCCAGAAAAGAACAGTAAGGATATAAATTTTATCTTTTTATTTATTTTATTGCTTCAGTTAGGAGTTTTCTTAAAATAAATTTGGTACATCACAAAATTCTTCTTGAGGCTTTCAAGGTCTTTGTAAATATGAAAACTTTCCAGTTGTAACTGGCAATGATTTATAATCTTATGTATGTAGATGATCACACAAGAGATAATAAATTAAGTGTACATGGCATATTAATGGGAAAACTAAATATCAAAGGCCTCAGAATTTCACTTTCAACCTAATTCTTAAAACAAATATTATTTTTTCTGAAAAAAAAAATGAATAAATTCTGCTCTCATCTGACTATTCATTCCAGTAAGTGAAAGTTCATATATTTTACCTTTTTTCTGTCTCTTTTTAATGATACCAGTAAGATGCTTCTTTAATGACTCAACAACATGTCCTTCATTTTTTATATTCCAAACAAATGGGTGATGAAGCATGTTTGCAGAAGTAGGACGAAATAGGAAATTTTTTATCATGCACTTTTCCATGAAATTGTGGAACTTGCGGGACCTAAAACAAATGAGTCAAAGAGACGAAAGAACATTCTCATGCCTGCCACACCTCCTCCTGCCCCTACCCACATGCCACTCTGAGGGTCATATTTTTAGAGAGAGTTGTCTCTAGCTGTAATTGCCTTTTCAATTGGCAAATGTTCTATAGCTTGACAAAATCCATTACACAGTAATGCCATTCAAACCTCAGAAGAGGCCAGCATCAACGGCATTTTTTACCCAAGTAATAGTAGAAACTTCAATGAATTTAGAAGTATGTACATGGTAAAAAGTCAGGTAGTGGGATGGATATACATAGACCATGAGCACAGACTGGTCAACCTACAGCAGTCATGCTTTAAAGCCTGAATGTTTCACTTGACTATATGCACTGTGAGCTACAGAGATGTGGATGTAATGATCCAAAAAAGGGTGCTAATAGCACCGGGACAAAACTAATTAAATAGCCCATCAAAACAGATGTGGCCAGAAAGCCTGAATCTATGGGAAGGGCTAAAATGAATCATAGGAATAATGTCAGCAATCAAATCATAGTCACCATTTCTACCGGGGCAAGAAACATATACTAACAATAAGCAAGGGCTTCAGGTACTAGATCAAAAAGCTTCAGCCAGAAGGGTCCCAAGTTTAGTTGGCTTGTAGCACCCTTAGGTGAACAAGTCCTCTTCTCTAGGTATGTGGATGTTTAGTTTAATGGGTCAAATAACTGGGCTGTATGTCACAATCATTGACTGCTGATCTAGCACAATGAGAAACTTCACAATTGGTTTCAATTGGTCTGTCCATTACTGGAGAAACAACTGAATATGCCTTTAATGCCAGGACAGTAATGTAACCATTATATGCTATGGAGGGCATTACTTGTTTCTAGTTAGCTAGCTAGCTCTTAATTAAAACTAGGCATTTAGACCCCCCACTTAAGGTAACGGTTTTTAGGAAATATTGTCCAATAAGGATATTGAAGCAGGACTGACCAAATGAATTAAAACTACTTTGCTACATAAAAGTTTCAAATTAATATGTTTAGGAGATTAAGTCATTCATCTTTACCATCCACTGGATTTGACTTTGGGAGCAGACTCCCGCAAAATAACGAAGAGGGCTTCCAAGGGCTGAAGATTACACAGGGCTGCAAAGCAAAACAGATAATTTTAGAATTAGAATGAATAAGAAGGGTAACTACTGAGCACACTCTTCATTCCAGAAGGAATTCTCAGTGTTCTTTCACATATCATGTTGAATAGACACTAAAGAATAAATAGATACAAAAGAATGTAGTTAAAGGAAAAGCCCATTTTAATGCAAGCGGTCTATTATGTAAGATCCTAAAGCCTTGCTACTGCCAGGTGTGACAAATCAATAATAAATTATACTAGATAAAAATTTTGAAATGTGTGATTGATGATATATAGCTAGAGAAGTAAACTAAAAGTGGTGACAAGCCCTCTTCTGAGTTTTTGTATTGTAGGCATCTACAGTCGTAAAATTGGAATATGTAATTATAGGCTAAAAAAGTCAACCAGACTAGTAGCTAAGCACAATAATATATAAAGAATGACTTAGTAGTCTAAAAACATGAGAAGAATCTATTTTGAAAGCTCACAGTCCTAGGAAAAGAGGTAGATATCGTGTAATTAATTGTTAAGAACACACTCTCTAGTGTAAGATCACCTGGGTCCAAATGCTAGGTTTTTCTTTGTGACTTTGGGAGAACTACTTAACCTATCTGTGCCTCAGTTTCTTCATCTGAAAAACAGAAAATATATCAAGAAGCCCTTCAAAGGGTTTCTGTGAGGATTAAATGGCAACCTACATAGAAAAGTGTCTGGCATACAGTAGACACTTAGTAAATATTAGCTACTGATATTATAATAAAGATTTTAACTATCTGGCGCTTCAAGTCTGTGCCAAGTTACTGGACTGTCATTCTCTTTTTCAGACACACAACCATACAAAGAAAAGCCTATTCCAATATGTGCTATATAAATTCATTACCTCACTGGTTTGGGAATTCTGGGCTTTTCTATAAAGGTTTAAATATGTGTCTCACTTCACTTACTTCCTCTGGTGTTTTGATTAAAGAAAACTGGCAGCACAAAAAATCTCTGAAGGAGAGCCATAGTGTAAATTTCATCTAACACTATAAGTGTGTCATTCATGTGAGGAAAATTTGATATTAATGACTCTTTAGGGCCATCATTCTTCTCCCATGATACATCTCCAGAAAAACTACAATGCCAAACTGGCCTCTCATAGTAGTAGGAAAAAACTCCCAGGGTAATTTCATTAGAGTGATATAAAGGCAAGTGTTCAAAGGTCAAGCTTTTGTTTCAATTACATGGGTATAAATTAATAGAAGGTGCAAATTGATACTTGAGGGCAGAATTAGCCCCAAACTCAAAAGATCAGGATCATATTTGACTCACTTCATTCCTTTATTATGTCAAATCAGTCACCAGATTCTGTCCTTTAAACATATTGTGAGTTTGTACAATATTAAGCGGTTGTCATCTAACAACATCTGAGCATCATTCAGTCAACAAACAACATCTTCAGAGGTCCAGAGGTAGGGCATTGATTAGGTAAGTTTTCATTAACGGAAAGGAGAAATCCACAAAGGAATGGAGGATAGGATGGGCACAACAGCTATGTCAAACAGCAGTTGTGGAGGTTTCCTATATGGTCTAATTTTAAGAATGCTAGGAAATCCCCCTTCACTCCATATCTCCAACATTGCCCAAACTTCCACCATTAGAAGTTCACTCCTTTGAAATAGCAAACCTCCTTTGAAAACACATCTTTTGATGGGTAGGAAACATTAAACTGGGGGTAGTTTGAATTAGTTTAAATAATGTGGTTTACTCCTACAATATGTTTAGATCTGAAGGAATCTTCTCAGTACTGAAGGAATGGGTCTCCTGATGAGACGGGTAAATCTGAGTCATGAGACACTCAGGTAAAGATCGAGCTGGAGGTGTAAGGGAGAGACACTACAAGGAATAGAAGAAGGACTATAAACAATCATGGCTGAAAATGTTAAAAATAATCTCTACAAGGCCAAAGAGAATGCTAAAATAGAGAAGGATATGGTTCAGATTAAGGTAAATTGGCTGGTGTAGATCCTTGACAAGGAGGGAGAGTAGGAGTAAACTGTCAACCTTATCCTGCTTCTCCACCAGGCCAACAATTCACTTTGCCATAGAGCAGGGAAACAAAGAACCACACCTATTCAATATTATCCGGCCTATGATATTCTGATGTTTGAATAACTACTAGGAGTAGTCTGGCCTTGGTGTAAAGGTCTCCACATTAAGTTTGAATTCTTATCCAGAACCCAAAGACTTAAGAAGCTCGTGGTGTGCAACGGTTCAGATCTTCTCTCGTGTGAGATCCCTTACAGCACCCTTCCAGTGAGAAATTCTCCCTCTCTTTTTACTTCTCTGGAGAGACTTACCAAAGAAAGAATGGAATTTTGTTATCTGGACCTCAGAAGCAATTATCACATAACTGTCACTTTGGAAGGCTATCCTCTCTGAGCTTATAATTTTCATGACCTGGAGGATTTTTGCAGTTAAATTGATGACAATCATTTCCATCCAAAATTAATACTCCAGGCAATAAAGGAGGCTGATTAAAGACAAATATTTTAGCAGTGTAGCTGTTTCAAGTTGCTCATGACCAAAGTTGCACCATTCCAATTACTTACCCAGGCATGATTGTTTTATTTTCTATTGTTGTAAGTTAAGAATATCCTCATCCTCACCTGTCTTTTGCAAGAAGTTTGCCATTTGTGTACTCTGTTAAAAACTCCTTCTCTGCACTTTTTCTGTGAGTTTTCTCACTACCCCTTTTTTCCTCCCAAGATTTAATATTTTAGAGTGAAAACATGAAACAAAAAAGGTGAACCAAGAAGTACAAATCTGCAAAACGTAGAATGGTAGTTTTTTGAAAGAAATGGCGAGGAACACTCAAAAACAAAAGAAAAAACATTCTACTTGATGCAGTCGTGCATTCTAACCAAATATACACATCAATATGCATATGAAATACTGTATCTTGTATTTAAAGAAAACAAGAGAGAGAGCAAGAGAGAAGCAGCAGCTGCTGCTACTCAATCTAACATAATCTAAGCATGTTTCACAAAGGGAAATTATCAGGAGTTAATGAGGAATAAGATTCATCTTCCTAGTCTTGTTTCAATTTTATATATGTGGCATATATAATTTTCTTCCATCATTTATTTTTACTCCCTCAACATAGGCACTTTGCAGTTTTTTGGGTGGTAGAAGA
The DNA here is from genome assembly GCF_021613505.1 of Equus quagga. Lineage (NCBI taxonomy): Eukaryota > Metazoa > Chordata > Mammalia > Perissodactyla > Equidae > Equus > Equus quagga. Next base: position 38,850,289 of record NC_060276.1, read on the forward strand.
GATGCAGCAGCAACCTGATCTCCACATCTGTCCCAGCTTTAACCCAAGCCTCTTCTGGGATATTCGAAGGGACACCAGGAGTTCTTAACAATTATGTTACCACTATTTCTACTCCTTGAAATTACTCCCATTGGCCTTGAAAAATAGTGCTAAGATAGTCCAAGCTTGTAAAGCTTGGTGGGTGGACATTGCCAAACAGAGCATGCGGGAATATGGGAACCTATAGGATCTGCTTGGAGAGAAGGAAGCAAACCAATTAGACTCCCCTCCCCACACATACTCCAAGCATTTTTCTCACTTCTCATTCAACAATACCAGGAATGTGTTAATCATTTCTATCTTTGGATTTAGGTATTAAGGATAGCAAATATGCTCTGCTTATGGGGTCATACATTAGATGGTGATCAATCACTTATACCTAAGTTATCATTCTATTTTTACTTTCCTACCAGAAAGCAGTATCCTGAAAGAACAAGTCATTTAAATGATGATGAGGAAGGAGAAACAAGAGGAAATGGAGCCCTCTGAGCAATAAAGGGCACTGGAGTGGCTAAAAGGAACAAAGAAGTCACCAAAGGTGAGCTAGACTGACTCCAAAGGAAAAAAAAGCTTACTTCCCAATATTGTTGAGGATTGGCTCAATTTCAATAAACCACTGGAGGATTTTCTCAACTGTCACAGTCTAAAGTAGTAGCAGTGTGTGACTGTAAATATTCTAGAATCTAAATATTCCACCAGTCGATATTTACCAGAATGCTTTACATTCTGGTTGATTAGGACTGTCAGGACAAAATACCACTGAGGTTAAATTGAAACAACACTCAATCAACCTAAAATAAGATATCAGAGGAGAGAAAAGCACCAACTTTTTTTCTAGACCTATCTGGCCATTCTGACTGGAGCATCTGGTGATCATTGAAAAGGCCACTGTTTATAGTTTGGCACATAGTGTGGCACCTGGGAGGCGAGTACAAGCTGACTGCTACAAGTGGCAGATTTGTACAGCATATTTCCCTAGATTTTAACAAATATCAAACATTTTTACTCACGAGGAGCCCCTTCAGCCATTTCAATAGCAGTGATTCCCACGGACCACACATCACTCTGCAAAGGAAAAGATGATAAAAAATAATGTCACTTAAAAATGGGAAACTGATAGTAATCAGAATTTCAAAACAATCTTTCGCTGAGGGGAGTGTCAATGCCAGAGTCATTTTATGGACTTTCTATGATAAAGCTTCACTATAGACAGACATTATAGGAATATGTTATCTGGTTGATATGGGATGGGGTTCAATGTAAGGAAAATTCATCTTGGATGTACAGTCACGCATCGCTTAATGACGGGGACACGTTTTGAGAAACATGCCGTTAGGCGATTTCTTTGTTGTGCAAACATCATAGAGTATATTTACACAGACCTAGATGATATAGTCTACTACACACATAAGTTATATGGTACTAATCTTATGGGACCACCGTTGTATATGCAGTCCATCACTGACCAAAACATCATTATGTGGCACATGACTCTATTGCCATTGTTACCTTAACTGAAATATCAAAAGGAACATGCTGTAAAGAAGTCTTATTACATAAGCCTACTAGCTGTGCAATCTTAGGCAAATGATTTAACTCTCTGTACCTCAATTTCACCCGATGTAAAATGGAGATAATAATGGTATCCACCTCATAGGACTGGTATGAGCATTAAATGAAATATTATATATAAAAGCACTTCCAGCAGTTCCTTGAATATAGTAAATTGAGGATAGAATTATTGTAATTCTAGGAAATTGTATTCTAAGAGGCTCTAGGAAATTATCCTCACTACCGTTAACTGTACCTTGTTTTTTAGAATGTAGAAATGGCACAAGGCTAGAGGCACACTGACTGGTTGGAAAACTAGTAAACAAGTTAATGGAATTCTTAGAACCCCAGTTTACAGATCTCTTAGCTTCAAAGTGTTGTTGCAATGGTCTAAGTTTAAGCTTTCTTTCAGTTACATGGGGCTAAAAATTAAAAAATAATTAATATGGGTGAAAGTCTTCGAAAGACTGCAAAAATTGTACAGATATAAAACATTATTTTTACAGCAAGCCACTAAAAGATATTATGCTTCTATAGTCTTCACAGCTCCTAATAGCACTGGATTGTAATAAGCTCTCAATAGATCTGCTTGCAGATCAAGGAGAGGGCATTTAAGGGAAAGGGAAAAGAGATGAAACTTGTATTAATCAACTTCAACTATTGAGTCCTAGGTTCCACACAACGAAACCACAATGAATTGTTTGGATGACTTATGATGTGGAGAGGGAGTGTGGTTTTTCCAGTCTATAGCAAATGGAGAGTTTTCTTTCCACATCAGCTTTTTGAAATGTGTACATAGATGTATATTGTCCAAATTGCAGCTTCAGTGGAAATTTTAATAAATAGCATGAATTGTTACTTAATTTGTCTATTCCATTGATTTTCTGTGGTTTGGACGTGAACCATGCCAAAGATTTTCTCCATTACCCTGAGTAATCAAATTATTCTTTTTCTTTTTGGAGCTAACTTACTGTGGGGATTAATAATTGGCTTTACATTTACTCATTTTTAAGTTTACAAAGCCCTCTGCTCCTGGAAGTTAAATTTCCATATAAAGCCACATAATATAATATTTTTACCAAGAAGTTGCAAGCAACATGAACTAGACATTCTTCCTCAAATATGGATAACTCCCAATGGTGTACTTTGTCTACATTTTTAGAAAATATTATTTTTCTGCATATAATCAAACCACACATAAGAATAGCAGCTAGTATTTCCTATTAGAGTTTAACATGAAAGGAGGAGCAGTCTGCTTTTTATTCTTTCATTTTATCATTTAAAAACAAACATTAGTCACAAGTCCTTTCCAAACTTTAATTCCCACTATCAGAATTTTCACACTTACTCTGTAATCATAGGAGCGTCTTGGGTCTTCATCACAGTCAATCACCTCAGGTGCCATCCAGTACGGTGTCCCAATGAAGCTATTTCTCCTCCCATTAGTTCTGCTCACCTGGGCACTCACTCCAAAATCCACTGCAAAATTCACCATATGTCAAAATAATTAATCAGTAACAAAAAGCTCAATAAGTTATTGCTTTAACTTGGAAAGCCAATACAAAAGCCACAATGGATAACAGATTTTCATTCCAACCCAGCAAACTTTACCATGAAGTCTACTCCAGGAATACTGGGAAGTAGGCTTTTGCTGCTATTTATATTGGAAAGCAACTCAGCACTGGTATTATAAATCTACAGTAGGTTTGGCTGAATGTTTACCATGAATATTAAAAATAAAGTTCCATCACTATACCCCGAACTTCTGAAGTGATAACATATGTAGTGTTTGGACCTGCCACCAGACTGGAGGAAGACCAGCATTGTAAGCAACATCTAAGAAATCTAAAACCTATTAGTAGTTTATTAGGAAGCCTCACTCATGGTGTTGGGGGGTTCCATCACTTTGATAAAGAAAAATGAGCTTTCTGCTAGAATTTAGTTTAACTTCTTCTACAGATCTTTTGAATCAGATGCAAATATTTTCTGTGGTATCTATATCTTAGCTTAGACTATAAAAGTTCTGTCTCCTATTCATCTGTGGGATACATTATATGAAAATATTTAGTATGGTATCCTCAGAAACAGACAGAAAAAAGGCTAAAGTAGACTGGGGTTATTTAGTCCAGAAAAAATAAGACAGGGATGAAAAATGAAGTAGATTTTCTAATTTAGAATGGTTTCCAGGAATCTGGAGGATGGAGAACAACATTGACTGAAAAGTAGTTTGAAGAACTTAAGAGAAGAAAAGAAAAATAAAAAAGTTAAAAGTTTAGGGCCGTCTTTAAAGAAGGCTCTAACAAGATCAACAACAACAAAATGTCCATAATATGAGAAAATCATCATTGGGTGTGAACAATCTCATTATGTAGATTTTTTTTTTTTTGAGAATAGGTTAAATCAGAGCTGAGCATTCTTGATATCCCTGAGAGCCAACTTTAAGGGCCAAGATAACACCTATGAAGGCCATAAGCTGACACATGACCCTCAGGGAAGAAAATGAAAGGAGAAAAGAGTAGAAGGAAGTGATGAATGGAAGAAAAAAAAAAAAGAAAAGCTGAAATTAAGATAAAAGTAGGGACCTCAACAGTGGCATAAATTAACTTTTTCTTTGGTGACTAGGAATCAGAATATAAGGATTATTGATCAATTGAAGTGCAGTACAATCATTTCCCAGTCTCTTTCCATTCTGTCACTCCTTTTGGCTGCTATTGGGTTTGCCTTCTACAACCTTCTCCTTATAATTTGTTGCGTAAAAATATACTTGGATCTGAGAAATCTAAAACCAAATGTATAAGGGTTATGTGCAAAATAAGCCTGATTAGATTCTAATCCACTGCTAAAAGGTCTCTCCCACAGAGTAAAGTACATGAATTTTAGGGCATAGACTTTGTGACAGATTTTTCAGTGGCTTTTCAGTTACTTACAATTTCTCCTCTGGGCTGCAGACAGGAGGGTTGGCCAGAAACTTGACCCAACTATATGGGCATGCTGCTGCCACTTGTAAACATAGTGTGTAGTCTTGTGACAGACTATTCTGCACATTTGAATGTGAGATCTAAATGTCCTTCATGTATTTTAACACAGTGTCTTAAAATTGTATTTCTATCTTTATGGCTTTTTGACACAAAAGATGCTTTCTTGAAGTTAATTTTCACTTATTTCAAGAACAACTATTACCTCATGCTTCTTCCACAAACATTCAGTGAAAAGCATTCTCAATAAATGAAAAAAAATCTTTACTCTGGTTGTATTTGTTTAGCAGGAAAAGTGGGACTATCTTAAGGTCATGCTAGGGACATGGTAGGCAAGAATAAATATAATTAAAAATTGATACAGAATTTGATACCAGTAATTTACGTTCTATATCAATGAGGTCATCTGCTGTTACATAGTACTGACATTATTCATATGGTATTATTTAAAAACCAACTGACAATATTATTTTAAACATTAAAGGATGCAACATATTGTTTCCTGTGTACCTGTGAAACAATATGTATGGTTAGTTTCAAATAAATTATGCCATTCTGCACCCTGGAATAGAAAGCGAGGGACTTTCTGATCTTCTGATTTCCAATTCTGAATTTGACTTAGATATTACTGGAGCATCATTTCTTATTGATATCAGTTCTTTAAATATTTGAGGGAAAATTCAAGAGAAGCAATTTGTCCGTAAGTGATTTAAAAGTTCCTTGATATTCTTTCGAAAATATGGCTCTGTGATGTGGAAGAATCATCTTCATGTTTAATCCCTTTCCATGGAGCAGAAACCTGCACATGGTAAATACTCAATTCAATTGTTGAAATAAATGTAATAGCTGTATTTAATAGAGGATAAAGCAGTGACCAATGTAAACTTCTCACTATAATTGAAAAGCTGCTTTTATCTACATGATTTCAGAGAAGCAGTTATGTGCATCTTTCTCTTGCTCCACTTCCCATCCCAAACAAATTTTCAAATTTTGACTGGTTTTTCAGGCAGGGAAGACACAGCCTAAATAAGTAGAGGATATTATTAGTGAGATGAAAGAAAACACAGTTATCCTGAGGGATTTTTCTCCATTAAGATATTTTGGGTCTCATTTAAAGTATTGTAAGAATAAACTTACCTAGTTTCACTTCAGCATTATGAGTCAGTAGCACATTCTGACCTTTGATGTCCCGATGAATTACACGGTGTGCATGAAGATGAGCTAAGCCCTGCATACATATATACATATTTATTTATTATTTTTAAAAAGCCACATCAGTATATATTTTTCCTCTTTTTCTGGTACTTTTCTTAGTATTTTTGGAAAAATTTTGGTAAGAAAAATAACCCAGATTTGCATTTTTCAGACAAAATTCTTTCTTTAGGCTGGAATTACTACAACCAGTTCCCAGAAATACTATTTTTGGCTATAAGGAAAGGAAAATAAATCAGGACACTCATGAAAGAAAAAGAACACCAAAAAGTAATGTTTGTATACATTGGGCCATTTACCTTCCTTTTTAGCCTCCATATTTCCAACTAATCATAAGAGTAAAAACCTGGACATCTTAAATATCATAGCTCAGCCACTGGTTTGCTCTATTCCTCATCCAACCATTTGTTTATTCCAAAATATTTTCTAGTCAACCTTGTAGGCTGAGAATTTGGGGGAATATGGAAATTCATTTTAAAGCATTTGCAATTTGTATTGGCTTACCATGCTGGCTCCAGCCCATTCACCACTAAAACTAACCCGTGACCTGGCTAACCCGTGACCTGGCTTCAGTGAGATTACTCCAGATACTAACTGGGGATTAATAATGGAAGTAACAGTAAAAACAGCTAATATTTATTGAGTCTTTTTTCTTTGCCAAGGACTGTGCTAAGTGCCTTATATGGAGTAAATTATTAAATTCTCAAAGCAACCCTTTGAGGAGGGTGCTAAAATCACTCTATATTACAGATGAGGAAAGTGACATTTGGAGAAACTAAGTAACTGACTCAAGAGCACACAGATAATACATGATGAACCAGAATTTAAACTCAGCCCAGAGTTTGAACTCTTTAGTTACACTATTACCACATGTGAATCCAATTAAGATGGGAAGGACATTCCAACATTGTATCAGTGGTGCTGTTCAGTTCTGTTAATATCCTTCTTGGGTGACCCTAAGCACTTAAGACACAAAGAAAAATTTGAGTTTGGTAGATCCACAAGATTGTCGCTCATCAAATTTGATGTTCGAAATAAAGAAAGTTTTAAAAATAGGGCATTATTCAAAGAGGATATCTGTCTGTAAAATGGTTGTGGATGGTTTGGGGCCATTCTGTAAAACACTGACTACTGCCTCACTTTTATCTTAATCTCTAATGACAGTGCTATGCTTTTTTTTTTTAAAAAAAAGAACTCTAAAAATCATAATAACATAATAAATATTCCAAGTGGTTATTTGATGATCTATTGAACACAATAGTCTGACCTTGACAGAGCTATTAAAGGTCATGATTTGGAAAGACTTGGCTACACATCTTGCAGACTATCTTAAAGTTTAAGGACATCACCTGCAAATTTGCTTTCCCAAAAGCCTTTTGGTCCTTTTTCAGTGTCCCGATCCAGGGGTTATGTTTAGAAGTCTTAAACCAGCTTATACGAGCAGGGATAAGGTACACTGTATATATTACTCTCAGGTTTTTTCAAGGCCAGGGGAGAATGACTAAATGAAGACTCACCTGAAGGATTTCTCGGCAGATATAAGCAATCCAATCTTCTTTCAAACTCTGGTTTCTGGTCATTCTCACTACATCAGTGACTGAGCCTGCTGCACATAACTCCATCACCATCTGCAGGAAAGCCATCAAAGTATGAAGAATTAGAAAGTAATTCTCTGAACATATCTGGAGAGTTTTAGTTCATATGGCTTATATTTACATGCACTGTTTAGAGATTAACACACTGTCAAAACAGGCTCAATTGTCTGATGGAAGACTCCAAAGGCTAGTGGAACTGGAAAGAGTTGGAAAAAAATTCAAAGATCCATGGAGGGAGGGAAGGTAGGTACCACACCAGGGATATTTAACCAGGAGGTGAGACTTGAGCTAAGCCTTGGGGGATAGGTAGTATTTGGATATGTTGAGAAGGAAGAACAGTTTGTTGAAAACGGAATGAGTACATGCCTTTAAAAAGAAGCCTGTGTGGGGGACAAGCCCGAGTGACCACTGGAGTAGAACAGAAAAAAACAGTCGAAGGAACAATTTGATTGCAGGTGGAGAAGCAGGATATGAAGGATCTCAAAAGAATTTACACTTCACCATTAAGGCTAGATTTGCTTTTTTATTGTTGTTTTGTTTTTATTTTCAAATTCTAGATTATTTTTTCCCCAAGACACTGGCAAACTACAACTCCAAAAGGGAAAGCATCACTTGCAATCCTGTGGGGCACTTTTCTTTTCCAAATAATTTTACTTCTAAGGAAAGTCTATTTGAAGATTAGTATCTTTGATAGTATCTCATTCAGACTTTGCTTTATTAATAAAGTCAATTTCTCAGAAAATTTATTTTTGTCACCAATGAATCAGGTCTCCAACTAATAAATTTCCTTTCATATATTAGCTAACTAGAGGAGTGACCAATGTGAAGGAGTATATATCTATTATAATCAACCTAGCAAACTTTCATTAAGCACAGGTTCACGCATTAGTGTTCATGTCCAAACTGCTTTATCAAAAGAACAAAACATCTTTTTTTTTAACTGTAGGCAAGTTAATTATTGCCATAGATGAAGGGAAGCAAAAGGATAAACCCCAAATCATGAATATTCAAAAAGTCTACCTTATTTCCTTTGGAATACTAAAATTTCCTTTTCAGAAAATTACTCCCTTAATTTATATTTGTTCACAACTGATATTAGTGCATGTCTTTCACTTGACTACACCCTCATGAAAAAGAAGAGAAGAAATAGCCTAACAAAACCAATAATACAGATAAACCACAAAAGGTTAATTTTCATGTTCACTATATTGAATGGGCACAACATGTACACTGTGGTAATGGAAGAAAAAGGGCACAATTTGAACCATGACAAGCATCAATTAAAACCATTCCCTAAGATGCACCCTGGAAAATCTTGTTAATATGACTTGAGTCAGAAGAGCTCTACTGTGAAAGGAATGTAAGGCACTCTCAATCATTTTCTCAATCATTTCTTTGTAAACACAGTACCTGGCACGTACACTTTATAAATGGTAATTATTTAGTCATTTACTTACTTCCTATTCTGGTCTTCATGGGCAAGGAAGTGTGACTGGTCCCACGAAAACTCTTACCTCCACAAATAATTTATGCATGAGGTGCCTATTCATCCTTCAGATCTCAGTTCAAAGAAAAGCTTCTCAAGAATAGTTTCTCATTCCCCAATTTAATTTAGCTTCCTTTGTTGTTTGCCCATATGAAAGCATGTCATTTCCCTTCTGAGTAATTATACATTCATTTGTGTGATTATATGATTGATATTGGTCTTTGAATATAGACTGTAAGCTCCAATGGGCTAGGTCCATATCTATTCAGCTTATCATTGTACCCCCAGCATTAAGCAGAAGGCCTGGAAAATAGATGAATGAATATATGTTGAGTGACTGAACAAATTTAGTACTAATAAATATATCCAATTAGGAGACTGCCATACTGTCAAGAGGAAAAGACTTGTAGGTAAAAATATATTAAAAGACAAATATTGTATACCGAAAAAATAAACAAAAAACCAGTAGCCACTAAAGCTGTGCAACAATAGTTAATAAAATCTCAACTGGAATTGTCAGAGAAGAGGAGATTTAGTTAACTAGTCATTTGGGAGAAAATAGAGTTAAATTGAAGATCTCTAAATTTGGTGGTTCTCAAAGTATGGCACCCAGACCAGTAGCATCAACATCATCTATGAACTTGTTAGAAAGTGCAAATTCATGGACCCAGACTCCAGACCAATTGAATCAGTAACTCTGTGGGTGGGGCTCAGTAATCTGTGTTTTTGATCAGGCTCTCTGGGAGATTCTGATGCATGCTAAAGTTTGAGAACCACTGTTTCAATTGAATCCCTTGTTGAAAACCTTCCTATAGTGTCCACTGTCTTGCTTCCTAAAATCCATTATATAAAATGTAACAGAATCTTTCCTTGGCACTTGGAGATCCTGAAAAGTCTCAATCGTTATTTTGAAAAAAATACTATTCTTGACTTGGACTAGAAATGGAAATGTAGTAACTGCACACTAACCTCAGTTTATGTTCTAAATATTCCTTTTTAAATAAAGATATTGTTGACCAAAACTCATTTTTTGTGATTTGACTATGTCTCCTATAGTGGAAGGCAGCAACAATTCTGGTAACTGTATCATGGGTTTCAGTTAGCCTCTAAAATTTACATCTCATTAATCTATAATTTGTCATATTATAGGCATGAAGACTAAGAAAAGGATAAGGAAACTAATCATTTAGAAAAGAGTTTCTAAGATTTATGTTTAAACATATGTGCATATACTTAGCAAACACTTAAAATGCACCCAAATGATCATGTCAAAAGCTAATTAGAACTGATACTTATCCATCAGGTGGTCTCCTTGCCATACCTCTAAGTACCAGCAAATGTAGTAATTACACAATGTTAAAAGCAGAAAAACTATATTTGAAAACGAATACGTTAGGTATTTTCAGTGCTCATTTGAGTCCTCCCCCATCATACCCCCAAGACCCTTGCCAGGCACATAAGTTATTTTTCCATATTTTATCACTCTCATCTCCAGGAATCAGAGCACATTTTATCATACTGTTTTGAGCAGTTGAGTGCTTAAGTTTTCCTGTAGGTACACAAAAGTGACATCTCAGCTTATGAAAGTGTATGTCCTCAAGTGAGATTTAGTTTTAAGGAATAAGAAGGTAATTAAATACAGACCCAAAGTTGGTGCCTCTGGCCAGGGGGGCTCAGCTTGAAAAATGCACCATAGAAGGACACAATGTTTTTGTGAAAAGAGTACTTCTTCAAAAGGTTGAGTTCAGTCCTGAGATCCTCTTCCTCATCCTGTAGAATAAGAACAGATAGTAAAGCTCCTAAGCTATGTCATTCAATGACTCTGGGACCCCAAACTATAGTAAATCAAAGAAGGAGAATCCCATAGCAACCTATTACATCCTACAGCAATTTATAATAATTACAACTAGAAGTATGAGACAATGGAGATCTCTGGTTACCTGGGAATTTAGGAGATAATAAAGGTTAATTGAAGATCTTTTAATTTAGTGGTTCCCAAGGTATGATCCCCGGACTTGCAGCAATGGCCACCGGATAAAGTTTTCATTGAATGGAATCACTACATTATTGTTCGTTTTGTAACAGTTTTATTGACATATAATTTACATACCATACAATTCACCCATTTAAAGTGTCAAATTCAATAGTTTTTAGTATATTTACAGAGTTATGCAACCATCACCACAATCAATTTTAGAACATTTTTATCACCCCAAAAGGAAACCCCATTCCCTTTAGCCTTCACTCCCAAATTCTGCCACACACACATTCCAGCTTTAAGCAATCATTAATATATCTTCAATCTCTATAGATTTTTCTACCCTGGACATTTTATGTAAATGAAAATAATATAGTATGTGCACTTTTGTGACTAGCTTTTTTCCTAAGGTTCATCCGTGTTGCAGCCAATATCAGTATTACATTCCTTTCCATTTACCTTTCATCAATTGATGGACATTTGGGTTATTTCCATCTTTTGGCTATTATGAATAATGCTGCTATGAGCATTCATATCAAGTTTTTGTGTGGGTATATATTCTCATTTCTCTCTGCTATATACCCAGAAGTGAAATTGTTAGGTCAAATGGTATCTCTATGTTTAACATTTTGATAAAAATACCAAACTGTTTTCCACAGTGGCTGTACCGTTTTACATTCCCAACAGCAATTATGGTTCCAATTTCTTCATATGCTCATCAACACTTATTTTCTGTTTTCTTATTATAACCATCTTAGTGGGTACAAAGTGGTATCTCATTGTGGTTTTGATTTGCAATTCCCTCATGACTGATTATGTGAAGACTCTTTTCACGTGTTTATTGGCCCTTTGTATATGATCTTCAGAGAAATGTCTAATCAAAAATCTTTGCCCCAGTTTTTTACCTGGATTATTTGTCTTTTTATTATCGAATTGTAAGATTTACATATTCTAGATACAAGTACTTTATAAGGTATATGATTTGCAAGTATTTTCTGCCATTCTCTGGGTTGTCTTTTCACTTTCTTAGTAGTATCCTTCAAGGCACAAAATTTTTGATTTTGATGAAGTCCTATTTATCAATTTTTTGTTTTGTTATTTGTACTTTTGGTGTTATATGTAAGGATCCATATCCAAGGTCAGGAAAAGTTACCCCAATGTTTTCTTCTAAGCATTTTATATTTTTACCTCTTACATTTAGGTCTTTGATCCATTTTGAGTTAATTTTCATATAAAGTAGGGGTCCAACTTCATTCTTTTACATGTGGACATCCAGTTGCCTCAGCAGTATTTGTTGGAAAGACTATTTTTTCTCCATGAATTGTTTTTGCACCCTTGTCAAAAATCAGTTGACCATAGGTATATGAAAATAGTTCTATTCCCCTGATCTATATGTTTATCCTTATGCCTGTACCACCCTGCCTTGATTAATTTGTGATTCATTGCATTTTTAAGATACTGGTTTAATCTGTGCTGATGTTTTTAAAAGATATGCTTAAAGTCATTTATTTTCCTAATCACTACAGTGGTACATATGTATAAAATGTATATGAAGTCAAATATGAAAGTGGTCTATTCTCACTGAACATTTCCTCCTATCAATGGTAACAGTTGAGTATATATTTCTCCAGACATTTTTCTATGCTAATGTAGTAGCTAAAGATGACAGAGATAAATTGGTAGAGATATGATCAACAGATTATATATATGTGTATATATATATTAGGTATTTATTATTTAATATAAGCAAGCTCATAGTGTTCTCATTCTTCTGTCACTTGCAAGTTTTATTTGCTATCTGAAGAGCATCGATAAACATAAATGCACTTCCTTTTTATGGATGCACAGAATTTCAAAGAATGGAAATATGGGGCTGCCACTCAGGAGACAGGTCAGGGATAGAGATATGGCTTTTGATGATTATTTATATAGTAATAATTGAAGCCATCTTTTTGGATGGGATCACCATGGTAAAGTACATAATTTCAAGAGATATTTCTAGCAGAAGACAGTATGCTGTCATCAGAAAAGAGCATCTACACTGGGAATTAGGACACCTGAGTTTTAGCACTGATAACCAAGAGGTGGAATTCACTTCATCTTCCCAAGGCTCAATTTATCCTCAGAAATCTGATGGAAGATGGCAGCCACTACCTATCTCCATGGAACGTTAGTGGAATCAAACAACTAATATACTTAAAGTTCTCTGAAATCCTTTGATGAACAATGCTACACATGCAAGGTATTATCATACAGTATTTCATTACTTGAACTTCTCATTTGAATTAAAGTGTTGTCAGAGCTATATACTTCTCTCTACTTTTTATTCTAATCTACAAACATCAGCAAACTTTATTTCTAGCACATTTGTTATAGTGGAGTGAATTGGAAAGCAATTCTCTCTCCCTAAGATTCAGCTATATCTGCTTGTACCATGACAACCAAGTAGTTTCCATAATCCCTCTGTAACTCTTCTTAACCATCAAAAGAAAAAGCTCTTCAGTTCTTAATAATTTGAAAATCATCACACTTTTTGTCTACATAGGTGCAATGCACTGGAGAAAAAATCTTAAAATATTAACTTACAAAAAGATAGCTTAAATTGTGAGGAATTTCCAATGAATATATCATTGGTTTATGCATTTAGGTATTATAGTCTTAACTTAAAGGAACCTACATAGAGGGAAATAAGATTCACACACATGAATGACATAACTGTTGATAAATACAAGATAGTGCATAATGAAGTTGAGAGTAATGTGAAATGACTTGGGAATTGATCCTGCACTTGACAAATGGATTCACCACCAGGGTCCTTTAAATTCCTGCTAGCTCTAAATTTCACTTGATTGTAAATAAAAAAGCTCTCTTATTGCATCTATAAAAGATCAATTTATATAACCTTTTCAGGAATACTGTTATTGTACAAAGTGAAATATATTTGTGATATGTAGAGGAAAGAAGACTTTTTAATTAAAGATACAGCTAAACTCCTGTTCTGAAATTCGGTGAAAAAGGATGCCTTTGACTTGTTTTGGGAAATAAATTAGAAAAGGGCCAACTGGCATGAAAAGCAATTAAGGAGTTACCCTCTAATTATCTTTAGTCCTCCCCCGCATTTCCTTCAATTATCTTGACTTGATGACCTAGGGGTAGCAGAAAATATACCTTCTAGCTGAAATGAATCAGTAACTGAATATATCTGGTCAGTTATCATTTTCCTTCTAGCTTATTCTCTAAGACCCAGTAGAAAAGATGGGCAATTACTTTTTATATTTAGATATATTGTGTCTGGGCTTTAAAATAGTTATGAAATAAATAAGTCAATGTACTAGGTTCTGTAACGTCCCCAAATATCCACAGTATATCTTGTAAAATAAAGCTTGAAATCTCAGAGAAATGGCTGGCAACTGCAAAAAATTCTTTAGCATTTTCCTAGGATTTTCCAGTGGATTTACCCATAAACATTCAACTACTAGCAAATAAATCTAGACACCTATTTGTCTTTGGGGGAAGGGCATAGAGCCTGATTTCTCTAGTTGGAAACCCCAGTGACAGGTTCTCTCTTTGTATTTATTGTGTAATAAAGACATGAATTAATAAAACAATCAACTTGTAGCATGAGAATTACATGGCAGTTCAGGTTCCGGTCTCATTCCAGCCTCCCAAGGAAGTTCAGTTAGTAAGTTCTCTTCGAATTTCCTTAACCCGTTTTCTACACAGCTAAAAGTTGATCCTTGAAGCCTTTCATTCTTGCCATGTAGGACCCTTAAACTTTATGCTTCCCCTGTTATGTGACTCTCCTTTGAAATAGTAACAATATCCCCCATCACATAGAAATAAATCTCAGGAACTAGCAATTCTATATGTACATGGACACTTTTAGTTCCTAGTAGGGTACCCAGGCTTTGCTGAGAGAAATACAAACTCATAAAGAGTGCAGTAAATAGGAATGAGATGATGATGTGAGAATAAGAACACAAGGAACAGGTTAAAGAAAAGCAGAGGCCAGACTGAGTCCTTTAACTTGTTTGATAATTTAATATCAAGGAGATTCCTTTTCTTTCTGGGTTGGAAAGCTCATGTTCCCAAGCAAGAATAGGAGAACCTCTGGCCTCCAGGCAGCTGTGTAGTTGCATTTGACCATACTTTTAACCCTGTTTAGTGGTAGGCCAAATATTCTGGTGCCATTTTGCCTGTGAGGAACCTGAGGCCTAGAGAAACAAGGCGCCTTTCCCAAGTACTTCTTGGCTATTTAGTGGTAGACTTGGGACTTAAACTCATGTTTCTGAACTTCCACATTGTTGCTATTTCCATAAACCCCTAACTCAAAGAGATGTGCATGCAAGTCACAAGTATCTTATCCCAAAGGATTCAAGATGATTTAGAGATGTTAACTGGCTGATCAGCTAGCACTTACTTTTCTTACTAAAAAATATAATCAGAGAATGCGAAGTTCCCAACCAGAAAAATTTTTAAGAGTGGGTTTCCCACATAAATGTAAACTCCCCCAAAACCAATAAACCAAAATCAGATATGTTTGGAAAGCATTAGTGTGTTTGCCATTCTCAATTAACAGGAAGTTGAGCTTGTGAGAAACACATAAGTACATTACATCCATCAGGCCAAGTGGGTAATTTAAAACTCTCACACATATCCTAGTAATATGATGCTATAGCATTTCCTGGCTCAGGGCCAGTTGATCCCAGAGTGGCCTGAATATCCTGCCTTTTGTCAAGAAGAGGCAGCTCAAGGATGCTTAAACTTCCTTTGTAATATCACCCAATTCTAGAATCAAAATCTTTTTCCCCACGGAAAGAATACCAGAGAGGGTTTGGGACAGATCTTTAAAGGGGTTTCTTAAGACAAATGTTTGATGAAACTAGAATTGGTCAAACAATTATATTTTTCATACCTTTACCTTTTACAGCTTCTTCATCTACCAAGGCATGTTATTAATCAGTACTATCTGTTTCATTTAGATATGCTTTGTCTCCTGAGATACATTGTAAACAAAAAAGGAGTCTAGTACCTACTAGACGAATCATGAAGCTGTTTACCAATACCTTTCTAATATAACTAGAAAGTCTTTCTGAATATGATTGTGTTAATGGAAAAGGTTATTTTTAATGTGCCTGACAGTATATTTATTAAGACACAAAAGGTTGAAAATATCTGAATACCTGATAGTTGACTGCGAGGGAAAAAAGTAAGGAAAAAAGATATCAATAAATTATATTGATAAGAGTAGGAATTTTGCTTTTAGGCCCACAGAATACTTTGATAGATCACCAACATCTAGGTCATCAACATCTACTGTTAAAGAATTTCTTCTGTCAGATCTTGTTCTAGAGCCAGCAAATTATTGGTGTCATAGAGATTGCTTTGTAAGGCAGTTAAAAGGTTTCAAGTATAAGGCATCTTCACGCTCCTTCATGCATTCAAGTACTGTACAAGATATCTGAAGACTTTTAAGCTGAGTAGCCTGCTGGTTTTCTGTCCACTATTGTTCTTACAATAAAAAATGATAGTCCTAATTTGGCTCATGTACAATGGCAATGTTTCTTAGAATCATAATGGGGGAAAAGTCAGTCACTCCAGAATACCATGTAAAAGGTATAAAAAGGACCTTTCCAAAGTCAATTTTAGGCAAAATTTGCTCTTGGTCCCATCATCTCTTGTTGCTACTCAAAGGCCCTATGCTCTTTGGATTTACTCAATCCTTAACCTGCTGTCAACACTTAGCTGTTCAGGGAATCATTTCTTCTAGTGCTTTCTGTCAGATGCTAGTGTCCAAATATGATGATTGAATCTATGTGAATATGTTAAAAAATACAAATATGTTATCACGTCCAGGCAGGAAGATTTTAGTGGTGGCCTTCTAATGATAACAATACAACACAAAGGAATTAGTTTAAAGTTGAAAATTAAAGGAAAAGCTACCTGGAAGTAATGAGGACTTTGGGTACTCACACTATATCTCCAACCGACCGACTTTTGATATTTATTCACTCTCACTCGCCTTCCTATTTCAGGTAAAGGAGTCTGCAAAACCAAGAACAAAATGTTATTAGAATCACTGATGCACTCTAAAAATGATTTATTTTTAAGTACTTTGTGCTCTTTAAACACTAAATAGAAGAATAACAAAATACTACTCTCTCAATTTCAACTAATAGTTTTAATTAAAAATAAGATTCTTATGTATACAGAAACTTGGCACCAAATTCATAGTAACAGATTTAACTGCCATATTAATAGGAAAATTACAATCTGATGTTAGTAAATTGCTACTTCCCCTTACAAAACAAGGTGATTGACACTAACTACCTATGGACTGAATATTTTAATACTTCAAAAGTTAGAGTATCTAAAATGTAGATCCTAGACCCAAATGTGGGTCAAAGTCTCTCAAGTTAAAACAGGGAAATAAGTATTTTAGAGAGCATCACTCAAAAAGTACTAGGTTGATTATTTGGAAGCCATGGTTTGTAGGGCAAAATAAATCCACTAAACCTCAAAATCCCTTCAAACTCAAGTTGGTTTGCAACATTTGACATTTACTGGTAAAAAAAAAAAAGAAGCACAAATTGGAGAAGAACAGTTTATGGCATTGACAACAGTTCAGTGAACACGTATAGCTTTTCAAATGTAATATTTGAGAACTTTCCTTTAGGGTATAGTGGTGACAATTTTTTGAACTTTGCTATGTTCACGCTAGTATTATCTTGAGAAAGTGAGACACTCATGCTTAAAGAAAGAGGACAGAAATCAGTGCTTAGCAAATTCTATGACAATATATTATGAACTGTGACACAATTATATGAATGTTAGCAGGGACAGTGCCAATTAAGCTGTCTCTCTTGCTCAGATATTTCTGTCAGAAAATATATGAAAAATGTGCATCTCTGACAAGTTCTTTCCTTCTACCTGTCATTGACAATCTACTGACCTAAATTCTCAAAAGGAATGGTCAGAGAGGGAAAAGAATATGATGGAACACAGAAGGATTAACACAATATTAGAGGAAATCTCCTCTTTGCTATCCCTGGAAACACATAATCAACTAGAAATAGGCAGGAATATAGATATTTTCTTCTTTCTTATAGAATACCAAAATATGTAGAACTTTTGCTGTGAGTGAAGCATTTTTATATGTAAATATAATAAATGAATAATAAACATAATATACTAATGGATGGGAATAGTAAATGATAAATATAAGTACAGATTAACATAATTATATTATATACAATAACGACTTTAGAAAACAAATACAATATTTTTTGAGCTGTTTATCCCAAGGCCATGATCCATTAAGGGAGTAGAATATGGACAGGATATAATATTACCTTACGAGCATTCATCACTTTAACAGCTGTAAATGCACCAGTCTTTTCATGGAGTCCCTGAAACACAAGATAGTAATAAACATCAAATACTGGCTATATAATCCTGCAATCAAGAGGCAAACAAACTAAAAAATATTAAAATTAAATGAGGTCAAACAATGTAGTCTATTATGAAATATGAAATATTATATAGAGATGAAATATAAGGTATTACATAGAGAACAGAAATATTCAATTATGAACATTTTAAAGAAACCCCAAGCATCTCACTTGAAAAATCAAGTAAGTTTATGGGAGTAGTTTTGCTTTTTATGTTTGAATTAAATAGTGGACATGATTGGTCATTTGAAGGCACTGCTTTCTTAGTATCTTTAGTCTAGGTTTATATGGCACCAAAGTATCCAGATGAAAAGTAAATATTTCAGATTGGAGATGGGGATAAAGGAGATGTTCTACCGAACATTTTTTCAACTGATTATGTGGTACTATGCAGGCATATCTTTCCATTAGACTCCTCTTCATACACTAAACAACTTTTTCCATAATGATCACAGGTAAGATTGATACATAATTAATTCAATGGCCTTTAAACCATTTAGTATACCCTCAATCATACGAACCAAGGATATTTATAAAAGGAAGAAATTCTGAAAGATTCTTTCTTATTAAAATTTTATGAGTTCTAAGAACTTAGTCTTATCTTGAATTCAAGTATGACTTACAGATTTATAATTTTCAAAAATGAACACAGAGGTTTGGAATCAGAGTTCTTATTTTGTGGCTGGTGCTTTTTAAAATATTTCAAGCTGCAGTCACAGAAAAATTTCAGTCTGGTATTGATACATGTAAGCCTTCAACTTAAAACAGAATGCCTCATCTGACAGTTCTCTGGAAGATTTGATTCTTGGGCTGTACTGGGTCAGATAGTAACTCCCCAAAATCCAGGTTCACCCATAACCTCAGAATGTGACCTTCTTTGAAAATAAGGTCTTTGCAGATGTAATCAAGTTAAATGAAGTCATACTGCATTATGGTGGCCAACAGTTGGTGTCTTTATAAGAGAAAGGGGAGATTTGGACACAGAGACACAGGTACACAAATGGAAGATGGGACGTGTGAAAACAGGAAGAAATCTGAGTGACGCAGCTACTGGCTGAGGGATGCTAAGGATTGCTGGCAGCCACTAGAAACTAAGAAGAGGGAAGAATTCTTCCCTAGGGTATTCTGAGGAAGAATGGCCCTGTAGACTTCTAGCCTTGAGAACTGTGAGAGAATAAATTTCTGTTGTTTTAAGCCACCTAATTTCTGGATTTGTTACCGCAGCTGTAGGAAATGAATATAGGGGCATTCAAACCAAAGGACTGTCACTAATCACAGTTCTCATGTGAAAGACAGCAACATTTTTTTTTGCTTATAGAATGATCAGATGAGGCGAGGTGTGTCTGGATAGTGTTGTTAATATCTCAGGTAACCTATCTGGTGGGTAAATATGCAAAAGATTGAGATTTCTTGATTTCAGGAAAGTGATCCTTAAATACATTGCTTGTTTATTGTCAAATCTCTTTTATAAATTATACACTTTGAAGTAATGAATACTGTATTTAGATGATTCCTAGAAGTTTTCTCATGAAAATAAAGCCAACTCAACAGAAAAACTCAAAAGGAAAAGAAGCCCACTCTACCATTACCATCAATGTTACATGCTACATGTAAGTGTCAACACTTCTCCATTTTTTCCCCATTGATAAAACTGATGGGATTTAATCCCACACATTTAAGGTTACTTCAATCCAATTGAGCAAGCCACTCTTTGTAAATGGGGCCATGAGTCAGAAATGGATCAGAAGGCTTTCCAGGAAATACAGCAACTCTAGAAACATTGGCAACTTGAATTAACTCCAGTTCTTGCTTAAAAATTAAGCATTAAACAACTATACTGGTTAGATGGTTGTAGCACTGATGGGAGGTGGCATGGATTGCTGGTTTCAGTTTATGGAGTCTGGCCTGAGTCAGCTTAAGGTAGTTTGTGTTGGATTGTGTCCTTCAAATAGATATGCTGAAGTTCTAGCAACTAGTACCTGTGAATGTGACCTTTTTTGGAAACAGAGTATTTGCAAATGTAATAAAGATAAGATGAAGTAATAGTGGATTAGGGTGGCCCTAAAACCAATGACTAGTGTCCTGGTAAGAAGAGAGAAATTTAGACACAGATATCCAGGGAGAAGGCTATGTGATGACAGAGGCAGAGATTGGACTGATCTTTCTACAAGTCAAGGAACAACAAGGATTGCCAGCAATCACTCAAAGCTAGAAGAGGCAAGAAAGGCTTCTGCCCTAGAGCCTTGAGAGGGAGAATGACTCTGCAGAAACCTTGATTTCGGAATTCTAGCTTCCAGAATTGTGAGGGAATCAGTTTCTTTTCTTTTAAGCCATCCAGTGTGTGGTAATTTGTTAAGGCGGCCCCAGGAAACTACTACACAAAGCTAGAAGGATAGAAATTCAGCAAGGGGATGGACCGGACTTGGGATAGGGTTCAGAAACTACTGTTCAAGGTACAAGGACATGTCTAGAATCAGATGAGGAGTTTTCGGTGGAGCATGACTGCTACCAAAGACTAGAATTTTTAAAGGAAAGAAAAACGTGTAGGTTATTGACTAATCAGAGAAAAATAGTTAATATTTTGGATATTAACCCCTAATCAGATAAATGGCTTGCAAATATTTTCTCCCATTCCATAAGTTGCCTTTTGATTTTGTTGATGGTTTCTTTTACCGTGTAGAAGATTATGATTTGATGTAGTCCCATTTATTTATTTTTGCTTTTGTTGCTTATGCTTTTGGTGTCATATCCAAAATATCACTGCCAAGACCAATGTCAAGAAGGTTTTTCTCCTATGTTCCCTTCTAGGAATTTTATACTTTCAGGTAAAGTTTTTAATCCATTTTGAGTTAATTTTTGTGAGTAGTGTAAGATAGAGGTCCAATTTCATTCTGTTGAAGCTGGATATGTGAATACGTTGGAGACTCCTACATTTATTTACATTTCTGGGAGAAAATATATATTAATATTTTTATTCATTTAGCCCTTATCATGACTTAGAAAGTGTTGTTTTCCTAATTATTCATATAAACACTTTCTGGTCAAATTTTTCTCACATCTGTATGCCCAAATACATCAATGTTGGAAACTGATTCTCACACACACTCTAAAGGAGTTAAAATGTTTCCTTCCTTGATTCTAAGAGGTTATTTATGGGCCTAACTACTATTCTGTGCAACACAGATATTTGGCATGTTAGCAAAGATATTGACCGTGCATTGTCTTATTTGATTGGCGGTTACTAAGCCACAGAATTTTTAAAAGTCTGGAGTACACAGCAATCATACTCATGACACACATTAGTAAGATAACTGAATGTCTTTAAAAGGTGCCACCAATGACCACAAAACAGAGAAAATCAACTTGGTTCTACCCTCATTATCTGTGATTTATTCTCTCACTTGAAAATTGCACAAAATTATTTTGTCAGACAAGGTATCCTAATGTGGGGCTTGGAAAACATGCTCACTGTGTCTATAGAGGAATTAACCTCAGATCTCGGAACCATGTACTGGATTAATATGCCTAACCATTATGCAAGCTTCCATAGAAGTCTTATATATCCAGATGATAAACAAATGGAAAATTGCTGCCTGTTAACCTAATATTCCAGAGAGTTCCCTCTGTATCTTGACTGTATTTTTATTTTGAAATAATTTTAGACTTAGAGAGTAGTTTCACAGATAGTACAGAGTATTACTTTACATCCTTCACTCAGCTTCTTCTAATGTTAACATCTTATATGACCATGGTCTAACCGTCAAACCTAAGAAATTAATATTGGTACAATATTCTTTTAACTACATTATAGCCTTTATTCAGATTTCTCCAATTTTTTCACTAATGTCCTTTTTGTAGGACCCAAACTAGGACCCCACATTTCATTTAGCTGTCATGTCTCCTCAGGGTCTTCCAATCTGTGACAGTCCTTTAGTCTTCTTTCCTGTTTTTCATGACCTTGATGCTTTTAAAGAGTACTGGTGGAGTATTCTGTAGAATGTCCCTCACTTTGGGTTTGTCTGACAGAAAGAAACCACAGAGGTGAAGTGCCCTTCTTATCACATCATGTCAGGGGTACACCATATCACCATGACTGATCATTGGTGATGTTACCTTTGATCACTTTGTTAAAGTGATGTCGACCATGTTTCTTCACTGTAAAGTTACTATTTTTCCCTTTCATATTCTATTCATTAGAAGTGACTGACATTGGTTTTGAAGAGGGATAACACTCTTCTTGAGCATTTATCTAGAGAACCTAGAAGTCATCTTGAGATAAACTAATTGTTCAGTGGTGCCATCTTGTGGTTCACTGACTATATAGAAACTGTTTTTGTAATGTTAGCTGAAGACCATGTTGTCATAAACAGATTGTCTCCCGAAATGAGATGTTGAACCAAGACCAGCGAATCCAATTTCTAAGATGTGTCTTTTTTCCATTACAATATGACAAATTATTTTAAAGCTCCATTTGTTGAAAACACACATAGAGAATGCTAAGAAAGAAGTTTGGCTTTGGATTCTAGATTGAGTGTTTAATAGTCTCACAGTTCCCACTGGTCTTCGTGAATCTTACACGGGAAAATCACAAGGAAAGCCTTAAACTATAAATGTGGGTTTTTTGGTCTGTTTTTCCTACCATCAATAATACTACTAATATCATACAGGAGCCACTAGCTGCACTGGATTAACAATGTTCTCTTAAATAGAGTTTGCATGCAAAGTATGACCTTTTAATGCTCAAGCATCACAGAACAAGGATAAGAAAATGCTCCTAGCTCTCTTTCCTATCATAAGAAAAGAAACCGCTGCTTAAATGTTTTGTATAAGTTCACTGCTCTCTCTTATTTGAGTAACAAAAGATGATATGTATTAACAATGCTTTTTAGCCATTCCTCACTCTAGGCTCAAGCCTACTGACATTTGGAATCAAGTAATCTATACCTTCACTTCAGGCAACTCTTTGTCTTGTCATCAAGCTCATTCAACTTATTCAAGTTTAATTATTAACAGATCCAGCTAATATGATATGATATTAGTGGCAACAGAAGGTCAACTACTCAAAAATTATCCACCTCCACCCTAAAACCTGCTACAAAGTATAAAAATGATTCATTCGGGGCTGGCTAGTGGTTAAGTTCTTAAGTATGAGTGCTCCACTTTGGTGGCCCAGGGTTTCGCCAGTTCAGATCCTGGGTGCGGATATGGTACTGCTCATCAGGCCATGCTGAGGCAGCATCCCACATGCGACAACTAGAATGACCTACAATTAGAATATACAACTATGTACTGGGGGGCTTTGGGGGGAAGAAGAAGAAGAAGAAGATACGATTGGCAACAGATGTGAGCTCAGGTGCAAATATTTTTTTAAAAATCATATATCATTATGTCCTCAATTTTATTAAAGTAATGAAACTCCCTGAT
Organism: Equus quagga; assembly: GCF_021613505.1. Classification (NCBI taxonomy): domain Eukaryota; kingdom Metazoa; phylum Chordata; class Mammalia; order Perissodactyla; family Equidae; genus Equus; species Equus quagga. Next base: position 38,874,000 of record NC_060276.1, read on the forward strand.
TATGCAAATGTTAGCTGAGAGAAAGACACATTGAGTTATTATTTGTCATTAACACTTTAGCATGAGCTAGATGATCAGAGTAGATTACTGCAAGAATGGCATGGAATAGTTAAGTCTTGATGGAAGCACAAGGTGGAGGAATGAAAGGGTGAAAGTCTAAGGAGTTCCAGGAGAGGGTGCTCCTCAGCCATAATGAAGGTAGCAAGTGCCTGGAATGGGGAGCAAGGTAAAAGTGAGTGAGAAGGGATTCTGAATATTCAAAGGGAGTAAAAAAATAAGGGGAGATAGAGATGTGAAAAGACAAAATGCGCCGTCACAATTTTATTGAAGGAATTTACAGTTTTTAAGAAGTATACACCTGAAACAATTAGCGAAGTAAACCAAATGCAAAGACTAGTTAACAATATGAATGTTCAGGTCTCAGATACAGTCTAAATACTGTTTAAATGTTTAAAGAGAATGAATATATAAAGCCATGGGAAGGTCTTAAATAAGGTCCTAAAAAACTATCCTAATTTAAACTCTCATAACTATTTTCTAGGGTTGTACTCTAAAATATAGTAAATAGAATGAAAAGTGTATTCTTTTTCCAGGACCATTTGTAATTACCCAGGAGAGCAGATAAATTCCTTAATGTGTTGATTTCAATTTGCCAAGGATTTTCGTTCTTAATTAATTAATTTAGATAATCAAATAAGCAGCGTTGTTTAGTCTGTTTCCCAAAGGAAAAATAGGGTTTATTACTGTGTTATTGCTCATCAATAGCCTCAAGCTGAATATTAGCATTCTGAATCTGTCTTTTGAACAGAAAATATGGCATGTCCCTGAATTTAGGATACCAGTCACATATAAAACATTGTCAAAAGGTATATGTGCTTGCTTTAAACAAAAATCACTGACGGAAAAACTTGATATACGTAACAACAAAATGAAGAGACGGTCATAAAAGAACTCTCTAGTTTACAAATGGACTTGTACTAGCTTTCATCAAACACCAGACTCCTCAAATTAATTAATTAATTTTTTCAATTTTTTTCCAATTATTTTATTGAGGTCATAATGGTTTATAACATTGTGTAATTTCAGGTATACGTTATTATCACTTTCTGTATAGACTGCATTGTGCTCACCACCACTGGGCTAATTTTTATCCATCACCACACATATGTTCCCCTTTACCCCTTTTGCCCACCTCCCAACCCCCTTCCCCTCTGGTAACCTCTAATCTGTTCTCTTTATCCAAGTGTTTGTTTATCTTCCACATATGAGTGGAATCATGCTGTGTTTGTCTTTCTCTGGTTTGGTTAATTTCCCTCAACATCATACCCTCAAGATCTATCCATGTTGTTGCAATGGGATGATTTTGTCTTTTTCATGGCCAAGTAGTATTCCATTGTATACATACCACATCTCCTTTATCCATTCATTAGTTGAAGGGCATTTGGGTTGCTTCCACCTCTTGGCTATTGTGAATAATGCTGTGATGAACATAGGGGTGCATAAATCTCTTTGAATTGTTGACTGCAAGTTCTTTGGATAAATACCCAGTAGTGGGATAGCTGGATTGTATGGTATTTCTTTCTCTCATTTTTTGAGATATCTCCATACCATTTTCCATAGTGGCTGCACTGGTTTGCATTCCCACCAGCAGTGTATGAGGGTTCCCTTTTCTCCACATCCTCTCCAACACTTGTTATTTCTTGTCTTGTTAATTATAGCCATCCTGCTATAATTGTGAGTGTGAGGTGTGAGGGTGTGAGGTGATATCTCACTATAGTTTTGATTTGCATTTCCCTAATAATTAGTGATTCTGAACATCTTTTCATGTGCCTGTCGGACATCTGTATATTTTCTTTGGGAAAATGTCTGTTCATATCCTCTGCTCATTTTATGATCGGGATGTTTGGCTTTTCGTGGTTGAGTTGTATGAGTTCTTTATATATTTTGGAAATTAACCCCTGGTCAGATATACGATTTGCAAATATTTTCTCCAAGTTTGTGGGTTGTCTTTTTTTTTTTCCCCCGAGGAAGATTAGCCCTGAGCTAACATCTGTCAATCCTCCTCTTTTTCCTGAGCAAGACTGGCCCTAAGCTAACATCCGTGCCCATCTTCCTCCACTCTATATGTGGGACGCCTACCACAGCATGGCTTGCCAGGCAGTGCCAAGTCTGCACCCGGCATCCGAACCAGCGAACCCCAGGCCACCGAAGCAGAACGTGCGCACTTCACCACTGTGCCACTGGGCTGGCCGCCAAGTGGGTTGTCTTTTCATTTTGTTCATGGCTTCCTTTGCCTGGCATAAGCTTTTTAGTCTGATGTAGTCCCATTTGATAATTTTTTCTTTTGTTTCCCTTGTCTGAATAGACATGGTATTTACAAATTGTGGCTCTACTCTGATTTTTGTCTAGTGGTTACTGTGAGGTTTGTATAAAAGATCTCATGGATGAGATAGTCCATTTTCTGATAGCCTCCTATCTCCATTAGCCTAAGCAATTTCCATCCATTTCCTCTTTCCCTTCTTTGTTATTGTTGTCACAAATTATTCTGTTCTGTTTTGTTTTGTGATTGTGACTAAATTGAAGTATTTACAGTTATTTTTGATGCTTTCCTTCCCTTTATCTTTTATGTTATAAATTGTTTGCTAACCTGTTGTTATAGAGAGCTGCAGTTTTCTGATTTTGTCTGTCTATTTATCTCCTTGCTCAATGCTTTGTAGACCTTTGCTTTTTTGTTTCAGGTATGAGGGCTTCCTTTATCATTTCTTGTAAGGGAGGTCTAGTGGTGATGAACTCCCTCAGCTTTTCTTTATCTGGGAAAGGTTTCATTTATCTATTGTATCTGAAGGATGGTTTTGCTGGATAGAGTATTTTTGACTGAAAGTGTTTGTCTTTCAGTATTTTGAATATATCATTCCACTCTCTCCTAGCCTGTAAGGTTTCTGCCAAGAAATCTGCTGAAAGTCTGATAGGGGTTCCTGTGTAGATTACTTTCTTCTGCCTTGCTGCCCTTAATATTTTTTCTTTGCTGTTGACTTTTCCCAGTTTTACTATTATATGCCTTGAAGAAGGTATTTTTGCATTAATGTAATTAGGATAATTAGGTGTACTATTAGCTTCATGTATTTGTAAATTCGATTTCTTCCCCAGGTTTGGGAAGTTCTCAGCTATTATTTTTTTGAACAAGCTCTCTGCTCCTTTCTCCCCCTCTTCTCCCTCTGCAATACCTATAATCCTTAAGTTGCTTTTCCTAATTGTCAGATATTTCTCAAAGAATTCCTTCATTTTTTAAAAATCTTAGTTCTCTCTCCTCCTCCACGTGCAACATTTCTCTATTTCTTTCCTCTAAATCACCAATTCTGTCCTCCATAATGTCAGCTCTATTTTTAAAGGATTCTAGATTTTTTTTATCTCATTAATTGTGTACTTCATATCCAGAATTTCTGTATGGATTTTTTTTTTTTTAAATTTAAATCTCCTTGGTGAAGTATTTCTTCTGCTCATTAACTGTATTCCTGAGCTCATTGAACTGTCTTTCTGAGTTTTCTTGCACCTTGTTGAGTTTCTTTATAACAGCTATTTTGAATTCTCTGTCATTTAGATTGTAAATTTCTGTGACTTCAGAGTTGATTACTGGAGACCTGTCATTTTCTTTCTCCTATGAATTGTTACTGTAGTTTTTCATGGTGTTTGATGAATGAATCCTTTGCCATCACATTTGTGGCAGTATCAGGTTGCAGATTCCACCTGCTACTGCTGCGGGGAAGCAGAAGCTGTGTTTCTGATCCCACCCCACCTGCTGGAAGTTGTGCAGGTGTGGCTAGTGCTCTTGCAGGCTGGGATAGCATTCATGCATGTGCCAGGTTGCCTTCACCTCCACTTATGGTCATGTGTTCCCCTGTGCTTGGTGGGCAGGGCTTCTTGGCAGGATCCAAGCTGGGGCCACTCACTGGGGTCACAATGGCATGGTGTGTACAGGACTGCCACAACCTCCGCTTACAATCACACCAGGGCATGTTCCCACTGGCAGGGCCACAGCAACACAGTCTGTGCTTCTGCAGGCTGGGAAAGCATTCATGCACATTCACAAGGCTGCCACCACCTCTTCTTACAGTTGCACCAAGGCGCATTCCCACTAGCAGGGCCACGTCAGCAAAGTGGGTGCTCCTGAAGGCTGGGATAGCATTCACATTTTCACCCAGGGCTGCCACCAGCTCTTCTTACAGTTGCAATGGGGCATGATCCCACTGGTGGGGCTACCACAGCATGGCGTGCTCTTCTGTAGGTTGGGCTGGCATTCACCCACATTCTGTGCTGTTCCACCTCCTCTTAGAGTAGCACCAGCTGTTGTGAGAGGACCCTCAACCTGGCTTGCTCCTGCTGGGCAGGGGTAGGGGAGTGCTCACCTATCTCCACTACTTCCTGGGGACCCAGTATATCCACCTTCAGATGTATAGCTGGGTCTGTCAGGAGTCCTGTTGTGCTGTGTGGTTATCCTCTGCTGGTCAATGAATGTTTTTTAGTTGTAATTCAGAGCAGGTGAGACAAAGGGAACAGCTGACTTCATCATGTTGCTGACATCAATCTCTCAGAATTATTTTTGGAAAGTCAAATTACCACATTTCAGATTATTTCCAATTTGGGGGAATATCTCAAAATTAATAAACACAGGTCAACTTGTACATTGGGGATCCAGAATCAAACTATAGGTTACCTAATGATTGCAGAAAAAGTTATGAATTGTCCTTATCCTGGTCCCTTGAGACTTAGACTTGCTGACTTCTAACTGACCAACCAGTCCACTATACTTCTTTTTGGCATAGAGCATCTTAAGTTATCCACTTTTGTTTTATAGGTCTGTCTTCTGCCTTTGGATATATTCAGATGGAGATAAGTGGCTGTTCCAGTTATTCATTATGATTTCTGCTAGCAAATCTAGGAGATAGATGTAGATGTGAAAGGGAGAGTAGGGAGAGGGGTAGTGGTTGAGCAGGAAACAGGTTATGGCCCTACGTTGGGCCCAGTCTTCTCAAATCCTTTGTAAATACAGAACTACATTGACAGTGATAAGCAAGATACATGGGTAAATTAATTATACACAATTATAATGGAAAAATACATTAAGGCAAGAAAGTCTAGTTATTAAGCACATTGTTATATCAAGGATTTAGTCACTCCACCAATAAAATCAGGTGGAACATAAAAGTTCTTGAAGTCTGGAAACATATTTATTTAATTTTGGTATCTCTAGTGTGTAGCTACTAGCCATTGTACTAGTACATAAGCCCCTTCTGATGAATACTAGTTGAGAGAACGAGGAATAGAATAACTGAGAAGGCTTCCTGGAAGAGGTAGAATGTCAATTGGACCACAAAGATGACACAGCATTTGAATGGATTCTGAAGGGCAGGGTGGACCCAGTGAGTGACACACCATGCACAAAGGTTATGAGATAATGCTGTGTATTAAGGCACAGCCACTGAAGAAGAAAAGAAAAGGAAAAAGTACGAGTGGCCATAAAGAGAAGAGAGATGAAAAGGAGAGAACATGAGAGTGCACCTGTTTTTGCCATGCCAGAAATTTCAGTGTAAAAATTTTTTAAATAAAATCTTGTTTAAAAGAAGACAGAAGGCATCATTGAGAAATTAACCATTAGTAGTTTAGTACTTTATGACTGGCTTTTATTAGTTAATGCTCTGATGCAAAGCTCAGTGTGGTTAAGGCACTGAAAAACCAGCACTGAATTGCAGTAATGATCAATTTCTTGGGGATTACACATTTTAAACCATAACAAATGATTTAAAATAGCAGTTGTGACAGCTGTGTTGGAAAAATCCATCATTCTGCAGCAGTCAATTACCACGTTTTTCCCCAGAAAAAATACAAGACAATCTTTGATGGCCTTGTAATTTTGATTAGGCTAAAAACTTTATTTTTAATCATGCCATTAAGGAAACTGTTGTGGAAAGACTGCCGACTGTTCAGCAGTTGTTACATAGTCCTTCTAGTTATTTGCTTTGCCTTCTGTTGGCAAATCTAAACCACATAATCCCCAGGGCATTCTTTCTTTCTTTTCAATTGGTTTTGTGGTGGTGGAAGGCCACAAGGCACTCTCTACACTTATGTCCACTCAGTAACATTGTTTTTCATTTACACAGTTTTGTTCTTCTGGTTATTTGTTTGGGTGCCAGCTTTCTCTTGGCAAATAAGCCAAGTGATGCTTCAAGGCCACCAAGGGTGCAGCCATAAACAGCATCCAGGAATACTTTGTGCTATCCTGTGGAAGGATGAGACAGCATGGCTCACAGGGTAGCTTTTGTCACCACTGTGTCTATGCAGAGAAACAAAGACACGGGGTTGGAGACAACTTTCAAAGGTTAGTATGTCCATATCTTTGCCTCCAAGCAGGGCCTTTCCTTAACCACTGCTTGAGATGAGAAGTAAAGATGGTTTGGTTCTTATTTGGGAGTTTTTTCATTTTTTTCCCTTGTTACTCTTCATCACCATCGACAAGCTCAACAACCCCAAAGGGACAGCTGGATTCAGATCAGTCAGAGGTTGGAAGTTTGGCCAAGACTGGACAGAATCTAGCACAGACTGGTAGTAGTAGTGGGTGGGTAGTGTTGGAAACATATAAGGGAACATGTCAATCACCCTCCACCTCACACCCTATCCATCAGGAACGTTTACTTATTTCCAAAGATTGCCAAAGGAAGAAATGCAGCTGGTTTGGGGGGCTCCTTAAAGAAATTCTACAGACTTCTTTAACCTTATATTTGCTTTAAAAAGTTTAAAGAAATACACAGATGTGTAGATGTTTGATAAGTGCTGTTTGATAATTAACAAGATTATTAAGACATTTTTTATAAGTCCCACAAAGCCTAATGCAGAGCTAGGCCACAAAAACTGCTCAATGCATTTGATTAAGGGGCAAAAGTCATTTAGCTGCCAAATGGCACTAAAGAGAGCCTCTGATTTGATATTTGCATGAGCACCCCATTATCACAAAGGTTTTGATACAGGCAAGTGTATCAAAGTTGGAAAATTCTTTTTGGGTGTGATCCTCCCCTTTTGGAGAGATTTCAGAATAAGCAGGAGCAGATATTTCTGGCTTTGAGCAGATGGAGCCTGGAGTTGAATAAATACTATTTTAACCTTGACACATTAGGATTGAAGGCTTCTATAATCAAGCTGCTACAACTTTCAGGGGAAGCACTGCAATTCAGAGGGGGAATGGAGTTGTTCCTCCTTCAAAACTAGTAACAAAGAGCTTGTTGCTGGACTTTATAAATATTATTTATAACACGGTTGTCAGTTTTAGGTCACTATGAAGAAGTATCTTATCCTTATAAATAATTAATGAGAGTAAATTTGCATTCAAGTTGTTTCAGCAACATAAATGAAACTTATGTTTATATAAGTTGGTTCTTTATATTCCTGAGGCCTCATAAGTTCCTTTTACTTAGTCTATTTATCTATCTATCTCTACTACTTAGACTGGCAGCTCTCTAAGGGCAAATTTACTCTCTCTATATCTTTAGAGTGTAGTACAATGGCTGACACATCACCAGCACTCAGCAAATATGTGTTGAACTAAATAAAGTCAACCTCCATATGAAGCTCAAAATAGGTGAGGAGATGCATGGGCAAAGATGTGTATGTATATGTGTGCGTGACGATGGGTGGCAGAAAGATAATTTTTATGCCAAGTTATGTGGGAGACGAGTTAGAGGGAGCTCATAGTACAGTGTGTCCCATGACACACTGGGGTTTCCTGACAAAAACTGTGAAATGCTGCTGTCCAGCAAAGTACTCCAGGCACTCAAAGGCCATTATTTGTCCATAGGTGAATTCCCCCTTTTTACCCTATAGTCATCTTTGTGGTTCCACAGTGAAGCCACTCAAAGTTCCTCACAACTCTCTTCATTCAGAGAGCTTCAAGGGAGAAGATATGAGCTAACCAAGGTCTGAGGGCATGAGCCTATAAAAGTAATCAAAGTGCCACGGCTCTTGGCAAATTGGTACAAGTTTGCTTTGTCAGGTGACATTACTTAACTCTTATCCATACTACCCCTAACCCATGGCTACTACTCCCAAAACTTCTTCACCCAAAATCTGCTGTTTATACCCCTTGTGGTTATATCAACTACGAGTGAATGAGATGGTAAGAGTTCCAAGTTCCTCATCTCTTTTTTTCTTAGAAAACCCCCAAATTACCCAAACCCTGGTTAAATGGAGCTAAAGAATATGTACTGAAACAGAAATTTTGTAGCTAAAAAGCTACTGAACCACCAGCATAATCCAACAGAACAATGTTTTCCCTCATCCAGAAATTTGGGACAGTGTTGGTCATGCTTATTAGACCTGTGAAACGAATCGGAAGAGGGCCTTCGTGGTTTCAGTGGCTTTGTAGCTTAGAAACTGCCCTGTAATTTGAGGCAGTTATGTGTGCTTATACAGCAGCTTCAACCGAGTTTCATTACCCTTGTTGTTACTCCTGCAGGGAAAAATAGGTCAAAATATGTAGTAATATCATTTGCAAATGGAGCTGCTCTCTATTTGGCTACAGCATTCAAACAGCAAATTGCACAAAATGGACTATAAAGTTCAATGTTCTTGGCTGCAGGATACGGACAATATTTGCTGGAAATAAATGAATAGCTTCTAGTCGGCAACTAAGGGAAGACCTCAATGCACTGATATGTGACAATCATATCACCATCTACAAGGGACAAAAGTGCACAGCCATTGAGGGTTGTGCTACAAATGGGTGACATCATAAAACCTTCAATTCTGGTCATAAATTCAAGTTTAAAGTCACAGTCTGTAACTATGCTCATGTTGAGGAAACTATATAGGAACTCTGTAGAACTAGGGCCCATACTATGTCAAATGCTCTGAAAACACTTACAAGCAGCTTTATCTATAAAGTAGAGTGAAATCATGATCAAGCAAGAGATAAGGGTTTGGTTCTCCACGTGTAAAGCTGCCCCATAATCATATATGTTTTTCCCTCTGAAGGATCATACACTATAAAATAAAAGGGAACTCAGCTGCCAGAAGCCACTGTTGCATTCAGATTTTTTTCTCTCAGTTCCTATTTTCTCCCATTGTCATAGATAATATAGTTCTTTTCTTTAAGGTTTGCCTGGGCTTGACCATGGGGTAGTGAGTGGGGGCATGGGCAAGGCCAAAGAAGCAAACCCTCTATAAGCAAACAGGCTTCAGCACACAACAGATAATACTTCATTGCAATGTCACAATGTTTTAACACAGATTGCTTTCTTTATGCAATGCATGAATCAGTTAACACTCATACAAAATGCATTCCATCTGCTCAGACAGATGTAAGCTGCAGTGTTTCCAATTCTATCAAACAGCACAAATAGTTGAAAGAAAACCACTGAGACAGATGGGTGATGGGTAAGGAGAGGGATTCGACCCAAAGCAGTTGTGCCTCAAAATCTTCTCAATCAAAACATGATTCTCAACTCTTGCAGGTCTGTTCACAGAGGTACACACACAACAGCCCTTAGCATGTAGCTAAGGTGGCGAGGATATTGATGGCTTAAAGAAAAAAGTTCTATGCCTTATAAACTGAATTGTCTCCACAATCTATAGCAGTGATTAGTAGTTCTCAAAGGTACCTTAGGAGCACCTAAATTTGATTATGATGGACACTGAGAGTTAGGCAAAGCCAAAGAGGAGGGAAAATGGCAAAGGAAGGTATAATGGGGAAGTCAGAGAAGAGGCAGGGAGTAATAAAGATTGAGAAAGGAGATGAGGAGAAAAAAATGACTTTCATTGAAGATAGGTCCAGAAACACTAACAGCCCTTAGGGTCTAGCCAGTGCTTTAAAGCATAGATCCAAAGAAAGTAAAAGACATCTTCCATCAATATCAATTTTGTAATTTACCAGTAACTCCTAGGCCCTGCCAGTTTCAAAAGCTTGCGAGGGGCTGACCTTGTGGCATAGTGGTTAAGTTCACACTCAACTTCAGTGGCCCAGGATTCACGGGTTTGAATCCCAGGTGCGGACCTACACACTGCTCATCAAGCCATGCTGTGGAGGTGTCCCACATACAAAATAGAGGAAGATTGGCATGGATATTAGCTCAGTGCCAATCTTCCTCACCAAAAAGAAAAAAAGTTTTCGAGTCCTCATTCTAAGCCCTAAGTTGACGTAAAGCTACTTCTTCTTGAATTGACTTTGAATTGACCTTTGTGGGTAATGCACCTTGCCCCAGATGTTTACTCCCTTAACACTCCACTCTGCTGCCCCCATTCTTTCAGAATCCTGCTTTGACCTTTTCAAAGTCAAAGCATTAGCTAACCTTCCCTTACTGATATACTCGGAAGGTCTTGTCTAGTGATTTCTCTTCTCACCAAGTTAGTACATGTGCATTTTAACTAGAGCTGTCTGCTTTTTGGAGGGCCTTTTTAACTCTAAGGAATTATCTAGATGGTAGGAATTTCAGCACATTTTGACTATTATAGTGCTGGATTTGACAGTAAAAGGCTGTTTACATCAAGCCTACAGAAAGGAAATCTGAAGAGTGTGAAATCAACTAAAGGCTCAAAGTTAAACCCCTCAGTGTATCCCTCACAGTTGTGCGGCAGACAGAGGTGGTCGGGGGGGAAGTATAGTGGGATATAGCTACTCAGAGAATGTCGAGCTGAGAACTATAACATGATAAAAGGAAAATGATGCTAGTGCACGAGAAAATAAAATCCAAGCACAGGGAGATCTTAGTTAATGCTACCCAAAAGAGGAAATTTATTGAGGCAAATCAAATCTAGCAAGGTAATATGGAAGACAGAGAGACTACAGCAATAATAAGGCTAAATAATAAGGCTGAAAATAATAAGGCTGAAAACACACATTTGCATCAAATATCTGGTTATTTCAATAAAACCTGTGTCTGTGCCTGTGCACGCGCACACACACACATGGGAGGAGTGTTAGTGGGGATCAGTGTGAGTGTGTAGCAATGACGATTCCCAGCTGTGCAGGAGAGGAACAAAAGAGATCTAAAGAATCATGGGAGCATGTAGAGATCAACGTTGCCTTCATAATTTTGAATTTTTTCTTTCCTCCTTCAAATAGTTTTGCCATTTCCCCCTGCCGTATTATCCACTACTAGTCCCCCCAATTAGTAGCACAGCCACAATTAAGCCCAAGACTCTCCTCCCACTCTGGTGCTCTTTTCACTCCTTCACACAACCTCCATATTTAAAGAAGTATTTATTAAATCCCACTCCTGTGCCAGATACCAGGCAAGACATTATACAAATTAGTTACAGTTTCTACTTTCAAGGAACATTTAATATAGTAATAAAGGTATACAAACTGCCATAATTTCGGAGACAGTGTGGTAATTTTCATAATAAGCATGCAGATGAAGTTACAACGTCCTTGAAATATTTAGAATTATATTTAAGATTTTCCTATTGAAAACATTTCACAAATCCAGACTGGCATTCCCACAAATCAGTGACATTCTATATATCTGACTCTTTTCAAATTCCAAGTATATATTTGAATTCATACATAACAGCTACATTTTGTTAGGTCGTAGGTTGTATATGGTCTCATATTGATTGCAATGCCACATATTACTGTTATAATCATAAGCTTCAGGATGGATCCTTGATTAAATTCAATGGAGCAAACTGCTACTATTCGGAGGATATAAGGGAAGGTGTAACAGGCTGATCAAATTTTTTATGTTTTAATTTCTATTTATAATGGAAGAAAGAGTTTCATCTGTAAAAATCTCTGTGAATTCAAATGCAGGCACAAATGTGCTTTTTAAATATTAGCTTAACCCGTTCATTGTTTCTCTGACTATGCTGGGACTTATTAAATAATAGAAATATGTTTGATGAGATTTATTTTCATGGTAGGCTTATATATGTCAGGCACTGGGGGCTAATTCTTAGTCTGGAATTAGGCCACTAGGTTTAGGTGACCTATCTATACACTTAGCAAGCTCAGCTTGGTTAATCACCAGACCTTTCAAAAACCACGTATCCACATCTGGCTTAGGATCAGAGTATGGACTCCAGAGAGGACACTTGACCCATACCTGACTTGGGCAAGAGAGCACCTGCAAGACAGAGCTTTGAGTCACTCTGCCTTTTCAAAAAGATTAAACAACTGTAGAATGCTTCATTAATTTAGCAGAATATTCAGGAAAGCCAATCTGAATTACTCCAAAATCTAAATTGAAGTAACTTCAGTATATTGATTCAGGTTGCCTAACAGACAACCTTAGGGACTCTACTTTAATGATCGTGTAAGAATGATTTTCAATTAACTCATCAAGACTACACTTAGGGATAGTGTTTCACTATTTTCTACTGCATACAATCCAACAAAAATTAATTGAATGCCTGAAAGCATTATGTTAGGAAGTGTGTGACAGAATATCTAGTGCTGCCAAAGGACTTAAAAACATCATTATCCTAAATAATCTCCTTACAATTGTCTATTATGTGAATTTACTTATACATTTTTCCAATCAACCAACAAGTATTGGGTTTACTACTATCATTTGATATGCATGGGATGTTCACTCTTTTCCTATGTAATTGAAAGTATTATTGAATTGGATAAACATCTGATTGAATAAATATTTTTGAGTATATTTTAAAATATTAATTTCTCTATGACTTATTTGCATATGCATGTATTCAATTTCTAAGTAGATGAGGATTTATGTTACCATTTTGTTGTTGCTTTCGAAATCGTATTGAATTTTGGTTGGAGAGTGTGTTCTGTAGGATACAGATTCTTTAGTACTTAAAATTTTCTTTATAGGCAAACATATAATCAGTTTTTCAAAATGTCTCTTTTGGGCTGGGGAGGAATGTTTATTCTAATTGTTGCTTGCATAATTCTACATATTTCTGAGAAATCAAGCTTGCTAATTGTATTTTTATTAATTTTTTGTCAACTTGATTTGTAAAATTCTGAGACAGGTGCAAAGTCTTAGATTGTGATTGTGGATGGATCAACATTTCCTTGTAATTCTATCAATTTAGCTTCAATTACTTTTAGGGTATATTTTTAGGTGCATATGCCTAGAAATTCTGATATTTTAGTATTTTACCAGTAGATTTTTAATTTCATCATTATGCAATAAGCTAATTTTATCACTAATAAAGTTATATTTAAGCCAAGAAAAAATATTCATTTGGGACTTCATAGCACAAATTAAAATCTATCATGAAGAAATCCACTGACGTTTATTGCTTACTTTTGTTTTGTTTTGTTTTAACTGCCTGACTTACATTTTCTGAGAGCTATGCCACCTAAAGTACTCCCCAGGCTAAGCGGGATTCCTTGAGCCAAACTTCAAAAACAAAATAACTGACTAAACTAGTTTTTCCCTGAATTGACCAACTAATGGCTGGGTTGGCAAAAACAAAATAGGGAAAAGATTATTTTGCCATAGCAATGCCTACAAGGATGTATGACCCGTATCTTTTTCCTTAATAAGACTTTGGCAGATATGGAAATAGAGCTAGAGGCCTGCAAAGAAAGGCAGCAAAGGCAGGTGGTTAATTTTTTTCTTTATTCCTATTTTATTTATTAATGCACAAAATCCAATTTCTTTCAAGCCCAGATTACAATATTTACATGAATAGTAGCTCAGCAGACATTGACACTTGTGTGGGTTTAAATCCCCTTAACAGTTGCTGAAACATATTGCAGGGTTTCGACTTCAGCACAACAATTACAAAAAAAAAGATTCCACTGTCTCTCTAAGCCCACACCTGGGATTTCACAAAACCTGGGATTTCACAAAACCAAAGAACTCTGGTTCTAAGGGTCTTCACTGGTGTTATGGTTAAGTGTTACTGTCAGTAAGGACATTTAGAAGTTGCTCTTCCTTTTCATACATTATACCTTTATTCCACTGTAAACTATGTGAAGTCATAAAATTCCTATATTTTTATGGGGCAGTAGCTGAAAGAGTGTGAGCTCAAAGGCTTCCTTATGGAGCATACTGTACCTGTGAAAAGTAAGCCTTCCCTCAAAGGAATACACTGCTACCCTCCACTACCTCCCCTCCCATTCTCCCCAACCTATCACTCTACGTGTGGGCTTAGAGATAGTGATAATTATTTTATAATTGTCTTGCTGAAATGAATCCCCTATAATACATTTCAGCAGCTGGTAAGGAATGCAAAAAACATTTAAAGGCAGGGTAGATTCACAGACTAAAATAAACATCAAAGGAAATCTTGAAGGGGAAAAAATCTCCCAAGAGGATCCTGAAGGGGAGCTATGTAGATCAGAGAAGTAGACCCATCCACTTTGACTAGGTGATAGTGGGAGTCTGATGGGATGATTAGCTATGGACTACCTTCCTGCCCAAATTGAGTGAGAGAAGGAGTGAGGGAGTGAAGGGGGAAAGAGAGAGAAAGAGAAAAGAAGAAGGAGGAGCAGGAGGAGGAAGAGGAAGGGGGAGGAGGAAGACAAACAGGAGGAAGGGGAAGAAGAGGGGAAGGGGAAGGGGAGGGAAGGAGAAAGATTTACCCTCTTTAGAGAGTGGGCAAAGTGTGCAGTCAAAGCAATTCATCTTACTAGACCTTTTCGCCTGGCATCTGTGAAGTTTCCTAGTCTCTCAGCAAAATTCAGACACCCTAAATAACCTAGTTTTATTCTCCCAAATTAACTCTGACCTCACCAAGTCTTGCCTTACAGAAATCCAAATGAAAACTAGGTTTTCTACCCCTACAAGTTTGACTACCAAATTACATCGACACGATTATTCAAGTATTGAGAATCATATACAAATGTTCATGTGTGTGTTTCACTTAACAGGTATATATTCATTAAACTTTGGACAGTTTGACACATCTTTGCTACCAGTTAAAATAAATGGCGATTTTCTATAAAGATCTGATTTCTTCCTCTACTTAGTATATTTGATTGTTTCAGGGTTTTTCCACTAGTACATATTTTATTCCTTTTAATTTGAAATAATTTAGAAACTTCCAGCTCAAACAATAAGGGGAGATTTTCATGACAAATAGGGTGAGTAAATTTGCATAATTGGCCAATTATAACTGGGTAGTGGTCCATAGATGCTTTAAGATCTCCCTTATGTTTACAAGATAACTAGATGTACTACACAGCTTTGCAGATTAAATATCTGTGTTTTGTCTGTGTCCCATTTAGATTTTTGATATAAAGCAGCACCAAGAACTGGGATTCTTTATATAGGGATTTATAATTCTATGCTCTGACCCTTCAGACGTGTAAATTAAACTCAGCATATCCCTGCAGGATATATTCTAAATAAAGTTACAGCAATAGAGAAAAAAAATCTTTTTAATCCAACTTTTAAGTTTCCATCTGAGTTCCAACTTTATATTCTTATGCATGACATTGAATGGCCATGGATAAAAGAAAGTTTGGAAGATTGTCCTCTTGCAAAAAGTGATTCTATTTGGTTAAACAAGTTGTTCTCCTGGGTTACTGAGCAAATTTACTCCAAAGGCAAAAGCCTTTGAGAAATGCTTTGGCATAAGCTTTGCGCATATAATTTTCAAATATAACCACATATGATGAGAAAAAACAGTCAGAGAAATGTCAAGGTGAGGAATGGAAAGCTCCCAGACAAATTTTGAGATTGTTAGGCTCCTTCTTTCACCTGAAAAAGTACAAAAAGCGCTGACTCTCCTGAAGACAATCTACTTATGCTAATTTGAGCATTATTTTTTAAAGAGAGGAATACTCTTTTATAAAGAATAACAAATGATTGAAGTGATAGCAAGCAAATCTTTCTAGGAAAGTTTAGAGATATTAGAGTTATTAAGCTGAGAGAAGATTCAATAGTAACCTGGAAGATTGTCTTCGCAAATACAGAAGATCATGGATGCTGCATGACTATAGGAAACTGATAAAAAGGAAACAGGCTGTAATTCAAGAAGAAAAGATTTTCAGTAAGCATCAGCAAGAATTCTTTGACAATTAGAATGATAACATGCAAACGGTTACTTTCTTTTCATAGAGTTTTACAAATTTGTATGTGTGTGTAACTATCTAACCTGAAAGTTTGAAGTTCGGCTAGTCTAAAAAGAGGTGTTGGAACAAAATTCTCTATTCCCTGATGGTAGCAGTATTCAATAATACAACTACCTTTTTATGTTTTATGACTTCAGTATTCTTAGAATAATCCCTAGTGTTTTCATAGTGATTTTCCTTCTTGCCTTGCAGGAAATACAATCAATGCAGCACAAAAGCCTGGGCTAAGGTTCCATAAAAATTATATATCAGACCATCATGTAGCTTAACTATTATTCCTTGTCCATTGTTTATACAATATTGGTTTTGATTTTCCCAGGCCTATCCTGCAGAATAAATAGAATATAATCTTTCCTGCTACTTTCTAACTTTTTAATGACTAAAATCCTAATTCTCAAACCAGCCACTCACCATTCGAAGATTTAAAGTACAAAGTATGAATTTGCTATGTATTACACAGGGCCTTTCTGACACATATGTATCGCCCACTGGAAACAAATTGAACCAACTTGCTGAGCTGCATTAAGACTACAAAAAGCACTAGGCCCTCCACCCTGGTTTTAACATCTGCCACTAATTGTCTCCATCGTAAATGTTGACTTAAGAAAGTTAAAGCCACAAACACATCCATTTTAAAATCAACTTGTTCTCTGTATAGTTTGTTTGTACTTCAAACGATCCATATCACAGTACCAAAATATCCTTTCACCCATTGCTATTCTTTGAAACAAATCTCTGGATAATCTCAGCCAAACGAAAATCACAAGGAGGAAAGAAGTTCAGAGAACCAGAAAATGTATTTCTTCTTCATTTTGAAGATGCTTGACAACTTTCCTTTTATTCTTATTTTTTTAAATATCTTATGATTAGATTTAATTTGTATAGGGTAATTATCTGTCTGGTTTTTCTTTTCTCCTTTGTAATTTTAGTAGCTAACCAGTAAGAAATTCTTTTTGCATTTAATAGAAGGTAGTCAATGATGACATTTATATATTACTTTATTCAAAACTAGCTCTTGGGTAATCCATTTCACAGTTAAGATTAAACTATAGTAGAGAATGATTTACTGTAACAAAGACCCAAGGATAATTATTTTCAAGGTTAGAAACCACTCAATTTTGCTTCCTTAATGACAAAATTGTTTCAATAACTGTTTTATAGCAAGTAAGCACAGTTCATATCTTGTCACTGTCTCATTTTGTGTGCAGCTCAAATATCTAAATCAAATTCGTGGCAGGCATCATAAAAAGCTTTGATAATTAGATGAAAATAATTTAAATATACTCTTACATTTATATTTACGATCAAGTGATTGCCGACATGAGTGTTAATATAATTATGGAGAAGGAATAAATCTTTTTAGCAAATGGTGTTGGGACAACCTACAAAAGAATGAAGTTGTGGGGCTGGCCCGGTGGCACAGTGGTTAAGTGTGCACATTCCACTTTGGCAGCCTGGGGCTCGCCAGTTTGAATCCTGGGTGTGGACCTACACGCCACTTGTCAAGCCATGCTGTGGCAGGCGTCCGCATATAAGGTAGAGGAACATGGGCATGGATGTTGGCTCAGGGCCAATCTTCCTCAGCAAAAAAGGAGGAGGATTAGCAGCAGATGTTAGCTCAGGGCTAATCTTCCTCAAAAAAAAAAAGAATGAAGTTGTACCCCTCCCTCATACCATATACGAGAAGTAACTTGAAATGGATCAGTTATCTAAATTTAAGTGCTAAAACTATAGAACTCTTAGAAGAAAGGATATGAGTAAATCTTTGTGACATTGGATTAAGTAATGCTTTCTTAGAGCAACTAAGAAAATATAAATAAATTGGACTTCATCAAAATTAAACAAAAAGAAAACACAGAATGGGAGAAAATATTTGCAAATCATATATCTGATCGAGGACTTGTAACAGCAAAGGATTTGAATAGACATTTACCCAAAGGAGACACACAAGTGATCAATAAATACATGAGAGTATACTTAACACCATTATTCACTAGGGAAATGCAAATCAAAACCACAATGAGATACTACACCATATCCACAAAGATGGCTATAATAATTTTTTTTAAATGGAAAAGAGTTTTGGCAAGGAAGGAAAGAAATCATAAATTTCATACACTGTTAATGAGAACGTAAAAAGGTACAGCCACTGTGGAAAACAGTCTTGCAGTTTCTGAAAAAGTCACATACAGTTACCATATGACCCAGCAATTCCATCTCAAGGTGTATACTCAATAGGATTGGGGACATACATCCATGAAAAATCTTATACATGAATAATTATAGCAACATTATTCATAATAGCCAGAAAAATTGAAACAACCCAAATGTCCATCAAAACTGATGAATGGATCAAAAAATGTGGTAGATCCATACAGTGGAATATTATTCGGCAATAAAAAATGATGTGTTGATTCATACTACAACATGATGAACCTTGAAAACAGTATGCTAAGTGAAAGTTGCTAGTCACAAAAGGTCACATATTGTATGATTCCATTTACGTGAAATTTACAGAATATGCAAACATTCTAAGACAGTACATTAGTGGTTGCCAGTGGCTGGGAAGAGAGGGAGTGGGCAATGATTGGCAATGGGTACATGGTTTCTTTGGTGGGTGATGAATATGTTCTGGAATCAAATAGTGGTCATGGTTGCACCAATTTGTGAATATACTAAAAACCACTGAATTATGCACTTTTAAAGGGTGAAGGTTTTGTTAATTTTATCTCAATAAAGCTGTTATTTAAAATGAAAATAAGTTAAATAACAATTGTGGGAATGTTAAGTATGAATTTCCTCTCCTCTTAACAGAATAATTTAACAAAAGAAACAGCTTGATAATAATTACTAATATATTAGAGGGGCACATTAATATATGGTTAATCTCTTTGGACAGTGAAGCAAGCTCTGGTATGGTAGAAAGAGAACTTTGGTATTTTGATTTCAGCTGTTTACCATTACCTAACACATGACCAACTATTAGGCAAGTTACTTGACCACTGTGAGTCTCAGTTTCCTCATCTGTAAAATAGAAATGCTGATATGTATGTTTCTCACAGGTATGTTTTGGAAATTAAAAGAAATAATGTACATAAAAAGGAGTAGCACAATGCCTGATACATAGTAAACATTGAAAAAAAAAACACATGTAAAACCAAACAGAACTAATTCATCCAATGCAAGGCGCTGGGCTTGAGCTTCAAAAACAAATTAAGTCAAGGACTTCACCTTCAAGAGGTTCATCGTCAACTAGGCTATTAACAATTACCAACCAGTTTTATCATTCTTTCCAAGCTTTCTGTGTGGCAAGGGATCCCCAACTACCCATTTGCCCCCTCAAAAGTTTTCTGCACCCTCACAGCCCTCACTGTTACACATATGATTATGGAAACATCAAATAAAGTAGCGCAAAGAATTCTACTTATGCATGTCACAGTGAAGTGAACACTATAAAGTGATTATCTCTCACTGAGGATATCTGTAATATATTTCTCAAAAGTATTTTACAATAGAAGGCTTGTAAAAGCTTGTAAAGCCTTGTAGAGGCTTCCATGCACTCTGTCGAGGAACACATTGCAGTGTGTTTCTGAGATACATGCAGACTTCTCAGTTGCTGCTGTTCTCTAGGTTTAAGCCACATTTTATCTTAACCACACCTTCGTTGGGTTATGAGTCACTAAAATCATGCTGATACCGTCTATATACTATTATTTGATGAGTCATTGACATAAAAATACTCTAATTTATCACTGGAGAATCTTATCTGGTAGGTTTCATTTATAGACGCTCTTTATACATTGAAGACAACCAAGTTCAACTAGAAAACATAGTTTGCCTTGACTCCTATTTTTTTATTATAGCACATATTGCTCAATGAATTACTCTTTCACATTCTATACTGATGCAATCACGATACAGATTTTTCTCATTTCTCTAATTGAAAGAGAACTATTTGAGCAAGCTATTACAGGAAAGCAAGACAGTAAAATATTCATAAAATAATATCTATTCACACTAGAGGCAATCTTTACTCTTTTAGAATGAGTATAATCCTCTAACTCAGAAAAAAACTGTTCATTAATTCATTTTTCTTCTTCCCTCACTAGCTCAAAAAAAAAAATTCCCAGAAATTAGAGAAAGTGAAAACAATCATAAAAACTATAAAACTGATAATAGCCTTTTTTTACACTGGTCAAAATGTCTTGGGTCAACTAGATTCTGATTTCAGCAACCTGATACATCACATCAACCCAGGTGGCTCCATCTTGACCCAGACACTGCTATAGGCGAACAGATGTTTCTCAAATTACACATGACATTATCCATTCCACCTGTTTTTGTGACAGATGATTTACTTTCTGACACTTAAACAAACCTCCTTAACTGCTCCTCCCACCCTCCCCCCAAATCAGGTTACCTCAACAGAGAATTGCTTTAGCTTAATGAGATTTTACTCCAACCCCTTAAGTTTATAGAGGCATAAACAATCTTCAGAAAGGGAAAGTAACCTTACTGGTGTCACTTGGAGGAGAAGTGTAGCCAGTGATGTGGCTGAGCCTGAAATTACGCCTCTGAGGTCTCAGTCTCAATGCTTTTCTATAACTACATAATTTTATCTCCATAGCATTTTAGATATCTATCCATCCACATATCTTCCGAATCCTTCCCTTTCTAATACCAAAAAGAAAAAACAATGGAGATGACACACGGTTTTGGGGGGTCAGGTTTATTGAAGTATAATTTACATTGGTAAAATTAACCTGTTTTTAGTTTATATTTCTATGAGTTTTGGCAAACACATGCAGCCATGTAACCATCACAATCGAGATGCAGAATATTCTCATTATCCCCAGAATATCTCCTTGGGTGGCACTTTATTCTTACTATATTGACAGTGTTGGTAATGGAATTCCCAGTTTATGGAAAGCTCTGTTTGACTAAATGTTTAGCTTAACTGTAAGGTAACCAAAAAATACTTTTTGCACCACTTTTGCCGAAAAGCTTTCTAAAATGCTCGAGTCCATGCGCTGCCTTATTAAGTAGAGAAGTGAAAAGCAGGAGATGTAGGCCAGTTTACTTCATCAGGTAGGGTTCCTCAGGGTACGAGCCTGGGAGCGGTTCCACCAAATCAAAGAAAAGAAGGCATGAAGGAAGGAAGGAGCAACAAAAGAGGGAGGGGAGTTGGCAAAGAAAACTTTGCTTATTCATATATTTTACAGAGAAGCAATCTTGAAGGTTGATATAGACAGAAGATTTGTGAAAACCTGCTGAATGTGTGCCCATCTGCCAGCAAATGCCTGCAAATAGCTTTTGAAGTTGGCTTTGTTATTTTCCTCATTGTCCTACAAGCTATTTCTGTAACAAACCCACCAGTAACTTATGGCTCCTTTTGGTTAGGCATAACGAATCAAGATATGATTGCAAAAAACAATTTTTTTATTTTAAAAAAATAATTCTCTACAAGTTGATATAAATGCCACTACAGTTTGGAAGGTTTTGGTTTTTTCTATTTTTTGGCCTCAGATACCAGGGAATCCAGATCAATTGAATTCATTTTATCTTAGATCATTGGGATAATTATATTTTTTCTTCTCCTAAATGGTTTCTGATCTCTCACCTTGACCCTAACAATGCATATTAACATTATAAATTACCTCGAGATCCTCTGACAAAAGGCGAGTTTTAATTTATAAATTATTAACATCTGGTTGCTTGGTAACTGGCTAAAAAGAGTAACATGGGACAGGGATCTATACCAACCTTTTGCTTCTTAACTGATAGCCCATATTTTAAGAGGTGTGTGATTCTAATCAAAGATTATAGAGCAATACTATTTTCTTAATAGCATATTAGAGCAATAAAAAACGATTGCTTAAAAAAGAAAATGAACTAGTCTCAATTTCTTCAATATGCTGGGCATTGTCTCACAATTACTCCAGGGCAAAGAGCCATTAGACTCAAATAACTAATAACGACGATAAAAATAATTTTTAAATGGCTTTTATGTACCAGTTTCTGTTCTAAGAATTGATACATAAATAATCTCAGTTAATCCTCATTACTACCCTATGGAGTGCATAGTATTGTTATACCCACTGTGCAGATAAGAAAATTGAGAGGTCACAAGGCCAAGATCACATAGGTATTTAAGTGACAGAGCCAGGATACAAATCCAGAAAATCCAAATCGTATGTTTTTAATGATTATATAATACTGTCATTCACTATTTGTTGAGTCAAATAATTTTCTAAATCAACCCTAACAACTCACTTATTGATCAAACCTATATGACTTAGCATCTACTTGTAACAACCTAATATACATGGATAATTAAGTTCAGATATTGCTCAAGCTAAAAAAATCAGGCCCTTTATCTCTTTCACCTGAGGCCCCTAATTCTGTCCCTAAATAGTCAGTGTTCCTGTAGGACTGGTATACTTAGCATGGTATATTATTCTTTTCTACTTTACCGAAATTGGAATGGCCTAACAAGCATAATAAATATTGATGTTGTTCTCTACTGCTGATCCAGCCATGAAGATTCTTAAATAATGGGCATGCACATTGGCAATAATGATGTGATACTGTAACATTCAAATGTTGTCAAATAACCAGATGTTTAGCATCCTATGTAAATGAGCACTAACCCTATGACATAATGGACTAAAATGAGATTTTTCACGGCATTTCAGGGCATTTGTGTGAATTTATTACAGACTGTTTACATAGCATTGAAGATCAAGTGGCAAAAGTGAAGAGTAAACATAGTCCCAGAATTTTGAATTCCCCTAAGAACAAGAATTCTAGTGAGAGTTGTTAGATACCTAGGTACTTCCTCAGCAGAGCTTTCTCATAAATTTCTTGGTGTTAAATTTGTTGTAGGCAACTATTAAAGTAACTAAATAACATATTTAGGCGTATTTTCACAAAGTATCAATTCAAGGCTTCCACAAACTGTCCAAAATGATTTTCTTTTAACTAAAGAAGGAAGGATTATAGGAAATCGATTAGTAGAAGCAACAGAAATGTTACTATGCCAAATTCTCCTTTTGAGTGTGGTTGATACAGGTAAAACTTGTAAAAAATGGTAAAAATTAGGTGAAAATTATTTTCATGGATCAAATGGCTCACAGAAAAACTATAAGTATTTTTGATTGACTAATAGCTGTAGAGTGACTGTTCATCCTAATGATCCTTAGATCATTTATTAAATTTGTTGTTCTCTTAATGTTAGGTACACCAGAGTGGTATTAAAAAGTGAGGCATGAAAAATCAGTGAGGCACGAGTTGGTACCTTAATTACATATTTTATTTTCCACAAAAAATATAGCCCCTGCAGTGGTTTAAGTGGATTTCATGTTATCGTGTTTCTGTCAGAGTCAGAGCACAATTAAAAAATATTATTGTCTCAAAAAAAGGTGAGGCATGAATATCTACAGGTCCTTACTGCCAATAATTTTCCTTCATTCTTTTGTTTTATAAGCTAGATAAATATCATCATTCAGGAGAAAGTCACCTGAGGAGACAGTCAATTATGCATCCTGCAAATGCAGACTTATCTCCCAGCTAGAGGAGTTAGAGGGTGTGAGGAGAAAGCTTCTAGAACTCTCTTACCTCCAATCTTCTCAATCAGAATAATTTCAATATGTCTCTCTCACAAACACCCATTTTCATTCATAGCTCTTTTATAGTACTTATTACAATATACACTATATTACAATGGTTTCTGAATTCCCTACTAGTCCAATTATGAAGATACATTTCCCCTCCTCTTCCCAATTCTAGTTTTTACTTCTTCCCTCAAAATTCTGCAATTCCATTTTACCATTTGGTATTGTTTCCTCCATTGAATCAAAATTCTTTTTATCCTTGTTGTTAAATCAGAGCACAGAAATGCCAACCTCAGGCCCTTTCCCCTTCTCTTCCCCTGTGTTCAACAGCTTATATATTACCATATGCACAGTTTCTGACTGATTCTCTCAGGAAGACAAACAGTATACTCCCTCTAGGTCACTAGGACAACTCAGTGTTCATGCCTCTCAATTAAGATTAGATTCTCAAGTGTAGATTCCTTTGTCCTGAAAGGAGGTAACTAACATTTACTGAGCACTTCTTAAGTACCAGGCACTGTATCCTGTGAAGTAAGTATTATCCTCCTTAATTTTACAGATGAGGAAACCTGAGGCTCAGATAGGTTAAGTAATTTGCCTAAGGTCACATAGTAAGTTGCAGAGTTAGGGTTAAAACCCAGGTCGGAGGGACTCTAAAGCTTATGATTTCTGCAATGCACTATGCAGCTCCTGAAGGCAATCCAGGTTTTATTTATTTAAAATAAGAATAGAGAGAGATAATAGAACTGGATTCTCTTATAAATACTGAAATTCAACCTCAGAGAAAGCAGAAGAACATTTATCATCTGACATATGCACTGATTATGTTATGTACCAGACCATAGTGAACCTGGGCTTAGTCAACTTGGGTGCAGGTTAAAAGAAACGTAGGTGAAGTGTACTAGACTAAAACAGTTTGGTGCTTCCTGTGACTCAAGTGATTAAGTTTCATCTGAAGCCCATTGAACAAATATAAAATTACATTCATGGAGCTTGCTGATGTTGGTGTTTCCTCAGTTTCTTCCTAGGAATATATCAAACTTCGGCTGTGTCTTGAGGCTATGTGTCTTGAATGAAATAACCAGCCACATAGTTAATCAAGAGTTAATTTAGTCAAACGACTGGTTTGACAAAGTTTCTTTCTTTATTATTAAATTGATTGATCAAATTGACTGGAATAGACCAATCTGTTTGGCAGCAAAACAACAAAAGTCTTCAAATCATGTGCAAAGTATCTCACTCTGTAAATCCTACCAGAAGAGGGGATCATAAAGCTCTCTCCATTACCATCCTCAACTTCTGCCCTTTCTGAGAAATCTTGCCCAGGTTTCCAGATCTGAAAGTTCTGCAGAAACAATTAGTGAATTCTGAGCCATCATCACGGGAAAATTTACTGCAGAATGCTGTTACAGTACTCCAAACCATGGCACTAAGCTGCCACCACTAACTTGCCAAGAAAGAACTTTGTGCAGACAGCTCCAAAATGCTACTCGACTGTGTATTAAGATGTAAGGAACAAATTGCTGAAGTTTCTAACTCACTAACAGGATACACATGCAAAGCAAGGAAAAGTAACTAATTCTATAATCAAAACCAGGGCTGCATGTATTTCTAAACTTTTGGGGATTTGTGGTATGGGAATAGAGGAGTCAGGAGATTTGCTTTTATCAATGCCCAAGGACATACTTTCAGAGTTTATAGTTTAGTTTTATTGTGGAAGAGAGTCTTAAATACCTTCCTCAAGTCTATATTCTCTAAGAACTTAATCTGGAGGATAGTCTATATAAATGTATATGCATGACATGGGAACATGTAGTATGTGCAATAGAAGGACAACAGAGCACATTCAAAGATGGGATATAACCAAGCAATGTACTAAGGCAGTGGCTCTCCAGCTTGATGCATGTATCAGAATTATCTAATCTGTTAAAACACAGGCTGCCTGCCCCCCACAATCAGTACTCCTTGCCCCAGAGTTTGAGTTTCTGATTTAGTACTTCTGGGGTGACAACCAAGAATTTGTACTTCTAACAATTCCTAAGTGAAACTGATGCTGCTGGTCTAGAGGCCGAACTTTGAGAACCACTGTACTAAGAGTATTAACATGTGAAAGTAGAATCTGTGAATCAACCACTCCAAAAGATCATAAAATAAAGACTAGAGAGTCATTCCAAGGACAACTGTGACACAGCATTGAACTTTACAAGAAGACACTGGTAAGCTAGAAGAGGGGAAAAAAAAAGAATTTCATTACTTGGTTGACAGATTTGAAGTTCATGAGGGCGCAATAGGGTATTCAAAAAACCTCTTTTTTAAATCACTACATCCTACCTTCCTTTGCCACCAAGACTGTTAAGGTCTTGGGGGTTTGGCGAAGTTTGAGCATATTTCAGTAAATCCATATTGACTAGATTTTAATTCCACTATATTATCTGCCAAGACTTCAGTCTTGGCTTCTGGGCTTCCCTCTAGAAAGTGGTCCCCACTCATGCCACTTCAGCTGGCTTCCTTAATTGAAAACATTGGTCCTGCTTTAGGGAAGAGATGTTAACTTCGCGGGGGGGGTGAGGGGGCGGTGTAAGAAAGAGAGTTCATTCGTTTGGCTTGGTTTAAATCCTGCTGCTTAGATTTGATATGTGCTTTAATCCTTCTTTTACATGGCCAAATATAAAAAAGAAAAAACTAATAAAAAGTCCAAGACTCAAGTCGTCTGACCGAAGAGCAACTGGATGATCCAAGAGCAGATGAATCAAAACCATACTTTTTAAGGGAAAATAGTCTTTTAACTACATGCTGCTCAGGATATCTGGACAAATGGGCTTTACTGATATCTGGAAAGAGAGACAAAAGTCATAGTAGAATTCATGGTTACCAACATCCCAAAGGTTCTTTTGCAACTTCTTTCACCATTTCATCATTTTTCAGTTAACCTAAAACTGCGGGATCTACATGACCATTTCCCGTGTCCCCTCTATCCCGCCTTCAGCCTAGATCCCTGTGCTTGCATTTTCAGCATATTTTAAGGTTCTGACAATATTTTTTCTTTCACCCAAGAGTCAGTTCCCCTATCCACCAGCGGACTTAGTAGGACCCACAACTCTGGCTGAGGTTCAGGTGAGCAAACAGAAAGTGGCATTTGCAAAAAGATTGAGAAAGTTGTTTCTCCACTGGTCTAACATAGTTTAACTGTTTTCCCTGAATTGACAAATAAACTTAACAGTTGCTTTGAATATATGTGTGTGTGTTTTCTCTTCACTGAATACACTAAATCAATCAGCTGTTTAACACTGTGTAGACTAAATGGTAGAATTAAGTCCCTCCAGCTTTTCTCCTTTTTTTTTTTTTTTTTTTTGCATTTAAATGAACCAGGGTCAGCGGAGGGTCAGTCTAAGTCAGAGAGACTTGAGCCTGTAGGAGTGAGAGAAGCATGCTCCCTCCATTAAGGGCGATTGGATAACCTCTGGCAAAGTGTATTTTGCCTTCCTCCCCTGCCCCCCTCCCATGTCGCCCTTAAGGCTCTCTCCCCTTACAGAGGTGCTAAATCTGGCTTGCTTTCCTTGGGAACCACTCCCCATGTTATAAAACTCTCCCTCTGCCCTTTCTCACAGCCATCAAAAATAATTTACCTGTCTTGTGCCTCATTTCCCTTGGGATTAAGGTGTGAACTAATCTCATCTGTGCTAAAGTGTTAATAAGTGGTTTAATGCATTACTTATTTTATGATATGCACGTGAACAGGTGATTTTTGGTAATAAGTCTAAAGGAATGACTCTCTAATAATGGGGATTTCAAGGAATGTGGCAGGTTTGTCTGTAGGACATATTTTCAGTCTGGGATATCTCTCTTTTAAATCACACCATAGTGACTCAAATCTCTGCCCTCCCAGCACATCTGCTTAATTTTTTCCACTTCTGAAAAAAGTAATAAATCCTCTCTGAGATTTCTAGCTTACACATAGAATCTCAAGTTCAGCTAAGCAGTGATTCCAATCAGAATCTCTCAGAGTGGGTCTTCAGTATTCACATTTTCAAATGATTCCTCCAGAGGATTTTGATATGCACTCCTGCTTGAGAACCATGGAAATACAGAAATAAGTGCATTCTGCTCCATCAGAAGGCAGCAAGTCCAGGCCTGATACTGCCTCTGCTCACAATGTTGCTTAAATACAGTTTCTCAATTCATGTCAAATTATGAATTGCTCAGGAAAGAATGCAACATTGAGATCCATGAGTATATATTCTTTCACTGATTCTCTCTCTCATTCCCTCTCCCCTCTTGCAAATCAATTATCAGCATTTATTTGACCTGCTACAGGGCCATATAAGGAACAATACAGAGAGACATTTTAAGGTGAGGCAGGCCCAATCTTCACTTGATTTCAGTGCTTTCAAATGTTCATTGCCATCTAATATACCTTGGAAAATTACTCAAAATTTTATGTAATAATACATAACATATGGAAATAAGCAAGGTAGAAAGTGATTCTGGAAAGTCAACTAGTAAGTTTCTTTTACATTTTCCCAGATTCTGTCCAAAAAAGTCAAAGACACCCATGGCAGTCCAAGTCATTTACAACCTTAGAATTATTAGTATCTAAAGAAAAAAAATAAGGAGGGGGGATGTAAAATACAAAAAGAGAGAACTTGTAAAGAGAAAGGGATATGAAGTGGGGCCGATGTGAGCTAAAGATTCATTTTTCAGACTCTGGAGTAACTAAAGCCTGATTTATGAAACATATTTCTCCTTGCAATTTGATGAACACCAATAATCCTCCTTAATGTAAATTAAATAATATCCTTTGCTCATAGGTGTTACTCATAAGAGTCTGGAGGTACATTTGAATTGTCATTTCGGATTTCCAAAACATTATCGTTTCACTGGTATAATAAGACAATAGTTATTACTATAAACTTGAATTATCACCACTTTGATTATTCATAATCTGGGATGAGAGGGGAAAATGAGACATTTCACCTTCAGCTCCCCAGGAAGAAGTAGGATACTTAGGAAATGACTGCCTGGAAATTAGAGTAGTTAATTAACATCTTGGAAGCCTTGAATGATTGAGTGTGAGCTAGCAAGGGATACGAACTTGGTGTTCCTGTAACAAAGTGAGGCTTTACATCTTTAGTTATTTGACCTTAAGCAAGTCACTTGCCCTCTCAGGGCTTGAGTTTTGTCATCTGTAAATTATTTGCTCTCTAGGGCTTCCATCCAGCTCTGTCCTGCCATAGAGTTTGATTCTTCTTCATTTGCCTCAGCTTTCTGAGTAGTGAATATTAAAATAAACTTTCTATTAAAGAAAGGCATTCCTCCACCAAGTCCCCCACTCTCAGTGGTAATAACATTTTTATAATGTTTTCAGTACTGATGAAAGGCTTTTTGCATGTTCTCTCATGGGGATAATAACAGCTACACTGCATAATACGTTTTATTGTCCCAGTTATTTTTGTGAAACTGAGGCTTAGAGATGTTAAGTGACCCATCTCCTGGTTACTCACCCCACGGAATTAAATTCAGATCTGTGTAGCACCAAAACACGTGCTCCTACTGTGGTGTGGCAGGGGACTAGGCGGACTTGATTATACAAGGATGGAAGCTGCATACTTCAAACTTGGGTCAAAATAAGTCTCTACATGAATTTTTATCTGACTACTTAGACGCTATTCCATGAACCTAAACTGATACCTTCCTGGCCAGGGCTCTGATCTAAGGGATTAGATTGTTAAATAGTATGTGTCTACTGTCTAGTTTTTGAGAGAAGAGCTTTCCCTCTTGAAATTGTATAGCACAATATCGATAGCATGTCTAATTTATTTCTGTTCTGGATGGTTCCAAAACCTATATTGCGTGCCAGACACTTTGCTTTTGAAACGTTTCACATAAAATTTATTCTTTAAGAATAAAAGCTATGTGTTTATCTGGACAAGGAGAACAGATTAGTTGTTACATGTGCAAAAGGGGTAAAGGGGCACATATTTATGGAGATGGATAAAAACTAGACTATTGGTGGTGAACACGATGCAGTCTATACAGAAACTGAAATATAATAATGTAAACCTGAAATTTACACAACGTTATAAGCCAATATGACTCAATAAAATAATAAAATAAAAGCAAAAGCTAGCTGTCAGTGAGAAAATTTAATTGAATCCTTCTTAAATGTTTACTATTCAGAACAGGCACTTTATGAAAGGCTAATTAATTTCCCATGTAGCTTCTAATGTTCCCCATAAATTGTACCATGTAATTTGGTTTTACCAATTGACTAAAAAGATAATTCTCTTATTCTCTCTGTCTTCATCAGAAAGGCTCTCTGAGATTGACTGAAGGAAAACAATAATGCTACTGAAACTGGGAGAGTTGTATACACTGGAGCCTCATCATGAACACTCCTTGGTTCCTCCAGGTTCTCAGTGAGCCAACTATATCATGTAGAAAGGTGTTCCTTTTTGTACCTAACAATCCTATTGTAGTTTTATATGGCATAGTTAAAAGTGAGGGCTTTGCAGGCCAGAGAGATCTAGTTTCAAACCTGGCTTAACCACTTACAGCATGACTTTAGCCAAGTTATTTAACTTCTATATGTCTCGGCTTCATATACAAAATGAGAATAACATTTATAAAGGTACCTCATGAGATTTCTATGAGGATTGAATGAGTTAATGCCTATAATGTATATAAAATAGTGCCTGGTTTATAGTAAGCACTTAATGGCTACTTCAATGGTTGTTGGCTAGAATTCAAGACCGATTTCTTGTGTATCTATACATTACAGTGCATGGCCTACCCCACTTATTATTTAGGAACTACTGTTTCCTGAAGCACTGGAAAGAGTTGACGATGGCAGAAGGTCCAGCAAATGAAGTCCCTGAGAGAACCGGTAGACAATGATATTGTTTCAGGCTCTATTTCTCTCTCTTCTGGGATTCTCAGCAAATCCAGAGAGGGCATAACTAACAACGCCACACCAACTGACAACCTCCAGTATATTGCTGCCCCTTTTGGAATCTTCTTAAAATCTACAGAAGCATTCTTCCTTTGCAGATTATCAGTGGGGAAACTGATTATCAATGGGGAAACATTATTTACGAAGGAGAGAGAATAGATAGCACATTCTTTGGGCCATACTGCGGGAATTCTGAGCAGCATGATATGATGATTGGATTTAAACAGTTCTGCTGGCAGTCTTCCTCTACTTTTCACTGTAAATCAGTCATGGTCTACGTATCCTTCCTTAAGGTAAACCTCTCAGCACTACAGGCAAAATGAGTGACTTAACTCACAAGTCACAAAGGAAATGGTCCACATGCAATGGAGCTCTAAACAACACAAATGTTTTTTCTGTGAGCAATCTGTAGACTGATGCCAGTGATACCCTGGCCTGCAAAACAGAAGAACATAAGGTCTTTCACCCCCCCAAAAAAAAAATCCAACAAAACAAAACAAAAAACTGTAACTTATTGATATTGATTACAATCACACTAAGTACTTGGACCCGTATTAGGCACAAGAAAACTGGAGAGCGACTAATCAAGTCAGCAGCCCAGAGCCCTTCCACTTTTGGAATAAGAAAAAAAAGTGATCTTGATTCTCTCCTCCAGCCCAGGGGACTGAGCAGGCTAAATGCTCTCCTTGGCATGTCAAAGAAAAGAACTCTCCTTCTTTCCTCTACTAAGCCTCTCAAGTAGGGAGAGAATTACTCACTTGGACTCAGTGGCCCCTACAGTTAACAGCAAAGCAGCTTTGCTATGGAGCTCTGAAAGCAGCACCAAACAACATTTGCTAGAAGAAGCAGGGAGGAGTAGCAGCTGTTCTAGGACCAGAAGACCACCTCCTCCCCACCCTTTGGCAGCTTCTTAGACAGGCTGAATTGGCATTCTCTACCATACCACAGCAGGTGGAGAGATAATCTCCCTCTTATTTCCTAATATAGGGTTGGCAAGTGGCAAATCTGTGACCCAGGTAAAAGTCAGTTCTGGATAAGCTTCGTAGATAAAGTACAGAACAAGCCCAGTTAATTCAAATTTCAAAGAAACAAATAATTTTTTAGTATAAATATATACTATTGGGATACACTAACCCTAAAATACATGTATATATATATATATTTGTTTTTTATCAGAATTCAAATTTAACTGGGCATCCTGTATCTTTATTTGTCAAATCTGGCAACCCTGGTTTTAAGGTCTCTCTTACCCCTTTACCCCTCTATTTCTCTCCTTTTATTCTCTCCATTTCTCCCACTCCCCTACCTGATCATCAGGGCCCTGGAATATAAGATTTGAATAAAGAAAACCACAAAATATAGAATTAAACAACAAAATTTGATTCAGCACAGTGCTACTAAAGGGAATATTAAAGGAGCAACATACATTATCTAGTCTCTGCCCTTATGGCATTTTTAGAATGAAAAGTTTGATTGGGGCCAAGTGAAGATGCTTGGGTCCACATCTCATTCTGCAGATTTTAATGCAATTAGAGGGCAAGTTGCATACTTAAAGACTCAAGTGGCTTTTGCTTCTATGTATACCTGAGACACATCCTCAGGCACTAAATCCCTGTTACTGTAACTCATTCAAACTGCATTGTAATTCTCTACCAAGTGCATAATGATATATAATACGCGAGTAAATGGCAAGATAATTCACAGCACCAAGAGAAGTCAAAAGAAATAAGCATTTATAAAGGAGTTGAGAGCACATTACTATATTTACCAGTTGCTGTGCAGACGCAGATCCTTTGCCTATTTAAAGAAAAATATGAACACTCCTGATTTGCAGAGAGTGAGGAAGGCTTTACAACTCAGCCTCAGTGGAATCATGGAAATAGTTACTTTGCTATTTATTTCTTTAAATAAATTATTTTGTATAAATTAACTGACCATATTCTAATTAGTTTCTGTAAACCCACTCCTATCTCACCTATCACTCATGCTGCTGCCAGAACCAAAAAAGGTGAAGGGAAAAAGGGGAAGTTGACCTGGAACGTTCTGGCCTCATACCAGAGCATCCCATCTGAAGGGCCTCAGAGAGGCAGGCTGACAGTGAGCTATGATTCTCTAATTTCCCTCCCTTGAAGTCCAAGCATTAAGATCTTGAGAAGTCCCTTCTAAAAAGCATTTTGGATGCAATGTAAAACATCCATTTTCCATTTTAGTAAGGCTACGTATACTAGATGCCAACAAACATTTTGGCAATTTCTGTCAAATAACCAGTCAATTAATTCTGTCTGTATATTTTTGGAGGGGTGGTGGTGGTGAAGAAATCAGTCAGCCAATTTTCACATTGCACTGGCTGGGATAAACACAGACTGTGCTCCCTACAAATATCACCACTCTGTTTTCCACTTCTTTTAAACTAGTTTGCACTTTCTATTCACATCTGTTAGTTCTGCCCTAAGTGCAGTTGAGGAAAGGATACAACTACCTTTTAGTAAGTACAACATGTTGCTCAAGTATGAAAAGGCATAAATCGACCATATATATATGGTGTCCTGGACTGATGGAAGTTTCCCAGGACATGGGACCAGAAAAGTACCCAACAAATCAAGGAAAGTTGGTCAAAGTACATATAAATAAATGTACATCTCTCTCTATATATAAGTAAATATATATATATACTCTAAAATGTTTAGTAATATGGATTTTGCAGGTCCTACACTGTCATACATGTAAGACCTGCAAAATCCATATTACTAAAACTTTTAGAGTTTAACATTTTTGAGCATTTAATTCTTTGAATATCACTAAAATTTAAAGTAGTTAAAAACCCCATTACAGCAACTGGCAAGCGTGGATAGAAGGCTAAGAGAAGCAAGGACATTTGCAGGCTCTTATTTATGTGTTTTTCTTTCTAACGGCTGCCAATCTTCCAACTCAGGAAATATTTACACATGTTCTAGACATCTTCCTGAAGGTATGAGGCTCTCTTGAAACCATCTTTACCCTTGGCCATGCCAACAACACTACAGCAAACTACGGTACCCCAAGAAAAAATATACTCTTTCAAGCTTCCTAAATGACTCATTCAGCAGAAAGCAATAAAAAAAAAAAAAGTAAGGCTAATATTTCCATCCTTTGGAAATATTTATCTCTACACAGTGCCACCTTTTTTTTTATAGTCAGAGTAGAAAGTAACTTAGGTGGTATAATTTTGAAAGGCTAATCTGTCTTCAGCATTGGTTTAACAGGGTGTCATTAGTAAACCTTTCCCATCAAGCATATCTGCAGAGAGTCCCTGTTAAAATATGTCATTTGGTAGGGGTCACTTTTGCACACATCTTTTCAGTCCCACAAGAAATTGTGCTAAGCACCCATATGTATAAGGTATTCTGCTAGTCCCAAAGAGATTACAAAGGAGACTAAGATAGATTTTCTGGACACATCTAATTTTTTCATAATAGCTACTTGTAGAATGACAACACTGATAATAAAAAGAGAAAATGAGTGTAGGCAATAGAAAACACACCAAGACATCTACATTGAAATTTCCGTTTGTCATATGTCCCTGATGCCCTTGTGCCTACTATGTGCAAAGCACTTTACTAGGTGCTCTGGAGGTATAGCCAAAGTAAAAAAGTCCTGGTCCCTACTCCTAAAGAAATTTGAGAACTGGTTTTAAACATTAATAAATTCTTCAGCAGTCTCTCCAAGCCTTGTAGCTGGTTTTCTACTGTCATTGCAACACTTTATTCTGTGACAAGGTGGGAGGAATTTGGCTGCTTGCAAAATGCTTGTAGAGGTTAACCACCAGGAAAGCCTCAAGCTGTATGTTCTGTTTAAACCTGCATCCCCATATAATGGGACAATATAAGGAGAATTTTACTTAAGTAGCAAACCTGGTATACACCCCCTCATCCCAATGCCAAACCTGCCTCCAACCACCTGCTCAACTCTCTTCTTCTGCCAGCCTCTAACCTTTTAAGCTATAGCCGCTTAGCCCTTACATGTATCTTATTCCAGCCTAGACTGTGGGAAAAGTTCTATTCTTAGGGAAAAAATAAAGATACCCTAAATTTTATATACACATATACATATATAAATATATAATTCTCATCCATGTTCTTAGAAATGCCTCTATTAGAAAATACACAAATTATTTTATTAATTTGTTAATTTTTAAAATCCCTGCCACTCAGAAGCCAATCATCCACAAAGGAAACACTGAGGTTCTGTTTCATCTTTGAGAAGCAATACTTTTCAATGATCCTTTGTTGCCTCTCTCTTCCCTGGGGCTCCCAGTAGGAGCAGTCACTGAGGTAAAATGGCCCTGGAAACAGGCTCACTAGAAGAAAGTAAAGGAGTAACAGCAAGCACTTCTCTGCTTTCCCAGGGCTTCCAGGAGACTGAGTAGGAATTTAGTCATGAGCATCAAGTGTCTTATAAAGCCCATGTGCTTGTCCCTGTGCACTTCTGAAATTATGCTAAGTCCCAGAAGAAGCCCCTCAGACTAGAGTGTGCCGTAGTGCCTGTCATGAAGGAAACAAATATGCTGGAGGGACTCATCGTAAAGGATCATCACTGACCTCTGCTCACCAGTTTCCCCTAAACTTTTGTATTTGGGCAGATTTTTTTTCAACTGACTGATCTAGTTGAATGCTTTTTGACTCTGGTTTGTACATGTTGAACTGAATATAATATAGTAGAGTTAAGAGCACAGACCTAGGGGCCAGGCAAATTTGGTTTGACTCCTGACTTTATAACTTACTGGCATTGTGAACATGTTCAGTAACCCAAGTTCTTGGATGCTCAGTTTCCTCATTTATGAAATGAGAGGATGATGATAATAATGGTACCCACTTCGTAACACTCTTATGAGATATAAATGATAAAATGCATGATATATAAATGATATAATGCAAATTAAGGGCTAGGCACAATGTAAGCACTCAGTAAATATTACCCATTTTTAGGACATTGAGATCACTATCTCTAAAGTGACTAACATTTCATTCTCCATTTTTTTCTCACCCAATTTGTATACCAAATAATTTTATTTAATTTTAATTCTTTTTTTCAGAGTCAAGAAAACCTGTACTTTCCTGAGGACTCTTAGACTTGTCCTTTTTGATCATAGTGGTGTTTTTGTTTTATTTTGTTTTGTTTCTCTTCAGAGTTAATGATTTATACAAAATGTTACTGGCAGTGCTTAGAATACAATCAGTCTTCTTTTCCCTCAGGAAATAGAAAAAGCCAACCTCCTTTTCCCAGTCATAAAGGGACTCTGCCTATAAATGAAATACCTAAAAGGAGCTTTCTTATTTTTCCAACACAAATTACACATAAACCACCTCCATATCATTATTTCTCCAATTGAAATGACACATCGTTTATAGTTCACTGTTCTTCTCTTTCTCCATGCTCTGGTAGAGGAGGAATTTGTTATAACCTGGGTGTAGTTGAGTAGGGAACTTCAGGTTAAAAAACTGCTTATATAGTCTGATATTCTTTGATATTTCAGCATAACTTTACTCATAGGCTTCTTCGTAAGAGCTTGCCTTCAGTGTAGCCCCAGCAATACAAAAGTGTAAGAGCTTCCACTTTTCCTTTGACGCCTCTAGAGAGCTACAGTAGCACATTAATTTCTAAACCCAATTTTGGCATTACCCACAAAACTACCTTAGACACAGATACACAAATATGGTAGAATATTGGAAAGTCCTAAAACCCAGTTAGGACTCATTCTTATTTCAAGAGTTTGAACTGCCTAAACGCTATTTTCCAAAGTGTCTGTTTCATGAAATGTGGTGGGGACCCAACCATTTTTTAGTGGTCAACTACTAACGGATCAAGGAAAGCAAGAATTCTTGATACTTCACCCACATTCATTGAATTTACTGAGAATCTGACCACAATCATTCATATATACATATATATATATATATAACATTCATATTATAAATAGTAGTTTATATATATAAGTATATATAGTAGATATATACATATACAAGTATTCTGTGTATATATTTATATACAAAGATATATGTATATATGTACATACCTGTACATATACATACGCATATAGTATATATAAATATATATGCATATGTATATGCAAAATAAAACAAAACTTGATTTTCAATATATTAGACAAAGAGTACATTAATGTTTCTAGCCCTGCTCCCACTCACTCTCATCGCTCTTTAAAGTGGTTTATAAAAGCTTGTCCACATAAATTTTCGTAAGACTGATATATTAAAAACAGCTTTAACACTCGTGTGGTGACAGACAAGAAATAACATACAACTGAAATTTCACAATGATGTAAACTATTATGAGCTCAATAAAAAAAGAGCTTTAAGTGTATAAGTTAAGCATTAATTAGGCAATTTTGCATATCTATTTTTAAGTAACTGTATTATTCCCCGACACACAGAGATTTATATTTATATTTTATTGAAAAAATATAATTGGGACATTTTTATCTGATTGACCAAAGCCACCATGCTATAGTTTATTAGTCTTGGCTTTTGTGTAGAAATATGTATTTCTCTCCATTTATCTAAATTTGTCTTTTCTTCCCCTTGAACAACTTTATAAAATCAACTGGATTAAGTATCTGAAAATCTGAGGTTATGATTTTTGCATTACCCCAATACACCAAATATAGAATTTGAATTTCTCTCCATGAATATCTGTGAAATTATTAAACAGATTAGAGTAACTGTTAAAAATTTTAATTGTGGCCTCTTAAGAGCACAAATCCCACATATGACTTACTTTCTCCTTTCATTCCTATCATGCTACTGCTTCTTCCTCCCTCAAGATTTATCAGGAGGCAGAAGTAAATTTTGGTATAACACAAAAAGAAAAATACAAGCCTACAACTCAGAGCCTGGGTTATATTCCACAGTTGGAGAGACGTCATGCGCAAGATTGAAATATTCCATTTTCTCCAAGGCCCGTAAGCCTCAGCACTTTCCACTAATTTAGTCCCCTGAGTCTCAATTTATTTAGCCTATGTTGGTTCTTTTCACCCCCATTGCAAATATTCAACCTTGGTTCTCTTATTGAGGAAAAACTTGTTCCTGGAGCCTCAGTTAGAAGCTTCATTAGACATTCTATATCCAGGAAAAAAAAGATATCCCTGTTTCCTCCCTCCTTTTGCCCAATCTCACCCTAACTCTCTCTTTCCTTCCTATTACCCATTACTCCCTCCCTCAAATGTAGAGGTCACAATCATAGGTAAAATAACTTCCTTCCTTATGTCTACTAAAACTAAACAAAAATGGCCACCTCCCCTAAAAATGTTTTCTGATCTTTCTAACTAGCACCTAGTGCCTAACACAGTGCTTGGGACATAGTGGGAATTTGATAAATATTATTTTTTTATTTTGGAAATTTTAAACATTCAAAGAAATGTTTGTATTTAATGCATAAATTTAACCTTTCCTGTGCTAGAGCAGCCTAAAAGTTAGTTAAGAAAGACCAATCCCCAGCTCTGAGACACATTATCACAGGGGGGTGATGTCACAGGAAGAAGGTGGAACCAAGAGAGTGCTCTGGACTTATGGTACTACACTAGGAAGGCACAACACCCTAGTAAGCCTGTGGCCTCAACTCAGCTTCAGCTTCAGCTTCAGTTCCTGCTTCTGAGGCTTGTGATGTATAATGAAATGCACAGTGTTATGCACTTTATGGGCACTCAAGCAATATTTGTTGGCTGACTTAATTGAGGTATATTTGCAAAATGGCAAGGATGTGAGGAAACTTTTCTACCTAAAAAGAAAGCATTCACAGTGCTAGACATTTGGTAGGCAAATAAACAGTATAATTTCAGCCCAAAAGGAAAAATACTCAAAACCCTTATCCAACAGGCCTAGTGGCTAGGCAACCCTAATGTCAGCACCATGTTTCTGAAACTTAATTTAAAATATCATAAATTGTATGTCATCCACTTTGAGGATATTTCTTTCCTGCCTTTCTCTTCCCATTCCCTGCCCCAACTTCAAATCCAGAAAATGTAACTAATAAACCTAAATCTCACCCGTCCAAGTAAAAGCAATGTGTGATTTTAAAAAAATCAAAATTAAGGGTGATGCACAGAACAGTGTTTTGAAAAGAAATTTCCATATTCAACAGTGCACTTACAGAGTGCAAGCAATCCAGGAATTTGTAACTCGTGATTGTAATGCCACACCTTCATATATATGACAATCTACTGACTACCAAGGATGACTGCTCAAATATCTCTCAAGGACAGTTGCTTCCGTATGCCAAGAGTATGTTTTCAGGTTTTAGAACAATAAGATTCGGGGGGCAGTCCCTTCTTTCCACCAACATTAACTGAGTTCCAACTAGGCATCAGATACACATGACAATAAAGCTCTTGACCCAATTGTAGAGGTCTACTCTATTTCAGGTGAATTTTTCCTTTGCTTGAAATGGTTGTATGGAACCTTTTTCCACTCCTTTTTCTTCCCTTACCACCTGCAAATGGCAATGTGGGAACAGGTAATTGAGGTTACGTGTACAGTCAAGACTTCGTGAAGGTGAAGGCGAACTGCTTCATTCTGGAGATTCAGTTCATTGTCTTACCCCACTAGTATTCTGCTTAACAAAATGGTGCTAAATAACAGTAACATATAATGAAGCATGCTGCATTCCCAGTATACTTGCTACCCACTTTTACCTTTACATTGAGTATCATAGTAAGTACTGAGCTAAATATCAGGTCTAGCTATCAGGTGGCAAAGTAGAGGAAAGAACAGAAAAACAGGATGAAAATAATTTTATTTGGTGAAATGAGGAGCCACTCCAACTAACAGCCAATAATGAACTTCTAGTTTGCAAGGTGATGAAGGGAATATAAGATAATAATTATTATGCTGATTACAGTAAGAATAATAATAGTTTACATTCTATTGGGTTCCAGGCTCTATGCTAGGTGTATTGTGGAAGAGCCCGAAGAAACTCTGGTCTAGTCTAACACATTTATTTTCTACTTGAGGAAATGAGACCAGAAAAGTCAAGTTACACGTATAGTGTCAGTTAGCAGGAGAGTCAAGTTGCCACCCACTGTGCCACCCTAAAGGGTCTTGGTGTTTTTCTTAATATTTCATAAAGTAACTGTTAGTTTCTCTGTGTACATTGCTCTTTGGGAAATTATTTGTTTTTTAATAGTACCATTAAAAACAAGTTCCGACCTATTTTCTTTTGCTAATATGGTTTCACATGGGCAAAATCTAAATATTCCTCCAATTTAAAGGATAACTCTTAAGCTATGAGACTAGCAGCTAAAGGTGAAGAGAAAATCATGTTTTATAACTCTACTAGGGGAAAATAAACGGAAGACCAGTACTTTCTCCTAAAAAATGGAGAGAAAAATAAAACCCATAATTTTCATTGAGGTTTGTACTGGCAGGAGGTGGGAGAGGGTAGAAAGATGGGCATCTAATTAGAAGAAAAAGAAGGAAAGGAAAAGGGTTACGACGTGGAGTGTGCAACTCAGTCTTCATTTCAACGTGCACAGACCTCAGCAGACAGCTGGAAACCTGCCAGAGAGCGAAGCCTTGGAAACAAGCTGGAAGACATTGGAGAGACTTTAACCAAAACAAACACCAGCAGGGGATGTGGTTGGCAGCACTGAAAAAGCAAAGGACTCTATGAGTCACTCTGACATTAATTTTGAATGGTATCATGCTTCCATTTTGTTGTACAGGGTATTTATATAGTATTTGGTACTGTCTAATATAAATATAAAAATATATTTAATATATACAGCCACATATGTATGTTCTTTACCTAAATAATATAACATTACAAACACTGGAAATATAGAATAGAAAAAATATAGAATAGAAAATTACACCCCATATCTCACTATTCTAATCATTTAAGTCATCATTTTTCATGTGCATGTTTTAACATAGTTGTAAGCAGACTGTATATATAATATGGAATATTTTACTTAACATCTTAAACATAGTTCTATGTTGCTAGATAACTTCATAAACATTGCTTTTCAGAGCAATGATACATTGACTTGGTGTAAGGTAACTTCATTTTATTTTCTACTATTTAGGATGTTGCTGAATTTGCCTTTTTACAAATAACACCAACACTAATAATGACATCAATGGCTACCTTTAAAAGATATCTACTATGTGTCAAGCATTTTATATTCATTATTTCTAAATTTTATAAAACCTTGCAAGGTAGGTATTGTTAGCTCCATTTTATAAATTAAAAAAATCATACTCAGAGGTTAAGTGACTTGCACAAGGTCATAGCTAATTAATGGCCAAGTAGGCACTGAATCAGATTTGCCTGGTTCCAAAGCAGGCCCTCGTTTCACCATAATATACTACCTTTCTGGTAAAATGAATGTGTTTATGCTTTTTCTGTATTTTTGTTGTTTATCATAGATTTCCAAAAGTG
Organism: Equus quagga; assembly: GCF_021613505.1. Taxonomy (NCBI): domain Eukaryota; kingdom Metazoa; phylum Chordata; class Mammalia; order Perissodactyla; family Equidae; genus Equus; species Equus quagga. The sequence continues at coordinate 38,915,032 of NC_060276.1, forward strand.
GGATTATTGGTTTAAAGGGTATGAACATTTTGAAAGCTTTCACTACATACTCAAGATTGTTTTTCATGAAGGAGGTATTGATGTACAGTGACACTATCTCAAAGTGTTTTACAGAAAGAAATTAATTTTAGGCAGAAGAAAAGAGGTCACATCAAAGAGTGACAAAGGAAAAGCTGTCTAATGAAAATAAAGGATCCGTAATCATCAACCTTCTGTAACAAAGAGGTTTCTACTTTGAAGATCTGATGGTAGAAATTGTTCTCTATCTCTGAATCCAAATAGGTACATATAAAATCCTTAGGAATTATAAATGTGTACAGGACCTAGAATATGGTAAATGCTTCATAAAGATTCGGTTAAAAGGAATATTGCCACGGACTTCTGGCTCCTAATGAAGATGTGGAAAGCTGGAAAGAACATCATCTTCACCCTAACCATGAGAAAAAGCTGAATAATCTACAAACTCTTAACCTTTCTTGAACCCAGAGAGAAGTCTCAAGGCAACCAACCAGCCTGACTTCTAAAGAAAGACAAGCACCTACAAGGAGAGATGGGATATGCACCAGCTCACCTGCTGCTACAGGGGGAAGACAGGGTCACCGTACAAGCTGGTATAGGGAATTCAGCTAAATTTTGAATAAACTGCTAAAGGCAAAGTATGGGCTAGCATGAGTGTACAGTACCCTCGGTAGCCACAGATACAAGAGGAATTTATACACACTTACAGGCATTTCTCCACAGATTTATGGTACTGACCTGGTGGAGAGGAGAAGCAATTGCAGTAGGAAAAGCATGAAACCATGTCCAATTCCTTTCCCCCTAAGGAATAAAAGTTCTAAGCCCTAGGGAAAGGGCAGAAAACCCTGTTCCCCCAGGGTGCAAATGAAGACCTACTGCAGCTTGGGAAAATGCAAAAAAAATAAAGTTCTCTACTTCTGGGAGAAAGGCAGGAATGAGTCCTTGGCCCAAACCATTTAAAAGTGTCCTACCACTAGTAGAGGAGCAGGATAACTAAGAAAGTCACACCCCCATGACCCAGAGGCACAGGATCTGGCCAAGACTGAGGTTGAATCACAAAAACAGAGAAATCCTCCCTGCCCTACACCACCAGGCTAACAAGTACTTAGTAAGAAGCAATAGCAGTATACCACTAGGCGAGGCACGGAGAATCTCTTTGAGACACAGATGCACAGGGAAGGTCTAACGCTGAGGGTAGAGCAGAAATATTGAGAAAAAAACATTCAGCAAACCAACCCCCACACTAAGCACAAGGTAAGAGAGGAATCTGAAGCTGGTGGTGGTGAACTGAGGGTAACCATAGCAACAGCATAACTCAAACATGGCTCATCCCATTAGATTGACTCAACCTTTGATATTAATAACTTAACAGAAAAGTGTGCCCATTTCTAAGCATAAATGCTATTTACTTCAATTTCTACTGTTCTATGTACTATGGCCTTCAAACAAAAAATTTGAGAAACCAAAAAGCAAGAAAAAAAACCTCCACTCTCAAGAGACAAAGCAATCAATATAACCAGCTTCAAGGATGATTTAGATATTCAAACTATGAGACAGGAAATTTAACATAACTATGATGAATACGTGAAAGGCTTTAGTGAAACATGAAAAACATGCATGAACAAATGGAGATTTCAACAAAGATGTTAACTATAAAAAAAGTCAAGTAGAAATGTTAGAAATGAAAACAGTAAAAGAGGTAAAGACTGCCTTTGGTGGTGTCATCAGTAGACTCAAAATAGCTGGGAAAGGAATAGGTGAAACTAAAAATAGGGAAAAGATCAATCCAAACCGAAATACAAAGAGAAAGAATAGAAACAAATAAACACATACACACACACACACAAACAAAAAACACCCAGAGGATTCAAGAGCTGTGGGTTAACATCAAATAGTCTAATACATATGAAATTAGATTCCCACAAGGAGAAGAATGAGAAGAAGGCAGAAGAAATATTTGCAGAGATAAAGGTCAAGAATTTCCCCCAAATAATAAAATATGTTAAATCACACATCTAAGAAGCTCAGAGAACCCCAAGGATGATAAATACTCCCCAAACACACACGTGCACACACACACACACAGAACAAAAACAAAAACCAAAAACCCTAGACATTTGACATTTAAAAGGCTGGAAAATAAATATAAAGAGAAAAATCTTAAAGGCAGCCAGAAGAAAAATACAAAAGAGCAAAGATAGGAGAGATAGCAGATTCCAGAAACTATGCAAGCCAGAAGACAGTAGAGTGATATCTTTAAAGTGCTAAAAAAAAAAAAAAGAAAAAAACCCTGTCAAACCTAATTTCTATATCCAGTGTAAATATCTTTCAAAAATGAATAAGAAATAAGGACTTTTCACACAAACAAAGGCAGAGAATTCATTATCAGAAGCCCTACGCTATAAGAAACATTAGAGGAAGTTCTTCAGGCTTAAGGAGTATCATGTTAAATAGAAACGCAGATTTACCCAAAGTAATGAAGATTCCAGAAATGGCTCATGAATATAATGCTTTTCTTCTTTTTAATTGCTTTAAAAGATAATCAACTAAATAAAAAGTAGTAATAGTGAGTATAAGGAACAAAGTAACAATATTGTGGGCTTATGTCATATTTTTTTGTAAAAGCAAAATGTATAACAACCATAACCAAAAAACACAAGCTGGGACACCAGACAGTGAAATAGTAGAGTTTTACTTAAAGGTAGACTGTGTAATTTAAGAGGTACATTGAAAAATCTTGATTCTGTGGTAGTTACATGACTGTGTTTGTCCAAACTCAGAAAATTGTACATTTAAAAGGGCACATTTTATAGAATATAAACTATCTCAATAAACTCTAGTTTAAAAAAAAGAGAATTATCGTGTACAACTCACCATTTTATTTCTTGACTTTTCTTCTTTTTATGGCATCACAGTTCTGATGACTGATGACTAGAAACCATCTTTTTGTGTTATCTACTCTTACCTTTGCTTTTTACCTTAATTGATTCTGAGGTTTTTATTACTAAGATCTGGTGGTGGAGAGAGCTCTATGCTTTCAAATCAAAACAAGTATACATACACAGACACACACCCCTCACGAGTTAAAATGTGTATAGAGCCATGGAGATTGCAAATGTGCCACAAAGAAAAGGAACTTCTATGTATAAGGTGTGGGTATCTATTCATAAGGTGGCAAAATTCACCTAGATAAAACAAATGTTAACTAATCATTCAGTCTGGGATGCAATTGAGGTAATATAAACACTACATTTGTGTCTGTATCACATCACTGTCTATAGCATATTGGTTCTGTTAAATGATTTGAAAAAACTTTTGTCATGAATATTGGCATACTTTCTGTTCCTTATACTCACCAAGGTTCTTTCTGCTTTTAGGATCCTTCCACAATGCTATTTCTAGTATTCAACCTCTATGCTACAGGCACTTTTGTGCAAATTTTAAATCTCTGTCCTATCCCAACCTGGCTAGTGAATTAAAAAAGAAACCCCTTCTGGAGCCAGCCCTGATGGCCTAGTGGTTAAAGGTGGGTGCTCTCATCACTTTGGTGGCCCAGGTTCATTTCCTGGTCATGGAACCACACTACCCGTCTGTCAGTTCCCATGCTGTGGTGGTGGCTCATGTAGAAGAACTAGAAGGACTTATAACTAAGATATACAACCATGCACTGGGGCTTTGGAGAGGGAAAAAAAAAAAGAGAAAGATTGGTAATAGATGTTAGCTTAGGGAAAATCTTTCCCTGCAAAAAAAAAAAAAAAAAAAAAAAAAAAAAAAAGAAGAAGAAGAAGAAGCCCCTACTCTGGGCAGATGCAGCCCTAAAGATGCAAGGCTTGGCAAGCAGAGGGCACATGTGTCTGAACTTAGAAGCCCCTTCCTCTGGACCTACATCAAGACACCTCTACACAACCCATATGTAGAGGACCTGTGGTCAGTCTACAGTATCGGCTTAGGAACAGTGATCTGGTTTCTGAGGGACAGACCCGAGAAAGAACACTGCATTTGTTCAGAACCTTATAGAAGATTGAGGAAATGTCTATTTCCTATATTAGAGAGTGGGGGTAGGGTGCCTGATCAAGGTGATAGGGCTAGTAAAGCACGCCATCTCCAAGCCAGCCCTTAACACTGCCCCTGCCTCTACCTAGAATGCATCTGCATCACTCTCCACAGCCACACCTTTGCTTGGATACCTCATGTTAATCCTCCTAGTATCAGTTTACCAGTCACTTCCCCAGGGAGGCCAATGCTGACCCTTCAGTCTAAATTAAGCCCCCCTGTTCTGTGCTTTTATATCACTAGGAATTTTTGTACAAAGAGTATATTACAATTGCAATTATACACTTATTTGTGTGCTCACTTATACACATGCCTCCCCAACTCTCCCACCCCGCACACATACACACATTTAACCACTTACAAATTTTTAGATCACAAGCCCTGTAAGAGCAGGGACCGTCTGGCTAGTTCATCGTTTTATCCCCAGAGACTATAACAGTGCCTGGCACATATTTTGTGTTTAACAAATAATCACGAAATAAATGCAGAGTTTTTCTTATATATTATTTGGCAAACTCTATCACACACATGTACACACTCATGTGCACAGTTTGATATAGAATGTTATGGAAACTTTCCTTTTTGTAGCATTCAGTTTAAAAGTTTAATGTGAGTAACTAGAAAGGTATGGACGTATAATATAAAACAAGTGATATTTTTATTTGGGTACATCTTATTTGAATTAGTTCCCTTTTCCATTGATGATTTTATTAATTTTCTGCTAATAATTTTTAAATGTTGTTTGTTGGTTAGTTCACTATAGATTTCAAATCCATCCCTTTTATAATAATTCTCACAGATGTCACTAAGTTATCTTAATTTGATTCATCTCTCGAAGTAAAATGTGTTTTCGCATTATTTGATTTGCAGTGTAGGGTTTTGACTTGCAATCATTGCAGTTATTAGAAAATAAGGAATGAATACATAATCTAACTCCACTTACCAGATAGATTCTGCCATAAGTACCAAGGCCGATGGTTTTATCCAGTGAGAATATTCCAGTTGGATCCTGCAAAAATGTAAAACAAAAATTGTCAGTCTTCTTGGGAAAATAGGCAAGCATTCAACTATCCAGAATTGTATTTCCAATCTCTTTTGTTCCCTTAGAATTTCCATGGGAAGAATCTAAGTGTCATTTACCAAAAGAATAGAGATGTCAGAATCTCCCTGGACTGAGTGTAGTCATTTGTAAAAACAAAACAATGATATGAACATTAAGTAGTTGTATAATTAATTATCATAAAACCATAAAATACATAAAATTATGTCTAGTTGAGGTATATTCATAATGTAATTAGAAAGATTATTAAAATAGAAATAAGTTCATTTACTTGCAACTGAAATACTCTTTTACTATCCATCTTTTGAATGTTAACCAGACAAGTAGAAAGTTTAGCATACAGCAATGATGGGTAGGTATTGGATACAAAGTCCAGATAGATTATTTATATAATAGTAATTTTTAAGAAAGAGTATTGCCTCTAAATATGAATAACAGAGTGAGGGGCCGGCCCCGTGGCCAAGTGGTTAAGTTCACACGCTCTGCTTTGGCGGCCCTGGGTTTCATTAGTTCTGATCCCAGGTGCCAACATGGTACCGCTCATCAAGCCATGCTGAGGCAGTGTCCCACATAGCACAACCAGACGGACCTATGACTAGAATATACAACTATGTACTGGGGGGCTTTGGGGAGAAGAAAAAAAACAAAAAGAAAAGGCAAGATCATGGCATTAAAAGAGCACTGTTTATAAAAAAAAAAACTAGACAGTTGTTTTTGTTTGTTTTTAAGTTAATCTTTATACTCGCTGAATATCTTTTCATGGTACAAATTCACTGATGGTAGTTTCTGCGTCTTAAGCTTAAATATGGCATCACAGGAGACAAAATATAACATGTTTGTGGACAGATTCCTAAGGCTTCCATATTCATTCTTAAACATTGTTTCCTTACCTTAGAATATGAATATTCCTTTCTTGTACACCACAAAAAATTGTTTATTGAGTTTTATCGTTATTTGAACTTTTAGTCTAGCTTCTTATTTGCTCTTTTAGCAAAACTCATATGAGGTATGAGTAGATGTCAGTTTATACACAACGCGGTAGGAACGTTGGCCAATTCTTGGAAATTCACATTCTTTACAGAAAGCATATTTTATTTACACAAACTTTGTTTAACCTTGTTTGAAAACATTTTTATCACTGTAACAAATGTGAGTGAAACAGAAAAACTTTTGAGCGTATGCAGTGTATATGACTGAAATTATAGACTCATTAAAACTGGCGTGATATTTGTGTAATCTAGCAAAACTGTCATAGGAACATGACACAGCTCTAGGATTACTTCAGTCAACAAGTATTCAACTGGACAGAGTCAGGAGAGTGGAGTTAGAGCCCCATCTCTGCCATTAATTAACTATATGACTCTGGGTAAGTTATTTACTCTCTCTGGCACTCAGTTTTCACATATATAAAATGAAGGTACTGTGTTAGGTGATTTCTTAGCTCTAAAATTCTACAGGAAAAAGTCAGAGTCCAATATTCTAAAATCTAGAGGTTTCCACTGAATTGATATGACCATTATTAGAGAAAACAGCAGCCTATTTTCTTAAAATCAGCAAAATCAATGTCACTATATGCACAGTATCATTATAAGAAATAGTTCGAGTAACATTCTCCCAATGAAAATATAAAAGTTATTTAAAATGATAATTTTGAGGATTCAAGAGAAGCAAAAATAGATTGTTATAGTGGCCTTGATATTAAGCATATCATTGTTGTTACAACTCTTTGAAAAATGCATGGGAAAAAATTATCCAACAAAGAAGCCGCTAAGGTTCAGCTTGAAGACTTTATCGTTTTCGTATATTTCTTTGAAGAATATCATTGAGGGATTTATATTAGACATTATTAATTCTGGAGAAACAGGCTCTTGGCCATCAGTCAAAAGAATCAAATATGTTCACTGATTCCTATTGGTAAACCATTCTTTGTTATAAGGCTACATTTTAACTGAAAAAGATATTCTATATTAGAGAATGACTGTATTATCTGAACAACTTTATTTCTGATTCTTTGAGCAAAGACAGTCTTAAATTTCTTTAATCCTTTTTCTAGCTCTCAGTAACGTAAGTACCTTAATCAGATTTGAACTTAGGTATCTAATTACTCAAAAGAGACATCAAGGAAATGGATGGGGACAAAAAAGTGCCTTTGGAATTATTGGAGGCCTTATTTTATTTATATTAATGTTATTTGGAAAATTTTTCCTGCTCACAAATGACCAAAACATCTTAATTCTCCTCATGCTCACATTTAATAAAAGAAAATTTTAGAAATTGTTCTTCCATTTTTAAAGGCAGCTCAACTTAGTACTCATCTATTCTAAGAGTATTTTTTTCATTAGTTTTATGCAACGTTTTTCATTCTGCATCTCCACACTATTCTTTCAAGGCTAAATGATTGTCAAACTGGGAAAAAGAGAAGAGAAACTATGCTAATTACTAGGGTAATATTACTCAATTTCTTATATAAGATTTTCCACTGAATTATAGTCAGAGAAAGTTTATTCTGGGCTCCCAAGGAAGGAAGAATTGAAAAAGAACCTTTTTTTTTGGTCACTGTGAAATTAAAAGGTTCACATTAGAGAGGTCACCATAATTAGTTAGTCTTCTCCTCTGCCCTGCCACTCTGAGATAAGAAAACCAGAGGAGGAAAGGTCTTTATATCTATGACTGCTGTATCAATTTGGAGATTGTTTGGTAGTTTGGTATGCTTAGGTGTTCCATTTGGGTAAAAAACAAATGATCAGTAAACAATAAACCCTAATTTGTAAAAGCTTTTCTCAAAAGAAATTACTAAAATTCTAAGTCTTAAAACATTTATTTTTATCTATTTTTAAGATTGACACCTGAGCTAACATCTGTTGCCAATCTTCTTTTTTTCTTTTTCTTCTCCGGAGACCAAAGCCCCCCAGTACATAGTTGTATAGTCTAGTTGTAGGTCCTTCTGGCTGTGCTATGTGGGACGACACCGCAACGTGGCCTGATGAGCGGTGCCATGTCCGTGCCCAGGATCGGAACCGGCAAAACCCTGGGCCGCCAAAGTGGAGCACGCAAACTTAACCACTTGGCCACAGGGCTGGCCCCTTAAAACATTTTTTGAACCATAAAATGTTGGGCAAATACTTTATACTTCTGTGATATTTTTCTACTATCTAAATTATCTCCTGTAATTTAAAAGTCCCAGCCTGGTTGCTCCTTGAAACCCAGAATTTTGAGGAATTGTTTCTTCTTCCGAAGTCAAAGAGATGGGGAAAGAATGAACACTTGATGGATAATTTTAATAAGGGCAGGGGGTGGAGGGGGTAACAGGAAGAAAAAGAACCACTAGAAGGCAGTATTTACTGGTCGTGGAAGAGACTCAATAGCAGAAGCTGATCAATAGAACCAAATATAGCAGAAATTAAGAACAAAGGGGAACCAATAAATGGGCAATATGAGTAGCAATAAATTTCACATTTGGGTAGTAAAGAAGGAGAACTAGGGAATACATCCAAGTAGTCAGACAGCCAAAGGAAAGAAAGTGCACGGTACATAGAAAGAATGGCAGAAGCGTTTCTTCCTTTGTTTAAATATTTGAAATAGCAATTTTATGAAAAATGTTTATGGAGAGAGAACCTGAAAATGGTGGATATAACACGATAAATGCCAGAGTGAGTTTCTGAGAGAGTTGGAGGAATGGGTTTCACAATTCAAGTGGAAAATTTAGAAAGGAAAACTTCTTCCTCTGGCCGTGTGTTTCTCAAACTGTGGACTGCATAGACTCTTCCTACCTGAGAATCATCTAGGGAATCTTGTTAGAAATACAGATTCGTTGTCCCTGCCACGGAATTATGAAATCAGAATCTCTGGGGATCGTTCCCGAGATCCCCAGATTATTCTTGTGCACTAACATAAAACCTGCTGCTCTAGAAACTGGGCAGGAAAGACTGACAAAATAGGTTGAAGTACAATGTTATGCGGAGGTGATGCTCTAGAATACACAATGGGGGATATGCTGGATGTTTCGACCCTGTGGACTAGAAGATAAAACTGCTTTAAGACAGGGAGCTAAGGGACTTGGCAAAGTGGGGAGGTCCTCATGAGTGAGTGTGGAAAGCACGCTTGGTCTGGGTGGTAAAAGACTAGGAGAGCTGGAAGTTATATTTAAATATAAGCCTAATGTAATTCAAATATAGTTTTTGGATCATGTGCTATTTCAGATCACCTCTGCTACTACTGTCCTCCAGGCTTGTCTAATCCTGACCCCAATATAGATTAGGACTACACATGGCAGTGTCAAATACCAAGGCCACAGCCGTGAGGAATGTCATTACCATACTGGGCACAGAATGCAAAGGGGACTATCATAGTGAAAGACATGCCAGATTTGGAGATGAAGAAATAGTTTCCAGTCCCAAGGATTGGGTGACATAGGCATACTAGGTAAAAAGAAAAAAAAAGAAAAAAAAATATACATATATAGAGAGAGAGACAGAGACAGAGAGAGACTGAGAGCACAGTGAGCCCAGGTATTGCTGGCAGGCGAGGTGAAAACAGACACACACACATACACAGATACGTATAAAGCTTTGCAATTCTCTTTTAAAAAGGAAGCACAAACCACAAATTTCTGTACTTTCTTTCTTGTTTTGCCACCTACAGGAAATATTTATTCAATAGTAAATCAGGAAGAATAACAGCCACCCATTAATTAACAAACAAAATGTAGTTGACCTATCATTCTCTGGTTATTATACTGGCTCTCTTATTACATGCCTTTAACTTTAGGGCATTATGCAAAAAAATGTTATATAATTCCCTCTCACCTCCTGCTTCCCCAGCTTTCACTTGCTTGCTTTTAGGTTTAAAAAATAATACCTATCTAATAAAAAAAACGCTAAATAATCTTCTGCCACTTTCTTTAAATCCCAATTTGCACAGCAAGCCTAACCTCTCTCAAGGGTCCTTGTCTGGTGGTCATTCAGCTGGCCATCCTACAAAGGACATATCGTATCAATCTTAAATTAGTCCCATATTTATAATCTGCAAGATTCTTTTTTGCTCAATGTGAAACTCTGGGGTTTGAATCTCCCCTTGTTATCTGGCTGTTGCCAAATTGGCATACTTGGTATTGACAGGTGCCAACTCTCTGACCTTCATATATATCCTATTGAGGACAATTATCTCAAGGGATCCCACGATATGCAGGTTTCTTTGCTTGCTTTATCATCTCTACTTTGGGTCAAAATGCAAACTTCCAAACAGCTAACTTAGATGTCTCTTGACCTCTTAAATTTACTTTTACTTTTTCAGAGACTCAGGAAATAAGTCAAGTGCAAAGAAATCCCAAATCACTAAAATACACCTCAGTGACCAGAGAAACAGTGACTTTTTTATATCTCTAAAAATTTGACATTAAGGAAATTCCAAAAGGGGTGCTACTCTTCTGCCAGATTTCTTAGGATTTAGACCTGGATGTTTGGGAAGAGGGGAGAATTATGCATAATTTGCTCAGACGGAGAAGACTTCTACAATGAGATAAAATGGCTCCTGTATAATAGAAATTTAGAAATTATTAAAAGCTGAGGACTTTGTGAGACTTTCATGAAGTCTGTACAATGAGGCCAAGAATCAATGTCCTGAGGTTTTTTGTCTTCTCCCTACTCCTACATTAAAAACCAATCTCATCTTTCTCCCCTCCACACCCCCATCAACCCCCAGAAAACTAATATTCCACTGAACTGCAATGTAAAGATTGCAGCCTTTCCCCTTATCTCCTCTGCTCTCATCAAGTTCTTATGTCCCAGGGCCATGACCGGGTCACTTAGTCTGGGCCATTTCCCCCCATTTTTTGTGGCAATAAAACCTTTCCTTCTTTTTCTCCTTGGTTTTGGAATTCCCTGCCCTATCATTTCTATGAGGTCTTTCCCATTCCTCTCTTTAGTCAATTTTAGAAAAGAGTTTATTTCAGTTAGCCCATGTGTGGTTTCACATATTTGCCCGAGTTTGCTTTTTCTCTCTTTTCCCACTACAGACAGAGAATGCTGGAGGAGGGTAACATTTCATTCACCGGTTTTACACTTTTACTTGGGAGCAAATCTACTTGGAATATGAAAGCTCTGTTCAGAAAGGAAACCACCAATTGAAGCCTCCATATTCCAGAAATCTCATGTGTGTGCCGGGTGCACGCAGGGTGGAAAAAGATTTAACTTTTAAAAATTCTATGAGTTTATTTCAAGAAGCTGCATCAATAACCACAATGCTAATATTTGTAACTCAACACGTTTATATTGAGGTTCCTTTTTTAAAGGTTGAGAACAGTTTGTTAAAATGTTACCTACTTGCATCACCTTCTTCACGCCATTCTAGTGTAAAATTATGTGGGTGATGCTTGGGGAATGCTCCATTTTGAGAGGGACAGGTGTCTGCCATTATCAAGAAGACAACCTTTAAATGCTGAATATGTATAAAATTAAGGCATGAGACTTTGAATGGTTCTATAACCTCAAGGTAAATATTTAGCTTTTCCCAAAGCAAGCAGGCCACTGCCCTGAACTACAGTTGCCTGGCGATCATTCCAGCATGGTGCATGCTTATTCCCCTTCAGAGAGTCCAGGGGCCCTTTGCATTCAAGAGAGGGTGCGAGTGAAATGCCAATCTAAAAAGGGAACTTGAAAAACGGATTTGGGTGGGATCCAATATCTGTCAGAAAACAGATGCCAATGAAATAAACGGCACTACTAAAATAATAAGCCTACTAATAACGACGGCGATAATAGCTCACCAATCAATTACAACTCTGGAGGAAAGATGGGCATTCGGAAAAAAAGGAGAATCCACAAACGAAAACCACGAGAAAAAGCTAAATCTGGTTAGGTAGTGAACGCAATATTTTTTTCTTTTAATTGGGGGGTGCAGAATTTACTTATTCCCCAACTGGCGTCGAGTTCTTTTACTCCCGCATTACTAAATCGGGAACAGTGCGCTGGCAGAATAAGGTTTTACAAAGTGCTGTTAGAAAGTGAGAAAAGTGAGACTCCAACGCTTTAATTTTCTAGCCCGTTGTCACCTAGAAGTAAAGGTCACTCCGCAAGTGGGCATCTCCGCTGGCAAAAGAAACAAACGACGACGGGGCGGCAGGGAGACCGGGAGGAGTGCTCTCAGGAAGCCACGCGTCGTGGCGCTCTTTGGTCTCTCCTCGAGCCCCGCTAGGACAGGTAGCAGAGCGCAGCTAAAGGAAACGGGCCACATTTAGAAAAGGTCCGGCTGTTTAGGGCCCGTTCCATCCCAATGCTACCCAATTCTCCCCCCTCTCCACCCTCCCCCATCCTTGGCCCTTTGCCTTTCCGTGCGTTTGGCATGTCCCGGTGCCCAGGGGTGCCTTTTCTGAAAGCCCGTTCCTGGGGTCCCCTCCTGCACCCGCAATCCCGTCGAAGTCCTGGCCTAGCCAGCTTGCGGAGGTTCCTCCCCTCCCTCGGTACTCAGAACCTGCAGAAGAGAGCACTTCAGGGGCAACGGGGCGTCCTCTACTCACCGGCAAGTGGCCCAGATCCGTGACCTCCTTGTCCCTCCAACCCCCAGGTCCTGCCATGGCTTCGAGCCGAATAGGAGCTGGCGACTGAGGCACGCTCAGGGAGTCTGAGGTGGAAGTGGGCAAGAAGTTGAAGAGGGGAGAGGAGAAGGGAGAAAGCCAGGGAAAGAAATGGGGGACGGGGTTTGTGGCGTGGAAGACAGAGGAGGGGAAGTGGAGGGAAAGAGCTAGGAGTGGAGGGAAGCCAGTTTCAGAGGCGGGAAAGCAAGTTTGGCTAAAGCAAGAGAAGAGCCTGAGCGTCCGTCCCAGAGACCAAGAAGCTAGAGGGGTGCTCCGCGGGCGAGAGCGCAGCGTCTGCCCCGGCAGGGTGCGCCTCTTTCAGGGTGGGGAGGGGGGCGGGGCAAGGGGGGGGGGGGGGGGTGCCCCCGGGAGCAGCTCGAAGGGGATTGGTGCGGCGTCACGTCGCCAGGTGGGCAGCGGCGCCGCGGGGAGGCGGGCTAGGGGGGCCACTGGCCAAGGGAGGTGCTGAAGGACTATAACGGTTTGCAAGCCGGCCCCTCAAGGCCTCCCCCCGCGCTCCCGCCCCCTCCCACGTTCACCGCCGCGCGCCCGCCGCCCCCGCCCCCGCTGGCGAGTGCTCCACAGGAAACTTTTTCGAGGCAGCTGCCAGCCCCGGAAAACCGGTCCCGCTCCGCGCCGCTCCCAGTCTGGGCCCCACAGCTCTGCCACAGTCCAAACAACCCGCACCCTAATCTCCCCACGAAACACTTGTGACTTTTCTAGTTGTCTATTTTCTCTTTCTGCTCCTCTGACTTTATTGCTCCATTTATTGCAAAAACCCATCAAGTTAGGTAAGGAAATGACTTGCCACTGTGGTAGGGATCAGACCTAGGAGAGCCCCTGTGAGGGCCACGAGAGAGCACCAACTGCGCCGCAGGGCTACCACAACTCAGCCTTCGAAGCCACTAGCCGAGGGCAGCGCAGCGTGGACAGGGCCGCTGCGAAGTCCCCTGGAAGCCGGCGGCATCTCTTCGATCCTTGGGTTAGTTGGTACCAGGCCCAGGTCGCTCAATCGGAACCGCACCTGTTCACAGGTGCTGGGAGTTAAGAGAGACTGAATGAGTCTCTGAATTCCCGGATACCCCAGTCCTAAGTTTGCAGTTCGCAATGCACAGAGAAAGTTCCTGCGTCCTTCCCAGTCTCCAGCGCTCAGGCCAGGTTTCATTCATTCGCTGGTTCTTTGCAAACGTTTCCAGGCGCCCAGGCTGTTCGCCTCCGTTTCCCCATAAAGCTCGGGGGTTCTGACACATGGTTTAAAAGATCTGACAAACGCGATTTAGCCACGAGAGGTAAGGCGCCTCTTGAAGAGTTTATGGGTAAGGGAGTCGATGTGTAAAACTAACCTCATTCTCAGCTCTCGCGCTGCAAAGAGCACTTTAGAAAATGTCCCGAAGCTGCTTACTTTCCCTGGAGCTCATACACTGCGTTAGCGCGCCCGCACTCTGGGGTCCGAACGCGATGTGTGTGTGGGGGGAGGGGGCTCGTTTCCTGTTTCTTTCTTTTTTAATTAAGAAATTTTTACCTCCTCGAAGACGAATAATTCTTCCCACCGACTTGGAGGTCACAATTTCTGACCCACGCTTCTTACTCTTGTAATCTCTTTATATATTGGTGGATTTTGTTTATTTCGTGTCTGTTTCAACTTCCAAGTTTGACCTCTTTACATTCCTTAACCTCGGAGCCTCGGTGAGCTCTGTAATGGCCAAAGCCTGTCTGAGGAACCCCGTCTCGCTAAATAAAGAAAATTCTCTGTTAACGGGTGCGGAGAAAACCAACTACTACCTCCTCCCAAAAAGAAACCTGGGTGTTCTGGATCGAATTTTCGTGTTAATTCAAATATGATGTAAACCGTAAAGAAACTACAGTTTCCAATAATTCAAATCTTGACAATACCGCACAAAATCTTGCCCTTTTAAAACACAGTTTAAGAATTCCTGGATGATGAGGAAAACTCTTCTGGATCCTGCTAAATATGAGTCTGAAAACAACATTTAATAACTAGAGATGGGCAGATGAGCTACTTAATAGAAAGTTACACTTTTATATACATATCTATTTTTTAAAAATCAAGACACGGAGTCAAGAAATACAACATTTACAACATTTAAAAGAACTCTGAAGAGAATCTTTGCTAAAGGGAAGAAGTGTTCATAAGTTGACTTTTTTCTTTTTTTTGACAATGCGGTTTGCTGAAGGTAGGGTGTGGGGAAATGCCCCGTGGCCCCGATGGCAGAGACTGTTTTAGCCTGTCTAAGGGGACAAGTCCAGACCAGGCAAAAGAATCTAGGCTAGATCACTGGGCTCTCTAGTTGCAAGCCTCCGTGGGAGGCTAGCGGCTTCATGACTCCATGGGGATTAGCCACATTGCCCGTTGGGACCCCCGTGTGTGGGGGGGCAGCGGGGGGAGGGGAGGCTAGGTGTTTGACCAGAACTTGACAGAGAAGCTACACATTTTTGAAGTTATTATTTTCAAGGAAAAAGGAGGCGTGGAAGGGCATGGAAACTTTGCCTTGTAAGCTGGCATTATGGGGATTTTTGTGGCCGGCTTGGGGAAGGTCAGCCCGCCTAGCAGACCAGAAGACAAATAGATAACCCACCAGCATGAGGTTCAGCCCTGAGAGAAACCTTGAAATAGGGCACTTGTTTTCCATTTTCACGACTTTTCCCCCACCCCACAACCATTACTTCCCCTCTCTCCTTCCAAAGTGTTCTTTTTCCTCTCTTTCTTTCCTGACCTGAAACAGCATAAAAATAACCCTAGTCCATCCAGGATCTAGGAACTTGTCAGGTTGTATTTTACGCAGAAATAATTTCTCTGCCAGCACTATATGGCTCATATTTATTCAGTCCTCTCTTTGCCAGTCTATTCTGTTATCTCAAGCCCCTGAGCCTTTGTAACTTTTGATTGTTGGTATTTTTTTAATAGCTTAAATTTATTGAGTGCTTGCTATATGTTCTGGACCAAGAGTTTTGTATATATTATCTCATTTAATTTCGTCAAAAATTCTTTCAGTTTTTGAATCTTCTGCATTTCATAGGCAAGGAAATTGAGACACAGAGAGATGAAGTAACTTTCCTAACGCCTCACAGCTAGTACTTGGAGGAGCCGGACTTCCAACTCAGGCAGTCTGACTCCAGAGCCCACTTGTCAATGACTGTTGAAGGGCCGGTGCATATTTTGAGACTGTGTGAAGAGGAGCCAAATTCAAAAATGCCTCAGGGTAAGAGAGATCAGATAACGTTAGCTAGGCCCCTGAGCTATCCAGTTCCCCTTTCCCCGCTTCAGCCTTCAAGCCCTCCTAACAGAAATAACAAGGGCTTTATAAAAAGAAATGGAACCCAGACATAGCTTAAGAGTAGCCAGTGACCTGCCTGAGCAAAGATTACCAAGTGGATCACCTCACAGGGAAAAATCATGGATTTCAAGCTCAAGAAACTTCCAAAGAAAAAAAATCAGCAATTTTCAATACTTAAAAAATATTAAAATCCATTTCTATTCCTTCCAGAGAGTTTCTTGGCTGAGAATAAACCCTATTCAGTGAAGACTTGAAGGAGGCTGTGTTTGTGAGCAATCGTGCTTAGCAGACCTGAGATGCTAAATGGCAAGGTAACAGCCATTAGCTCAGTTGGTAGGAGTACTGCAGATATGGTGCCAACTGTATGGGTTTGATCTCCCAGAGGGCCAATGTGCATCTCTCCACTCTTTAGCCCTTAATAACCTCTCCCTTCTGGCCAGTCAGTAATGCTTTTCTGGAAAAATAACTCCAAAATTAGTACTTTCATCTTTGTATACAAAGAACTGCATATTCATTTTTTTCATATAGATTGCCAATCACTGTAACCTAGAGAAATTATACTGCAAGAGCACATGTGTGTTATGGAAAATAATATAGATTCAAAAAATTCTAGGCAGCTTTTTCATTTATACATTTATGATTGGCGATATATATCTTAATAGACAACTTTTAAAACATTAATCTCATAAAATGCTCTATTAAACATTTATTAAGCATTTAAATGCAGAAAAAGACCTGTCGTTTATTGTGTTTCTTCTACTCTGACCCCTCACATATGAAGATTAGTATCTTGCAAACTTCTGTTAAGACAAGTTTCCTGTCTATATTTCTGGTCCTGAGTAGGAATAGTTAAATAAAGTTATATAGCAATCTTCTTGAAAATATACTTTCACACATTTGTGATTGCAAACACTCATGTCCAGTATCTCCCAGTATACCTGTCAGGGGCTGGGGCAGCCTATCTGAAAGAGTCTCAAGAAGTCTTGTTGAGGGAGAAACCTCCTTTGGGAACCACTGGCCTAAAAAACCTTAAGGTTTTCTTTCTTCTCTATGGAGAAACCTTTGCAATGGTTCCCAACACTGTTGCCACCACTCAGTGGCACCACTTTTGATTTTTCCTTTGTGCCACTCCTCTGGGGACAAAGCAACAAGCCACCTGATGTTTCTGAAGGCTAAAGGTCATGAAATGTGCCTTCTGACCATAGTTTGCAAAGCTTCTGTCACTTGTCATGGAATGCTCTTAAGCTCAACATGATTTGAGCTATGCTTGTTTCTAAATGGGGCCCTGGAAATCTGATCCTAGCTGAACATGGGTCTCGCTGCTATTGAAAACTGAAATGCTACTCTAAAAAAAGACAATTGTTTTATAAAAAGAACTAAAACAGAGAAAATAAAACCAAAAGTCAGATGAATTTCTGAAGTTGGTCTTGGGGCTACCTTTTTTCATCAGTCTTTTCCCTCTTTGGAGGCCATACCATCCTAGTTCAGGAATTCCCAACCCGGAAACTTCAGGCTAGCCATCCTTCTTCACCCAGCGCAAATGCACATGGGAACACATTTACCTTGATGCGAATGAAGCTTATGCTTCAAGATGCCTCACTTGCACTTTACTAGAGAGTGACCCTAGTAATTCTGCATTGAAAATTTTATATTTCTTTTTGATGAATACTCCCCCAAATATAAAAACTTCAGATCCAAAATACTTGGATTTGGTCCTGAATGCATAATGTCTAGAGAATATAGTAAAGTTGAAATATGTGCTTGTGTGTGTGTGTGTAATCTCCATAACATCTGTGAGGCTTAACAAAATAAGAGTTGCAACTGGCAATCCACGACTAGAGACTGTGTATTTTGAAAAGAGAGAAAACTCAAAGAAGGAAAAGAAGAATAGCACTGAACTTTAAGAAATTATCCATCTATGTAGAAAGGAATACATACATAAGCAGGATAGAGATCCTCTTGATTGAGGATAAAAATGAAAGAGGAAACAGAAGTGATATCATTACGGGAATATACTACAGACTGATGACAGGAACTACATGAGGATTACTCTCCTAAATGTAGGTCACAACACTGCCACCGGGGGAGGAAGTAATAATTACAGAGAGCATATTTTTAATGTCTTATTGCAACAGAAAAAATTTACAAAATTGATATGGATTCATCATATTACGTAAAAAAAAATTCAAAGGTGAATGTGGAAAAAGGTAACAGTCTCTACCTTCTCCATCCAATCATACACCACCATCACCACCACTCCCTCACCCAAGCTGTTAACAATTTGGTGTATATCCTTCTATACCATTCTCCATGATCATAAACGTTATGGACACACACACACACACACACACACACACACAGAGTTCTCTCTCCTTATTCTTTTGTTCTCTTTTATTTTTTAACAAAAATGGGACCACAGCATATGTACTACCTTGCAACTTAACAACATGTATCAATGATATCTTTCCAGGGAAACATATAGATATAATTTGTTCTAGAATTATTCCCTTAGACGCATTCTAAAAGAAGAAACAGAATCTGATAAGTTCTTGAATTGCCATGCTGACAATTTAATTCATTAGAAGATAAAAGAAACAATGAGAAAAGCTACTACTCTTGATTTAATTCTGAATTATGAGGAAAAGCTCGTTGGTGATCTGGAAATTACAGGAGATATAGATATATGATCAAGAAGTATGATTCTTTTTTTTTTTTTGAGGAAGATTAGCCCTGAGCTAACATCTGCTGCCAATCTTCCTTTACTTTATATGTGGGTCGCCTACCACAGCACAACTTGCTAAGTGGTGCCATGTCCGCACCCGGGATCTGAACCAGCTAACCCTGGGCCGCAAAAGCAGAACATGCACACTTAACCGCTGCACCACCAGGCCAGCCCCAGAAGTATGATTCTTATTTATGGTTCTGGTTTGTAGAGAACAAAACACGTGTACATACACATATACACACACATAAACACAGAATCAAGAATGTCCTGAGAGAAATTAGCTTAACAAAAAAATTATTGTGATACACTACACAAAATTTGGAGAGGAGAGAAAATTGATAGAGTTCCAAGCTGTTGTGCTTAGGGGCAAATCTCCAGTCTCAGAAAAATGACAGACTTAAAATTAACAAAACCCTGCAGATATGATTGTGGTGATCTTTGGAATATAGTGAAAGTGCCACATGTTCGAAAATAGGCAAAATTCCAGTTTTCAAAACAGAGCAAAAAGATTCCAGAAACTGTGGGCCAGTAAACTTGATGTTGATCCTAACAGAACTTTTACAGATTATTATACAGATGGCTCCTAGGAGATGCTTCCCAGGAGCAAACAGGTATACGCTAATAATGAGCCATAACAAGCCAGCTTATATTCTATTTTGAATAGCATCATTTTAAGTCTTCAAGGTGCCCTCCAATGAACTAGGCATCTTTTTATTCATGACATGGCCTTGTGTGATCTTCTCCCACAGTAAATCAGGACTGATCCTGTGTAGCCAATAGAATACGGAGGAAGTGATAATGTAAGACTTATAAAGCTGTGTCATAAAGGACATTGAATCTTCTAGCTAGGTCTCTCAGACTGCTTGATCTGGGGGAAGCCATTTGCCAAGCTTGGAGGACATTGAAGCAGCCACGTGGCGAGACATACACGGAGAAGAGCTAAGGTCCGTGGCCAACAGCCAATATCATCTTGCCAATCATGTGATAAGTCACTTTGGAAATGGATTTTCCAGCCCCATTCAAGCCTTAAGATGACAGGCAACATCTGACTGCAACTTCTTGGCAAACCCTGAGCTAAACCACCCCAAATTCCCAACCCACAGAAAACATGAGAGATAAGAAGATTATTGTTT
This sequence comes from Equus quagga, assembly GCF_021613505.1. Classification (NCBI taxonomy): domain Eukaryota; kingdom Metazoa; phylum Chordata; class Mammalia; order Perissodactyla; family Equidae; genus Equus; species Equus quagga. The sequence goes on from NC_060276.1 coordinate 38,934,887, forward strand.
TAAGCCACTAAATTTTGGGATGGATGGTTGCAAAGCAATAAATAACTAATCAAATGAGTTGCTTATCAAGTAGACCAGAATACTACTATAGTCAATGTGTTTTTATTTCAGCAAAGAATCTTATAATATCCTCTTAGACAAGATAGACAAACATGGGCTAGATAAAGCACAGGCAGACATATTCATGACTAGTTGAACAAAACAGTTGACTAATGAATCAATAGTAAATTGAAGAGAACTTGCAGTATTGATGTAAGGTTATGCTGAGCATAATCAAATACACACTCTGGAGTAGTGTTGTCCAGTAGAACTTTCTTTGGTGGTGAAAATGTTCTGTATCTGCACTGTCCAATATGATAGCCACTAGAAACATGTGGCTGAGTAGTTGAAACGTGGTTACTACAACTTAGGAATTGAATTTTTAATTTTATTTAAGATAAATTTAAATTTATATATACACGTGGCTAGTGGCCACTCTATGGAACAGTGAAACTCTCTATGATTTAAGAAATAAGATTTGTTAAAATTTAGAGGATTAAATAAATAGAACCCTAAGGACAGAAACCTGAAAAAGAACGTGGTACAAATTTTCTGTTCTTGGCCCAGTATTCAAATTATTTATCGATGCTTTAGGTGACAACACGAAAGATATGCTTATAACTTTTGTTGACGAGCACAAACTTGGAAGAATTATTAATATATAGATTGACAGCATTTTTTGGGGGGGTCTGGCACGCCAAGGTCAGAGCAAAAGGGAGTAGAGATAGGGAGGTGATTGGGCTGAGACATAAGGTAGTCTTTAGGGTTAGTTCAAAGGAAAGAATCCCAAGGCCAGGACTGAGTAGATGAGAAAAGCAATAAATTGGGCATGGGTTGGGAGGCAGTGAAGCAGACAAGCTGAGAAGATAAAACTAAAGATGAGACTGGAGCTGACAGGAAGCTCGAATGATGAATGAGCAGGGGGTTAGGAAAGGGAGGCAGGGGGCATACTGAAATGGAACAAAGAATAAGCACAAATGAAGGCCTGTTCTTGCTGAATTTTGGCTGCCTTATTCCTTCTGTTGTTTTTGCCTATGACATTTTGCATTCTCTCTGAGCATAGGCTAGAGTATTAAAGTAGCAGGGACATTCTATAGAGAATCAGACTGTGCAAGAGCCTGGAATTATTGGCCTAAACAAACCAGATGACATTTTACAGATATAAGTGTGAAACTTTGCACCTAAGTTTTAAAAAAATCAATCAATTCTATAAGCACAATAGGTGAGAAACTTAACTTTAAAAGGTAGTGTTAATCTAGTATTGCAGTGATACCAGAAAGACCAGTAAAATATCCAAATCAAGGACAATTTTCTTTTTTTTCCTAATTTTAAATGATTTAATTGTGGTAAAATGCACGTAACATAGAATTTACCGCCTTAACCATTTTTAAATGTACAGTTCAGTAGTATTAAATATATTCACATTGTCATGTAACCAATCTCCAGAACTCTCTTCATCTTGGAAAACTGAAACTCTGTACCCATTAAACAACAACTCCCCATTCCCTCCTCCCTTCGCTTCTGGTAACCACCATTGTAATTTCTGTCTCGGTGAATTTGACTATGTTAAGTACTTCATATACGTGGAATCATACAGTATTTATCTTTTTGTGACTGGCTTATTTCACTTACCATAAGGAAAGACAATTTTTTTAATTGCACCCTATACCAGGTAAAGATGTGATTATTTCAGAATATTACATTGTAAACAAATTAAATCATTTCCAAACTAGGGAAAGTAGAATGGTGAATAATTTAGAAATCATATCATTTGGAAACGTTGGGGAACTGTTGATGTATAGCCTTTTGAGGAGAAGGCTTAGGGAGACTGAGTAGCTGTCTTCATGTATTTTTAATGAGAAGTCGTAAGGACGAAGGAACAATGGATAGAGGTTCCAAAAAGGTAAAACTCATGGCAATTTAAGGAAGAACATTCTAATAATTATCACTGTAAAGATTAGCTTTTTTTTATAAAGGAGAGAGCTCTTTCTAACTGGAAATATTTCAAGTGGAGACTAGTTCATCATCTGCCCCGGATGTGTACAAAGAACTCATGGATTAGAAGATGGATTGAACTAAAGCAACTCTAAATCCTTTCCAATTCTGAGAAACTGTGCAACTACTATTCTTTTCCTCTATGTATTGTCGTCTCTGGCTATCTACCCAGAAGACATTGTGGTTCTGTTTCCAACTTAGGGACATGTACTACCCTTAAGTCACACCCATGAAACTACATTTTATACAAAGTCACAGAACAAATGTTACACTTGGTTAGAACGCAAAGGCATAACTAGCTATTTTTATATGTGGAGCAAGTGCCAAGCAATGCAAGCATTGCCACCACTCCTTCCCTCTCCCTTTAACCTCCTCCTGATCTTAAGAGTTACCATGCAGAGTGCACTCTCATCACTATCTGCAAATATCTACTTCCATCTCTTCTGTTTTTCTCTTCGTGATATTCGAACCTTAAAGAGGATCATTAAGGTCAGGTAGTGTGTGGGTGTTGTGGGGTTTAGTTTGTCACCTCTAGGAATGTGTCTGAGTGATTGTGCTACTCACCCAACTGTAAGTTATAGAATAAATCCAATCAATTATTCCTCTTATAGTGTTTCCAAAGGGCATCTGTGAAAGAGAGTAGTGCTTGCCCTACATAATATATGTTCTCCTCCAAGGAGGATGCTGAAAGTTAGGTGATGGTATTCTTTAACATTTGTTCCATTTATTGGATGTTTTGAAAAGTACAACAATCATGCATACTTGCTGTAACAAGTCAAATCATATACAGATTTGTAAAGAAAAAATTAATGTGTCTCTCCCCCATCTCGCACCATTGAGATAATCAATGTTAACAGTCAGCGTTTTATCTTTCCATATCTTTATCTTTGCTCATACAAATATATGCAAACATACACAAACATAATATATTCCCTCTATTTTTTAAAATAAGAAGATATGATCATACTATCATATTACTCAGCAACTTGCTTTATTTCACTTAATATGTTTTAGATGTCAAAGCATATGGATGTAACTTACTTTGTTAAGAGCTACAGGAAAAGACTGACAGGTCTGATCACATGTAAACGAAAAAAATGAAATGGGCCTGGCAACACATATGACCAACAGTTAATATCACTAATAAGCAAGGAACTCCTACAAATTGATAGAACAAAAGAAACTGTCCAATGGAAAAATGGTCAAAAGCTATGAATAGGCAGTTCACAGAAGAAGATATACAAACAACCAATAAATATATAAAAACTTGTTCAACTTCATAGTAGTCAGGGACATGTAAATCCAAAGAAAAAGCATATTTCCTTAAAACTATGAAAGTAATAAAACCTCATTGTAAAAACAGGGTAAAGGTAAAACTACATAGAGGTGTATAAAGAAAAACATAAAAGTCCCACCTTCACTCTTGCAGTCTCACTTTCCATGAGTTAACTATATTTAGTATTTACCACACAATTCCCCATGCTCTTACAGACATAAACAAACCCATAACAAAGGCTATTTTAAATAAAATCAAGATCTCCTAAATACATTGCTTTGCAACCTACTTTTCTCTTTTAACAATTTTCATGGACTTCTTCCTGGTCAATGTGCGAAGATCCAGCCCATTGTTTTAAATAGCCACATAATATTTCATAGGATAGATCTATCACAATTTATTCAACCTATTGGACTTTCAAGTGGTTTCTAGATTTTATTTCTTTATAAATAATCCTCCAATAAATATCCTTATAGATATAGCCTATGTACTGATGCTTATATTATCTAGAACAGATTTCCAAAACTGAAACTTCTGTTTCACAGGATATTTGCATTTTTAATTTTTAATAACTATTGCCACATTACTTTCTAAATGTTTTGTAGCAAACACATTCCCACCAGCAGTTTGGAAGTGTTCTCACATTTCCACACCTTTGCTCCAATAGATGATGTCAGTATTTCTTTTCTTTGTTTTCTAAAATAGCAATGAAATTTCAACGTTTCTTGGTTGATGAAGAACTATAAGCCTACCAATGTTTATGCATATCAATAATTCTTCAGATTTTAAAATAAATACAATACATATACATATAGCTTATATACAATAAGATGTATATGTTATTAAACTCTATGTGCCTAAATTTATTTTGTGGGATCTTGAATCATTTTGTAAACAAAGACTTTATATTTTTAGAACAGTTTTAACTTCATAGAAAACTTAAGGGGGAGGTACGGAAATTTCCCAGATACCTCCTGCTACCATACATGCACAGTCTCCCCCATCATCAACATCCCTTACCAGAGTGGTACATTTGTTACAATTGATGAGCCTTTGTTAACACATCATAATAGCCCAAAGTTCATAGTTTACATTAGGGTTCACTCTTGGTGTTGTACATTATATGCATTTGGACAAATGTATAATGGCATGTATCCATCATTATGGTCTCATACAGGGTATTTTCACTGCCCTAAAATCCTCTGTGGTCCACCTATTCCTCCCTTCCCCTGAACCCCTGGAAACCACTTATCTTTTTAGTGTCTGTAAAATTCTACCTTTTCTAGCATATCATATAGTTGGAATCATACAGTAGGCAGCCTTTTCAGGTTGGCTTTTTTCACTTAGTAATATGCATTTAAGTTTCCTCTATGTCTTTTCATGGCTTGATAGCTCTTTTAGTTTTAGTGCTGAATAATACTCCTTTACCTGGATGTACCATGGTTTATTTATCCATTCACCTATTGAAAGAAATCTTGGTTGCTTTCAAGTTTTTGCAATTCTGAATAAAGCTGCTATAAACATCTGTGTGCAGGTTTTTGTGTGGACATAAAATTTCAGTTCCTTTGGGAAAATACCAAGGAGCATGATTGCTTGATCATTTGGTAAGAGTATGTTTAGTTTTGTAAGAAACCTCCAAACTGTCTTCCAAAACTTCTGTACCGTTTTGCATTCTCACCAGCAATGAATGAGAATTCCTGTTGCTCCATATTCTTGCCAGCATTTGGTGGTGTCATTGTTCTCGATTTTGGCCATTCTAATAGGTGTGTGATGGTTTCTCATTGTTGTTTTATTTTGCATTTCCCTGATGACATATGATGTGGATCATCTTTTCATAAGCGTATTTGCCATCACTATATCTTCCTTGGTGAAATGTCTATTAAAGTCTTTGCTCTATATTTTAACTGGGTTATTTGTTTTCTTATAGTTGACTTTTAAGAGTTCTTTGCATATTTTGGATAACAGTCCTTTATCAGACGTGTCTTTTGCAAATATTTTCTCCCATTCTGTGACTTGTCTTCTCATCTTTTTGACATTGTCTTTCACAGAGCAGAAGTTTTTAATTTTAATGAAGTCCAACTTATCAATTATTTCTTTCATAGACTGTACTTTTTGTGCTGCATCTAAAAAGTCATCACCATACCCAAGGTCTTCTAGGTATTCTCCTATGTTATCTTCTAGGAGTTATATAGTATTTCATTTTACATTTAGGTCTGACCTATTGTGAGTTAATTTTTGTGATGGGTGTAAAGTTTGTATCTAGATTCATTTTTTTTTGTTTTGCATATGGAGGGTCAATTATTCCAGCAGCATTCGTTGAAAAGACTATCTTTGCTCCATTGTATTGCTTCTGCTACTTTGTCAAAGATCAGTTGCCTCTATTTATGTGGGTCTATTTTTCAGTTTTGTATTCTGTTCCCTTGATTTATTTGTTTCTTCTTTCACTCATATCATAGTTTTGGTTACTATAGCTTTATATTAAGTCTTAAAGTCTAGTAGTATCAGTCCTTCAACTTCATTCTTCTCCTTCAATATTGTGTTGGCTATTCTCAGTCTTTTGTCTCTCCACATAAACTTTAGAGTTAGTTTGTCTACATCCACAAGATAACTTGCTGAGATTTGATTGGGATTGCATTGAATCTATAGATCAATCTTAGAAGAATCGACATCTTAACAATATTGAGTCTTCTAATCCATGAACATGAGATATCTCTCCATTTATTTAATTCTTCTTTGATTTCATTCATCATATTTTTGTAGTTTGACTCATGTAGATCTTGTACATATTTCTGTTGAGTTTATACCTAAGTATTTCATTTTAGGACGTCCTAATGTAAATGATAGTGTGTCTTAAATTTCAAATTCCACTTAATCATTGCTCGTAGATGAGAAAACAATTGACTTTTATATATTAACCTTGTGTCCTGCATCCTGGCTGTAATCGCTTATTAGTTTCAGGAATTTTTCTATTTTTGGATTTTTTTACTTAGACAATCATGTCATCTACAAACAAAGACAGTTTTATTTATTACTTCTCATTCTGTATACTTTTTATTTTCTTTTCTGGTCTTATTGCATTAGCTAGGACTTCCAGTATGATGTCGGAAAGAAGCGATAAGAGGGGACAACCTTGCCTTGTTTCTGATCTCAATGGGAAAGCTTTTAGTTTCTCACCATTAAGTATGATGTTAGCTGTAGGTTTTTTGTAGATATTTATCAAGTTGAGGAAGTTCCTAACTATTTCTAGTTTATTGAAAGTTTTTATCATGAATGAATGTTGGGTTTTGTCAATTATTTTGTCAATTATGGTGATGACTTTTTAGATACAACACCTTTTCTGCATCTGTTAATATTTTCATGTGAGTTTCCTTTTTTCTCCCCGCTCTTAGTTGGGACAGGATGGTTAGAGTGGCCTGGAGTTGGATATCTCACTTCCCCTAGGTAGTTAAGCTGTGATTATACCCTGGCAAGTTAAGCTTTGGTTAACTAGTTACCCATGAAGGTGGGCCCTGTTAAGAAGAACAGAGTACTCTGGTATATTTCAAAATGGTTCCTTTATCCTTCCTCCTTCTGGAAGCACATGAGGATTTTTCTCCAATATTTATTATGAGAACCTGTTCAAGCTCCTGGAGGTAAATTTCACAATATCATGGGGGCCTCCCTATGACTAGGTCCCCCTGGAGTTTTTAACTCTCAGACTTGTCTACACTGAGCCTCCATCAATTACTCATTTGTAGTTTGGGTTTTCCTGCCCCAACACTAGTTCCCGCAGCAGTTTCTGCTCATGAGTCCCTGTTTCTGTAAGCTGCAACTCTGTGTTTGTCTGTCTGTCTCTCCAATCTTGGGGGCAGTGATTTGCCTGTGTCCTCCCCTCTCTTCTAGATCCAAGAAGAGTTGTTGACTTTTCAGTCTGTTCATATTTTTACTTGTTGTTAGGATAGAGTGGTGATTTCCAAGCTCCTTACATATGGAACTAGGTCTTCAATCTATTGATCTTTTTCATAAGAGTATTGATTTGTGGAAGGGGGTGATAATGGTGGGGAAAAGCGTTTAAATATAACAAAGTATTATTATATTAAGGCCTATCACTCAATTCATTTCATCTAACTCTGCAGAATTCTTGGTTTTAGCTTGTTCCTTGGTGTCTGGTGACCTCAGCCCATCTGGTAGACTGATGAGAAGATGTTTAACAAACACTGCCAATGTGCCAACTAAAATTTAGAGTCAATATTTTTGCACACCACCTGGCCAAACTAGCATGAGCATCATCATTTCATTGAGGAATTAAGTTATCATTGTAGTAGTATGCTTTTATGGAAATCATTGTGGAGAACAGCAATCTGATGGTTCTGAGGCTTAGTTTGGGGCAAGAGAAAGAATAGCAAATATTGAATGGATTTCCAGATTTTAGCTTAGAGCTTCTTAGTCAGATATCTCAGTAAAACCATCAGAACTGCCACCTAGGGCTCTTTCATGGCCCATACAGCTCAGCAATTTATCTCAGACCCAGAGTAAATTATTTGTAATAGATTTGATTTATTGAATGCTTAAAACATCACAGGCACTGTGCTAATGTTTTACATTCATTATCTCATGTGAATTCTATGAGGATACTATTAATATCTCTGCTTTTTGCATAAGAAAATTGAGGCTCACGTAGGTTAAGTAATTTGCTCAAAGCATAGTGAGGACTTGAACCCAACTCTATGAAATTTTAAAGCTACTATGGTTTGTGGCAGGTGTCGGCAATTTTTTTCTACAAATGGTCATACGGTAAATATTTCTGGCTTTGTAGAGCATACAGTCTCTGTTGCAACTATTTCACTCTGCTATTGTGGCATGAAAGCAGCCATAGATAATATGTAAACAAATGAGCATGGCTGTGTTCCATCAAAACTTTATTTGCAGACACTGAAATTTGAATGCCACGTAATTTTCACTTGTCTTGAAATATTGTTTTCCTTTTGATTTTTTCAACCATTTAAAAATGTAAAAGCCATTTTTAGCTCATGGGTCACACAAAAACAGGTGGTGGTCCAGATTTGGCTTGTGGGGCTGTAGTTTGCTGACCCCTAATCTATGACATCTCAAAGGTTGCAGAGTCTTTCAACCACATCATTGAAGGACTTCATCAACCACCCTACTTTCCCTTAATAGCTCAATATGGGCCAGTCATTCATGCGCACATCTAAGCCTTTTTTGGAGATATTTGTCTATTTAGTACCACCTATGTACTGATTTTGTCTAGCACAAAGTTATCCTTTTCTAAGAATCTATTCAAATATTTTAGCATTCACTGAACAAGCCTGTATTCATTGGATCCCTTTTAACCTGGCCCTTCTTTATTTCGCATACCATGCAAAAGGTTTGCCCACTCTGCCAACATTTGTTCTGTAACATATTTATCCCCCAACAGCTTAGGGGCATCTTCTACACAACAATTAATGACTCTCATAAAAATAATAAATATGTAACTTTCTAAGTATTAAGCGTGATTGAAAGATTATGCTATGGTCAGTGATTTCAAAAATAGACAGCCTTACTAAAAAGCCCTTAGACATTGCAGTACATTCCAAGAAATCTCTTTTTTTTTCTTTCTCGATCCCTTTAAACATTACTCTTTTGAACTGCATCCCTCAATACTGGGATAATGAGATGCATGACAGCAAATGTCTTGTTCACCAGTGCCTAGCACAGTGCCTGTCACATAACAGGTGCTCACTGTTAAATGACTGAATTGTCAAGCTTCCCAGGTTAGCTGGAAAATGCACACACCCATCAGATCATGGACCTTGATGATTTTGATGACTGACAGCACAAGGTACTCTCTTCAAAAGGATTTACAGGTCCCCAAAATGCTATAAGATCAGAGATTTTATGAAACTTTGGAAGGGAGAATAACAGGAGATGTTTGCAAGGCTTTTTCTTCATTAGAGGAATCCCTGGTAGGTCAGAAAACTACTTAAGAATGTACTGCCTCATCTTCCATAACTTCTGGTGATTGATGGGGTGGAGGATCCCCCCGCAAGCTGTTCTATACCTTGAAGATCAGCGTGTGGGCCAGAGTTACTGTCTGGCAAGGGAAATTGCAAAGTTATTTCTCAGTGCTGTGGGCTTGACTTTATGCTTTCTATGGTCTGTTATCTGGATAAATGTGGGGAGGAAATGGTTAATAAGATCAAAATTACGCGTGTAGTTTCCATGTGGGCCTTTTAGCTTTTGTTGTAGCACAGAACTGCAGACTCCAATGCTAACCATTGTCGACTCTGTGGTATAACTATGGCTTTCATAACAAGATGGGCAGAGACAGAGTGTGTGTGAATAGCTCAATATAAACCTCTCTCCACTACCTTAAAATAAGCTCAAAGCCTATGTCTTACTAGTGGCGGTGGCTCAGAAGGGTCTGTCACCCTGAAAAAGATTTCCACAGGGAAATAAAAGTAAGTGGGGAGTGAGGGAAGATTATTATTTCAGTGTGCAAAATAAGGAAGCTATCTGTCGTATCTCCAGGCGCTGATGGACCAACGCAAGTAGAAAAAGCTTATGGAATGATATCTTACTTTCTTGGAAAGAAGTAAGATTCATTCATTTAAGGAATATTTATAGAGTATCTGTATGTGTCAAATAGACAAAATAACTGTGTCTTTTGAAAAGTGCTATGAAAATAATAAAAAGGATAGGAGAAAGAAAATAATAATAAGAGGACTGTCCTTATATAAGGCAGTCAGTTAAAAGCTCAGTGAAGAGGTGACATTTTGCTGAGAATGCTATTTGCCAGTTATGCTTCATGCCTCATTTTGCCTTAAGTCAAACTGTTTTATTGGGGTGGGGAAAAATTTTTCTAACTGTAAATTTTTTTCCAATAAAGGAATAATCTTCTCTAGACATTAAAGAGCAATTTTTTAGTTTCTGTGCAGAAAGGAAGGAAACTGAATTTTCCTGAGCATTTGTCCTGAACCAGACTCCTTAACATATTATTTCATTTTGTTTATTTCCTATAACAGCTCCAGGAGGTCTGTGTTATTATTTCTGTTTTGTGAATGAATAGACTGAGACTCAAGAAGGTTAAATAACTTGTTTAAGGTAACATAGGAGTTTGGGATTCAAAATTAAGATTTTTTTTGCCTCCGAAATTTATGTTCTTGTTATTATACGATGATGCTACCCAGCAGTGTGAGTTAATTCACCAAGCACGCTAACTGTGATCAGTTTTAAGGAGTTACTGCACTAACAGCTTTAGGAACATTATTTCACTAAATTCGCAATTAGTTTCTGCAGGAACTACTAACCCATCCTATACACAAAGAATTCAAGGCCTAGGGAGCTTAAGCAACTTGCTTGAGTCACATGGCTAGTCAACTATGGATACCCCCTTTCACCATGTGGTAATTTTCAAGAGTTAATCTGCTTTTAAAGCTTTAGACTTAAGACTGGACCAGTCTGATGTTCTGTCTTGAATCAGGTTAAAGAAATTGCTAATCATTCACTGGGGTCCTCACATTTCTTCAGTCCGATGCAGTTTCTCTGGGACCAAAGTGAGGCTGTAAAACAAGATCATTCCTCAAATGCAAAACAAATGGAATGAGACAGAGGACACTGTTTGTATTTCCCTTTGTCAAAGACAGTGCCATCTTTCCTGAGAAATACAAGCTAGAAGTCATGTGGGAGTCTCAAGCAAGAGAGTGAATTCCATCTACTGCCAGAAGTGAAATGCTTGCCTGTGAGCTTCCTTTACTTTAAAATATAGCTTTCAATACATTACTTCTCTTTTTAGATGTGTTCTTAAACACTTTTGTCCTGAGGACAGACGTTTTGCAGTTCCACCCAAAAAACTGATTCTCACAAACCTGATTTGCCTAAACAGCTGGAGAATATCAGAAACAGAAGGGAGAGGGCCTGGACCCCAGACAAATCGTGAGGCTGAAGGTGGATCTTAAGTTCTGCGTTGCTCTTCACGCATCCCCTCCACTTGCCTAGAGTGGGGATGCTCTCCCCATTACACACAGCCTTCTCAATAACCCGATGTGGTCTCTGAATTTTCACCTCCTCATGACCTTCTCTAAGAGAGCTGCTAAATTCATCAGAAAATGATGGATAAAACTAAATATGTTATGTTTTCTCTCCTTGGGGGAGAGGTGAATTTTAGTAATACTAATATCTAACATGTACTTCAAACTTACTCTATTCCAGGCACTGTGTTAAATATGTGATCTCATTTAATTTATATAATAATCCAACAAGGTAGGCATTTTTATTATTCTCATCATCTTCATTTTATAAATTTGGGAAAATGGGCTCAGAGAGATTGAATAATTTCCCCAAGGCCACCCAGATAATAATTGGTATAGATGTGATTGAAATATAAGTCTGAATGAATCTCAAAGCTGTGTTCTTAACCAATACTACAGTGCCTTAAGCCAGAAGGATAAAGCAATGACTGAAATTTAGGTATGAACAAGCTAGATGAGGGAGGTATTATGGGGTAATGAGAAAGAGGAAAAGAGACAGAGGTTGTCTTCATGATATCCCTATAATCACACCATAAATTAGGCTGCCTATTCCACGGGCTACTCGTAATGATGAAGAACAGCTCTTCCAAGTCCCATGTCTCTCAGTTTATATCATTACTGAGTGGGTAAAAATATGACTTTTTTACCCTATTCATGAATGAACCAATCTGGTTCTATATCTGAATCATACATTTTTGGAGAAAAGAAAAAAAATAAATTTTTGTATAGAGAATTGCTTGCATATATCCCAAGATGTTTAAATCTGTATTCTAATTGATACTAAACTTGGATTTGTCAGCACCCTTTGAAAGTGAATAAACATTGTTTGGTGGTGTAACAGAATCCAAAAGTGTACTAAAGGCTACTTTTCTTGATTTGTGAGTTCTTTCCACTTTGACCATTGTGCCACGAGCAGTTTGTTCGTTTAATTAAAGAGTCTCAATTCAATTTAATTAAAGAGGTTCAATTAAAGAGTCTCAATTCCCAGAAGAATATATTAAATTCTGCATTGTGCTGTACAGCCACGAATTTGGGGATCTTAAATCATATTGGTCTTGCATGAGTAAGGGGAAAAGACATCAGATTTTGCTCCTCCTTGATCTACTGGCAGAAAGAAGATTGCTAATATACTTGCCATTTAACATCCTTACTTTAGGAGATGGTAATTTTAACAACTCTTTTATTTGTCTCAAACTTCTGAGTTTATTTCAATGGATTTCTCCAAAAAGAAATTTCACAACAAGGTCTATGTTTCTCCCTTTTCCCAAGTATTCCCCATTGAGTGAGTAGTTGGAAGAGGAGGGCCTTGATACGTTAATCATGTTGTACCCTTTGCCACCTTAATCCCCTCAGCCAGACTTGAGCTCCAAGTCTCACTCACACCCTTCATTAGTCACTCAGAAAGGGACTCCTTGACGCTTTATTCAAAAATATCACCCATTTAATTTATGCAAAGTAGCATTTCTCAGCAATGTTTCTGGGTTTCTCAGGATGGCCATATATATCTTTTCAGCCCCAGATTAGCTTCTATGCTCAAAGTTTGTCCCACAACATCATGACATTATTTCTCAAGTCACCTTGGTCATTGGAGCTTTTCTGCTTACCTTTACAAACACACACTCATCCAGTGAATTTTCCTTTAGGGAAATTTTCAACAATATTTGTACAGGCCTGTCTGGGTACCAAATTCATTTTTTAATTTTTTTGCTTGCTAGGCTAGGATTCAGCTTCCTTTGGTCTATGCCCTTGGCTTGGAATGCAATTTCATGTATGCAAAGAAGAACTCTAACTAATGACAGATTTTTGTTTGTTTTTGCTGAATATTCTTCAAATATTAAGTATTTTACATTTATAAATTAAAATGAAATTTTGAGGAATATTATTTAAATATTTTTTTAAAGTGTCTTTTTTAAAACAAACTACTTTGCCATAGGAAGAAATCCTCAAGCTCATCAACACAAATGCTATATTTTATTGATTTCTAATAGATGAAAAACACATTCAGGTACATTTCATGCAGTTTCTCTTTGACATATAACTGTTGGTTTTCTATCATCCATGTTATGAACTTTCATTGTCTTTGAAGAGCCAAGTGTATTATTATGTAATATATGCATTGTTATAGGTTCAGGATACACTAAGTTGCAGTGAAGGACAAATGCTCCTTAATTATATGTCTTTGGTTTTCTCTAAACATGTATTTAGAATATATCACCTTGGTGTTTCAAAGTTTTCTACAGAAATTTTGATGAAAAAAAGGTCATTCTATTTTTTTTTTTACTTTCAACTTGAATTGAGAGTCTTTTAACATTTTTTTCCATTTTATTTGGCTGTTTCTGTTTTGCTGCCAATGTCACTTTCTATATGAACTATTTGGCCACTTGGCTATTAGCAGTGTGATGGCAGCAATTTCATGAGGAAATGAAGGGTCCTTCTAAACCGCGTGATACTTGAGTACCTAAATTTGGTTGGATAGCTAGCCTTGGAAGGTGAAATGAGAAGCTTAGCTTTGCATCAGATGTCATTCAGGACACTCAAAGGTGAGTAGCTTTAAGTAAATGGATATTATGTGTTTACCACGTTCTGGTTAAGGCCCTGTTCCTCTTGGGCAAAAGAGTTGCCTTAATTTTCACGGCTCCTTGATTGATTCATCCTTGATTCAATACCTTGCCCTCTTATGTAGAAACATCATCATTATTATTTCTGTATTTTTTAACTGGAAACTCATGCTATATTTTTTCAGTTAGCTAAGACCAATGATAGGGAGATCAGTACTTGAAGGGGTTGGAGTGGATATAGGTTGACAAAAGTAGAGCAAGAATAATATTGCTCTTGTGTTTGGTGACATTTGGTCTAGTCTCTGACCTAGAAGCTGACTACTCACAGTTCCCTTCTCCCAAACAGTGCTTTTGCTCTTCTTTCTCTGCAAGTGCCAAAAAATGTGATGCTTATGTGTGATATTGAGGACAAGAAGTGAGAAATGTGTATTATTGGGAGATAGATTCTCTCTCTTTCTCTCTCAAGCCCTGATTAGTATTGCATTATGCAATGCAATGCTTTTAACCCGATTATATTATTGTATTTGTTTTCTAGTATAGTTTATCAACTTTAAAATGACCTCATTTCTCTGCAATTTGTACATTCACTATATGTAACCTTCCAATGGTGTGACTTGAAAGATGCTGAAATCACTCCCTGCTCCCCAGTGCCTCTCTAGTCAGCCTATGCCAATGCCTGATTCCTGCCATAGAGTGTACTTTCATCCTCTGGATTAAGTCTTCATTGAAGTCTCCTGCTAAAATGTGTATATACTCGGGGTTTGACAAATCATCTTGGGCCTTTAATTCCTTGCTTAAATGAATTTATCAGATTCTATCTAGTAGAAAACAAGTCACTAAAGGAATAAGACACGACAAGGAAGTTTAAATAGAAAGAAATAACTTGAAAATTCCTGGAAATTGGGGAGCAAACTGGGAAGCCAGTTTGGATAAACCCAACAATTTTTTTTTTTTTTTGAGGAAGATTAGCCCTCAGCTAACTACTGCCAGTCCTCCTCTTTTTGCTGAGGAAGCCTGGCCCTGAGCTAACATCTGTGCCCATCTTCCTCTACTTTATATGTGGGACGCCTACCACAGCATGGCGTGGCAAGCGGTGCCATGTCCGCACCCGGGATCCAAACCGGCGAACCCCAGGCCGCTGAGAACCGGAACGTGCGAACTTAACCGCTGTGCCACCAGGCCGGCCTCACCCAACAATTTTTCCTATTGATACCAACTAAAAGCACGCCCAAGTGGCCTAACTCTACTTGCATGGCAGCATATTGCATTAAACATTGCCTCCCCCAATGGTTTCTACACTGTTGTTGATGCTGTCATTGTTATTGTTTTACCTTGATTTTTTCCAACCTTGCAAACCACGTTGAAGGTCTTTCTTTATCACTATCTCTCTCTTGTTAATAGATCATTTGGATTCTATTTTGAAGGCCATTTAAATCTGTTAAATTCCTCTTCTCCCCAGATGGTTTCTAACTTTGAATAGAGAGATGAGGTTGGACCTTGTTTACTGATAGGCTAAGGCACTCAGATAAAGACTGAGAAAATTACTTTATTCTTTTAAAAAGATATCTTTTTGCAATTTTTAAAGCATTCAAATGCTAGCAGTGAATTTTCTTAATTTTCCCCTTTCCTCTCAACTGAGGGAAATTCTATCTGTCTGCTATCCTTTTAACTTACTGAAGTGAAAAGCTACAGGAGACTTTAACTATCTCTGCTCAAAGGTTAACACACTTCCTCCAATCAATTGGACTTACAATAATTGGGCTTACATTTTAGTTTCCAATTTCTCATATTTCAGGTCATGGTGGTCTCCTTCCCAAGCTTCTTGGGTGGCACTTTTAACAATAGCTAAGAGTAAGTGGTCAAAAGAGAAAGGAAGAAGCAAGTTGGCACAAGGGGTGTTAGCTGGGAGGGGTACTTTTCACAAGGAATAGAAGGTAGGATAACAGAAAGAGGCAAGGATATGGGCTTTCTAGAAATATCTTCTAAAGGATTTTACATTTAGATTTTAGTTTATTGTTTGGAATGCTAACACCTGCTGCATGGGGTCATTGTGGAAATTAAAAGGGATAATGTATGCGAGAATATTTTGTAATAACCAATCACACAAATGTAACTTTGAAAGTCAATCTACCGTTCTCCCCACCACCTCCCCACCACAAAAGAAGCTGGAAAAAAAACCTTTATGGTTCTTTCTTCTTTGGCTGAGAATCTGTCAGAGTGAGCCTTGGTCCTGGAGTCAGGCTATCTTTAGTTTGATTCTGAATTCTGTCACTTTCTAGCTGTGTATTATCATTGAACCATTCACTTAACTTCTATGGGCCTTGATTTCTTCTCCTATAAAAATATAGTAATATCTACGTAACACAAGTATTGAGAGGATTAAATTAGATGATATATGAAAAGCACATGCACAGTGCTTGGAACACAGTAAGTACTTAATAAATTGTAGGTCCCTCCCCACTGGTTCCATTGTAGGTGACCATTACAAGCATGAAGAAAACTGTCCAAGTTGAAACTCTATTTTATCTTATTTATTTAATCTCACCTTCTCAAAATGACAAGATCTCCTAAGTATGCTTTTCTGGATTTTGTAGTTTGGTTAAGATGATGATTACAAGGGCAGGTAAATTTACACTAGAATGTGGAATGGTGAGGCTGCAACATTGTTCAGTCCTCCTTGTGAGTCTCTCATGGAACTACTCACTTGTTGGAAGAAGCTGACCTTCAGAGAGAGAGGCCCATGTTCTTTGGTTAAGGTTACGGGAACAGCTGTGCACGCCTGTGAAAAGCCTCCAAATAAGTGCATTGGCACTTCTGATAACCTTTTCTCAGTGTGTTGACATTTCTGTTGGCTTTGAATAGCCCTTGATATTTTAATATGTTTAGGTAAAGTTGATAGGCTTTTTCCTAGTAAAGGAGAACTTAGCTATAACAGAGCCTGGTAGTTTCCATATGTGGATCTTAATATATGAATTATCTTCCAAGGTTTGCTTTTAGAATGCTTGACGAGCACATAATTTACTGATGTCAACCTCATCTGTCATTATAATTCACAAATGAGGTTTTCATGTCTCAGAGATATTCTTGCCTTTCGAACTAGGCATTATCTTCCAAGTATCCCATATGCTCTAGACTTCTTTTGTCTTTTAGGACACTCACGGAAGCTCTGCTAGAATTAAGAGGCTGTCAAAGTTGTATTACAAACATAGTTTTATTACTGATGTATGGCAGAGGGTAAAGAACATATTATAGCCAGAGCTGAGCCTTCCTACATTGTAGCCCCAGTTATAAACATTTTTCTGGGATACTTATAAACATTAGTGACTTACATGTCCACCCAGCTTTCAAACATAAATTTGAGGACTTCTGCAAAGCAACTAAGTGGAGGTGGCAAAATTAACATGCAGGAGTATATAGACAGATTGATTATGGGAGCTTTTGAGTATTTCTCCTTTAAAATATCCCAAGGAATTCACAGAGTCCCTTATTCCCTAAAAAAGATCCTGTCAAGTTTAACCAAACCCAAGGAATCATTTGCACCCCAGCTTATGCTTAGTGGGCACAGCAATGGATATATTTCAGATTGAGACTGGAATTGATGTGGGGGTATAAGGCAGATAAGTAAGTTTTGTCCATTTTCCTTTCTTTCTATCACACAGACATGATCTGTTCCCCACTTTTACAGAAAGGTCATGCAGAGGAAAAAAGGAGTGGGAGGGAGTAAAGCAAGGGAAAGGTGGAAAGAAAAACAAGAAGGCAGAGGATAGAGAAAATATCAAGGTAAAAGTATGCGTGGTGTCACAGTGGGATTTGGGCAGCAAAGGCAAATGAAAGTTAGAACCAGGAACTCTAAGAGACCAGAGTGGCCTTAAGGGTCTAGGTGGCAAGGGATTAGTTAGCTTAGGCAATGTTCTGGGAATATGAGCTCACTAAAGAACTAGAGTTCTACTTTCTTTGTGAAAACCAATTTTAAGTCCTAGTTTTGGGTCTTTGCTTATGAAATTGTCTCCAACTTTATGCAGGGCAAGACTCATTTATTAAAATCACTCTCTTTTCTCATCCCAGGTATCCATTCAGCTGAGTTTATTGAAGTAGCCATTTAGATAATCAAGGTCATAGTTATTTTACTGTTAGACATTTATTTCCTTCTGTATTGCACTTATCTATGCAAATTATCAATATGTCAATTAAAATATCTTGATAAGTTTAAAGATAATGAACTCCATGGAAGCCCAAGAAATTTGGAGTGATTATCATCACTGTACCTTTGGAAAGAAAATACGTCAAGTATGCTACCCTCAAGGAATTTACAATTAAGCTGGTTTTCTCCCATTAGTTTAGCAGCTTCTAGAATCCCATTGGTTTCTCAGTTTTTATTGGCTAGGTTATAGCATAATAATATGCCCAAATCAAAATGCTTAAAAATGGCTGACATTTGAGCAAGATCACACACTCATCTACAAGAACGCATGATTACTATTAAAGAAGAGGGTGTGGAATATATGGAAAACAGGAGGTACGTGCCCTCATACAGATCAGAAGATTAGGGTGATCTTCGAGCAGGGTTGTTCCATCTGTTATTCTCCTTTCTTTTCCCCACCCAATCTAATTGGTTTGTAACTCTGGAAAAGTTAATGAACAAAGACAGAATCTTAAAGTCCTCTTCTGTACAGTGGGGTTAAGATTGCTTACCTTACAGGGCAATTATGAGGATCAATGGGATAAAATGTATAAATTGCTTGTGGCAGAAACCACGAATTGTTCCCCAATATTCTGGGCTACTCTTCCTCCCTAATAGTAGAATGATTAATTTTATTTTGTCACATGGCAACCTAAAATACTTCACTTTCCAGGCTCTTTTGAATGTTGATTTGGCCATATAACTAAGTTTTGATTAAAGGAATCAGGTTGGAGAAGAATGAACTGGCAAGGAACAGAGGATAACCTTCAGCCAACTGCCAGCAAAGAGCTGAATCCTGCCAACTGCCATGTGAGTATGCTTGGAAGCAAATTTGTCCCCACTTGAGCCTTCACACTAAACGCCACCTCAGCAAGCACCTTGATTGTAGCCTTGTACAAGACTGTGAGACAGAGGATGCAGCTAAGCCATGCCCAGATTCCTAACCCACAGAAGTATGAATTGTTTTAAGCTACTAAAGGGTGGAATAATTATTATGCAGCAATAGGTAATTTATGCAGGGATACATGTGGGAGTGGAATATGGGGATTCCAAAAAGTGTCCTCAAAGAGAAAGAATGTGCCCTTCTGCTCCTTTCTCTTGATAGCTGGAATAAGGACATAATGGCTGGAACTCTAGCAATTATTTTAAACCATGAAGTGACAACAGAGCAGAGCAACAAGTAAAAATGAACCTGGATTCCTGAGATTATTATATATAATGCTACTCTGAATCACCTACACCTACCTATACAACAGAGAGATATATCATTTTTTTTGTTTATTTTGGGTTTTCTATCACTTGAAGACAAATCTAGTTCTAACTAGTAATGGTGTCTGACACTACTCTTAACACCAGATAAATATTTAAGAAATACTAGTTTTCTTTCTGTGCATCAAAAAGAATAAAATACCTAGGAATAAATTTAACCAAGAAGGTGAAAGATGTGTGCACTAAAAACAATAAGACATTAATGAAAGGAATTGAAGAAGATGCAAATAAATGAAAATCATATTCTGTGTTTGTGGATTGGAAGAATTAATATTGTTAAGTTGTACATACTACCAAAAACAATCTACTGACTCAATGCAATTCTTATCAAAATTCAAATAACATTTTTCACATAAGTAGAAAAAAAATCCTAAACTTTGTATGGATCCATGAAAGACCTTGAATAGCCAAAGTAATCTTGAAAAAGAAGAAAACTGGAGACATCACACTCCCTGATATCAAACTATACTACAAAGCTATAGGAATCAAAACAGTATGGTATTGGCATAAAAACACTTAGATTAGTGGAACAGAATAGAGATCCCAGAAATAAACACACGCATATATGTTCAATTAATTTATGACAAAGGAGCCAAGAATGTACAATGGGGAGAGGACAGTCTCTTCAATAAATGGTCTTGGGAAAACTAGACAGCCACACGCAAAAGGATGAAACTGGACCACTATGTTACACCATATACTAAAATCAACTCACAATGGATTAAAGACTTGAATCTAAGACATGAAACCATAAAACTCCTAGAAGAAAACATAGGCGGTAAACTCCTTGACATTAACTTTTTGGATTTTAAACCAAAAGCAAAAGCAACAAAAGGAAAAATAAACAAGTGGGACTACATCAAATTAAATAGCTTCTGCACAGCAGATAATACTATCAAGAAAATGAAAAGACAACCTACTAAATGGGAGAAAATATTTTCAAATCCTCTATCTGATAAGAGGTTAATATCCAAAATGTATGAAGAATACATACAACTCAATATCAAAAAAACTAAACAATATGATTAAAAACTGGGCAGAAGATCTGAATAGACATTCCACTCGAGAAAACTTTCAGATGGCCAAGAGGTACATAAAAATTTGCTCAACATGACTATCAGGGAAATGAAAATCAAAACCACAATGAGATATCACCTCACACCTGTTAGAATGGCTATTATCAAAAAGTCAAGAAAAAGCAAGCATTGGTGAGGATGTGGAGAAAAGGGAACCCTTGTGCACTGATGGTGGGAATATAAATTGGTGTGGCCACTATGGAAAACAATATGGATGTTCCTCAAAAAATTAAAAATAGAACTACCATATGATCCAGCAATTCCATTTATGTGTATTTATTTGGGGACAATGAAAACACTAATTCAAAAAGATATATGCACCCATGTTCATTGCAGCATTATTTACAATAGCCAAGATATGGAAACAACCTAAATATTCACTGATAGATGAATGGATAAAGAAAATGTGGTGTATATATATATATATATATATATATATATATATATATATACAATGGAATATTATTCAGCCATAAAATTAATGAAATCTTGTCATTTGCAGCAACATGGATGAACATTGAGGGCATTATGCTAAGTGAAATAAGTCAGGCAGAGAAGGACAAATACCATATGATCTCACTTATATGTGGAATCTAAGAAAAAAATCCTAACAAGCTCATAGATACAGAGAACAGATTGGTGGTTGCCAAAGGTTGGGGTTGGATGGTGAGTGAAATGTATAAAGGGAGTCAAAAGGTACAAACTTTTATTTATAAAATAGATAAGTCAATGGGATGTAATGTACAGCACAGTGACTATAGTTAATAATACTGTATTGCATATGTGAGAGTTGCTAAGAGAGTAGACCCTAAAAGTTTTCATCACACACAAAATTTTGTAACTATATATGGTGACAGATGTTAACTAGACTTACGGTGGTGATCATTTTGCAATAGATACAAATATTGAATCGTTATGTTATATACCTAAAACAAATATAATGCTATATGTCAATTATATCTCAATAAAAAAAGAAATAATAGTTTTCTTTCTACCCCCAGTGTCATGGAAAAGGGAATACAAAGTACCTTGTGGCAACATTCTTGTCTTTCAGGAGCATATAGTCTAATTTCAAAATGGTTTTAATGGTTTAGCTAAACTGTTCTCACTAAACTGCATTCTCAGTCAACATTTAAATATACCAGGTTCTCTACAGAATGCTGAATTCTTTTTCGTAATGGGAAAAAAATTTACTTTCTGAAGGTAATATTCACACTTAATTTTATCCATTGGTTAAAAAAATGGAGCTTTATGTA
Source organism: Equus quagga (assembly GCF_021613505.1). Lineage (NCBI taxonomy): Eukaryota > Metazoa > Chordata > Mammalia > Perissodactyla > Equidae > Equus > Equus quagga. Next base: position 38,956,545 of record NC_060276.1, read on the forward strand.
TTTTTTCTCCTTATTTAAGTATGAATCTTTACATATGTAATGACTTTCAGTTTTGTCACTGGTAAATTGTATGAACTTGCCCAAGTCCCTTACAACCTGGGACCCTCCATCTCCCCAATGGCAAGAGGGGAATAATAATATTACCTACCTCATAGTGTAGATTAAATGAGATAATTCACCTAAAATATTTAGCATAGTGCTCCACACAAGTAAACACTGTGTAAATTCAAGGATCATGTTATTTGGAATGTTGTTATTAATACATTTCTCCAGTGCAAAGATTTTGTGTTGATCCTGGCCTTCTATGTTTATATGTAGGCTCTGAGCTCCTCTGGAGATAATGCCTAAAACTGAAAGAATGAGTCTAATGTTGAAATTCTCAGATACTAAGGCAGGAATAGGGTAGATATTTTTTGTCAGAAGGTGGACCTTCCCAAGCATCCATTGAATTCCTCTCCATGCAGGAATGTACCATCTATTCGTATGACTATGGCAGGCCTAGTAATGACAACAGATGATTGCCTTTTTTTTTCTTGAATAACTTTACAAATGAAAACTTTCTTCACTCTACCTCACCTTTCTTCAGTCTTCCATTATGGTTTCTTGTCTGTTAGATGTTCAAGAAGCTCTTCCTTCAGTCTTGATTTGTATATCTGGATTCATGGAAAGACCTAGACACCCAGAAGTTTTGTTCACTAGCTGACCATTGGCATCATTTATAACTTATGGAATGCATATATTTAAGGACAAAATGGTTTTCCAATTTTGGTCTGTCCTGTGGATTTTATGCTGCTTTTGGCTGTTGGGCTCAACTGTGGGATAATTAATTTTGGCAAATGTTTGCTGGCCTAGTTTTCTGGAAGTAAGAGATTGTCATATAATCTGGTCCCAGGTTCATATGAATTTCTCTATGCAGCTCATCCAGCTGCTTTGGCTTGCCAGAGACTGTTCAATACTAGAATTTTCATACAAAGCTTTTTGTTATCCACCCCACCCAAGCAGCTTAGTTCCCTCAGGGGTGTGATCCGAATTGAAATCACTGGAAAATTATTGTAGCTCTAATTGACGATAAAGGAATCTTGAGCTGGCCCGAGGGTTTAGCAGGCTCAGATATTTTATAAAAATGAGCTTTTGACCGGGCAAATAGCATCTATAGGCTTTAATGTTAATGAAGAAATATATTTTTCATAGAAGATAAAGATGTTCTAACTTATCATGAGATTTGAGTGTGTTTTTTTTTCTTTTTCTAGTTGTGTGACTAGATCTGGTATGCACTTTATCTACTCTCCTTTTGAATATTTGGGTTAAGGATATGTATATCCAGAATGAAGTTAACTGATTTTTTTTAAAGCATGATAATTGTGACTTATTGATGATCATGATTTTAACCAATGGTGCTAACTGTTCCTAGATTTTAATCTTCTAGTCAGAGACCAACCAAGGTTTCCACTACTTGATGTGGTAGCCTGCAATGTGGACTTGAAGTAGATTTTTTCTCCCTGTCTTATGTTGTGACAAATTCTATCTTATTCATACTCACTAGGATGGCCATAATTTTAAAAAACTGAAAATAAGATATGTTGGTGAGGATGTGGAAAAATTGGAACCCTCATACATTGCTGTTAGGAGTGTAAAATGGTGCGCCTGCTGCGGAAAACAGTTTAGCAGCTCCTCAGAAAGGTAATCATAGAATTACTATATGACTCAGCAATTCTACCCCTAGGTGTACACCCAAAAGACCTGAAAACAGGTGGTCCCAAAAAGCCTGTACATGAATGTGCATTGCAGCACCGTTCACAATAACCAAACAATGGAAAAAAACAAAATGTCCATCAATCGATGAGTGGATAAATAAATTTGGTATATCTATATAATGAAATATTATTCACCCATAAAAAGAAGTGAAGTGCTGATACAGTCATGTACCACATAATGACATTTCTGTAAATGATGGACCACATATATGATGGTGGTCCCATAAGATTAGTACCATATGGCCTAGGTGTATAGTAGTCTATATCACCTGGGTTTGTGTAAGTACTGTAAGGTAGGAAGAAATTTTCCTCTACAAGTCTAGGTTTTTCAGACTGGCCTAAGAATTAAATTTGCATGAGACATTAACAGGAGAAAAATCAACAAATTTTTAATAACATGTATACATGGGAGAAACTCAGGAAAACCAAGTGATCACCAAAATGGCTGAAGCTCTCACCTTAAATGCTATCCTCAGCTGAAGACAAAATAAGATGTTGGGCATGGGGAGAGTTAGGGACTTGAAAGGGAAAGAAGGTAATTCACAGGGAGGTGAAAAGGAGCAAACATTTGGAAAACAAGTGTTTCGCCACACAGAAACAGAAGAACACAGAGACAAGCCCAACAAACAGGCTTTTCTAGGTTCCTCCCTGTCTACCACCTAGTCCATGTTATGCCAAGTTGATAGCTTGCTTCTTGAGACAGGTTTTTTTATGTGAATTCTTTTAGGCAGTTAAGGGGGAGGTAATGGGAAAAGCTTTATGAGTCTTTTGTTTCTTAAAAATAATCAGCCTAAAACAATCCTCATGTTAAAGAGACACATTTCAGGGTGACAAATTTTGTTCCCTTTCAGTACATCCTATGATGTTCATATAGTGACAAACTCGCCTAACAATGCATTTCTCAGAATAGATCCCTGTGGTTAAGTGACATATGACTGTACATGCTACAACATTGATGAACCTAGAAAACGTGATGCTAAGTCAAATATGCCAGATACAAAAGGTCGCATGTTGAATTATTCCATTTATATAAAATATCCAGAATAGGAAAATACATAGAGACAGGAAACAGATTGGTGGTTGCCAAGGGCTAGGGGGAGGAAGGAAGGAGTGACTGCTTAATGGATGCAGGGTTTTCTCTTGGTGTGATGGAAATGTTTTGGAACTAGATAGAAGTGCTGGTCACACAACATTCTAAATGTACTAAACGCCACTGAGTTGTACACTTTATTATTATTATCATCATTTTTGCTGAGGAAGATTCACCCTGAGCTAGTATCTGTGCCAATCTTTCTCTATTTTTTAGTATGTGGTCCACCATCACAGCATGACCACTAAAAGAGGGGTGTGGATCTGTGCCCAGGAACTGAACCTGGGCCGCTGAAGCGGAGCTCACCAAACTTAACCACTAGGCCACCAGGGCTGGCCCTGAATTGTACACTTTAAATGGTTGATTTTATGTTACATTAATTTTACCTCAAATTTTTTTTAAAAAAATTTCTATCTCATTAGTTTGTCAAGGAACAAGAAAGGCAGTCACCACCCATGTTGCTTTTGTAGAAATGTGTGTTTCGGCAGTGAGGTTCACATTTTGCATTCTGAAATGAATTGGACTTAGGGGACAGAAGACACAGAAAAAGACCTCTTTGAGGTAACGTTTTTAAAGAGCAGCGTTAGCCATTTGACGCTCCCAGTATCAAGTTAAAAAACTTAATGTCATCTGGATCAACCTCATCCCTAACTATAACTCTCTTGGGTGTCATGGAGCATGGCCATTGAAAATCAATGGGTCTAACTGAAACACTAACTTTCTTCTGTTTAACTTGTCACATGTTATGGTCCAGTAACAATATCCTGTTTGCACTTTTCCAGACATGCATATTATTTCATTTCTTGATCTCTTCATATTTTCTGTACTTTTTGCTTGGGATGCCCTTCTTCGCCTTGGTCATCTAGCAAACTTCTACTCTTTCTTCAAGGCCTAAGTCAAAGTGCCACCTCCTCAAGGAGACTTAGTTGCTCTTTCCTCTGTTTTATTTAATATCTTATATATACTTCTATTAATGCACTTAGGACACTTAATTGTAATTACATGCTTGCATTTCTATTTTCCCCACTAGACTGTGAGTTCCTTAGGAAAAGGAACTGTATCCATTATGATCTCTACTGTGTTCTTTCTGCCTAGAAAAGTCCAAGGCCTATAAGAGGAACTCATGAGAGCATGTTGAGAGACTTAATTATACAAAAGACAGTATGATGTTGGCTTTCTTGGAGGAAGCAGAATAATGAAAAAAGCCTTGGAAATCGGACTATATCTGATTTCAGCTGCCATAGAATTCTTTTTGAGAATTTTAGCTCCAAGGAATCCTGTCTCAAAGCCTCAATCATCTATCTGCTACCAAGATATAATGTATCTGCTGTTTTGTTCCCACTTTCTCCAATTGAGAAAGGTTCCTGATTATTTGTGCTGGCAAGAGTATTTCCTGTAGATGCTCTTAATGTAAAATACAGCATTCTGAGATCATGGGATCTACACTGAAGAACGTTTTTTCTACTTGTATCTGCTGCCATGGCTCAATTGTTCTGGAGATTTGGACACTTTTTTGTGACCTGATTTTCTTTAAAAAAGACAACTCCCTCATCCCTAGAGCCCTTGAAGGTCTCTAGAAGCTTTAGCAAGGCAGATGAGTCCGCCAACCTCAGCACTCTGCCAGTTTCCATCCTGTACATGTTTTTAACCCTCAGGGTAGAGTGAATGCCTGGAGATAGTCTTTTATAACATTTGTTTGGCAAGAAAAATAGAAAAAAAAATGATAGCAGCCAAGGGTCACGGTTTCTTCATTCTGCAAGAATATCTTTAAGCATATTCTGCTTTTATTTTTGCAAAGTAAAAAGCTCATAGCTCTGTGACAACTCCTCGCATAACCTTTTTTGTTTTGTTTTGTTTTGTTCCTGGAATAGGGCTATCACAGCTGTAATTCTAGATTGCTTATATTCTTTGCATTTTTTCTTTTTACTTGAAAGTGTTAAGTTACATCCTCTACCTCTTCTCTTCTTATGCATCCTTTTTCCTATGCTCAGTTTACAACTTGCACAGGAGGCACTCAATTTGGGGACCACTGACCCTTAATGACCCCAATAGATGGGCTTCTGAAAATACATGAACCATCTCAGATTGTGAGCTGAGCAAAATTATGTATATTTGTGTATGTGTGAATTTTTTTCTGAGGAATAAGATCCACAAATTTCACCAGATTCTCAACATGCTCCATGAGCCAAAAATATGTTCAGAACCATCCTTGTATATAAACGTAGACAAATACGCTTTAAGAGACCTCTTCAGAAAGTAAAATAAGAGTCTCTGGCACAAAAAGAAGTTTCTTCTCAAGGGGAGCTTTCTCTTTCTTTGGGGAATTTTCATGAAATGAGACTAGAACTTTCTGGATTGTAAAAACTGGTTTTGGAATTGCACTGTCACACCTTCAGATTGAGTCTCCTTATTCAAGCTGCTGGAACTTACAGACTACTAGCTGAGCTGTTAGAAGTCACATAAAAATCACCAGTTGTAGCTCCTAAAGGAGAAACAGCAAAGGAACTGTTGCTGGACTTATAAATCTTTTTCAAATATTTGAGGTCCAGTTGTTATTTGTAGGTTGCTGCAGAAAATGTTCCAGCATATTAATATCTGTGAATTTATATGTGTAAACCTGTGTACATTTCTTTATCAATCTGCATTTATTCTGCACTCTAAGATGATTTACACCCTCCCAGTCCCTGAAAACCCTGAGGACAGAGTGTTACACATACTCCCAATTATTTATGCATAAAAATATGAGGTTTGGCCATTGGACCCACTGACATAGCTAAACATTTTTGGCCTCCTCACAAGGTAAAGAGTGGAGATGTGGCGGTTTGTGGACTTACATTCCATAGTCTGCATTGGTCTGTGGGGGAAGTGAAGAGTGGGGAGAAAAAGAGCTCCTTTAACTTCTTAAACTAATCTCTCAGAAACAAGGTTTCATCCATTGAGGCACAATATCAGAAGTGGGACATTTTCAGGTTTTGTCAACTTGGAACTCTCATTTCTGCCCTTCCCCTATACTATTCCCTGCAAATATACTTGGTTTGGCGAGAAGGGGGTAGGGTTACATATGAAGTGCTAATATTTCACTCTCCGTACACTTTATTTCTTGCCTCGCATCATGATTTATACTTTATATGCACAATGCTCAGCATATAATAGATACTCCATATCTACTGATTGATTTCAATTTTCATGTTGACTGGCAGTTTATGATATTTAGTGACTTAATATCGCTAACTCTTAGAGATGGGGTCATTGAATTTTCATTTAAAGGTAAAAATCCAAAGAGCAGAGCTCAACAGGCAAATGTGGCTTTGGACAGCTGAACTCAGTCATTCTGTTCTTAGTGATGGTCATCTTTGTTTGGATTGTTAGACTGGACATAACTAGTTAGACTGGACAAGACGAGAAGCTTCCAGGACTTACTTTCATTCACATGAGCATGGCAGATGACCCTTCTAATCAGTACATTAAAACACCGGGGAAAGAATCCAGTTTCCAAAATTGTTCTACATGGTAAGGCCAGTGTTGTTTAGTTCAAGTCAGTTTGGTGGTTTGCAAAGAAGTTTTATAGAAGAGCATGTCAGACGAACTATTCTTTCAACAAGTCCTTCTTTTCTAGGAGTTTATTGGCCATCTATTAAAATGTAAGCTCTATGGGGGCATGCATTTGTGTTTGTTTTGTTCACTTCAGTAACCTAGTGATTAGAACAGTGACTGGCAGAGAGGGAACTCAATAAAACTTTCCAAGTAGGCTCAATCAATCAACAAGAGCTTAGTGAAGAGTAACTATATGCCTATCAAAGTGGCAAGTTCTCTGAGGATACAAAGAAAGTTTTTAAAGTGGAGCAGTCCTTATCCTCCATGAGTTTCGAATTCACCTGAGGAGATAAAATAAACAGATACAAAAGAATTACACACGAAAGCACCCAGACCAAGAAAAGAAAGGCTTGAGTTCCCTTTCTGGCTCTGCTACTTATTTTTGGGTTAGCTTAGACAAGTCATTTTATTTGGGTATATTATCATTTTATCATTGGGAAAACTGTGGGTTACATAAATTTAGAGATTGAAAATGTGATAGTGCTATATTTACAAATTCCGAGAAACAAGTGTCACAGTGTGCTGTAATTGCCAAAGAAGGGGTTGGGTAAAAGATAGGCTAGAACTCAGCCTTGAAGGATGAGTATCATTTAACTTTGTAGAGGGAAGGATTGAGAGAATGTTAGGAAGAAATAGAATACATACAAAGGCATGGAGTAAAATATGAGTTTAACATAGGTAGGATGTCTTCAATAGTGGAGAATATATTTTGGAAAAGAGGGATAAAGGTTGCTAAGAGAGAGAAGTTCAGGTAGTAGAAGGTGCAAAGTGTCAGAAAATAGATTTGGATCAAAAAGTGAGGAAAGAAGCAGTCATACATAAAGTGTGTGTGTATGTGTGTGTATACATCTAGTGCTTAGAACAGTGCCTGGTACACAGTGAACTCCATATATACCTCAGCAATTATATAATATATATATATATATATATATAAATATATAAACACATATATATGGGAGGCGGAAAAAAATAGAAGAGAGGAGAAAAGAGGGGAGGGAATGGGAGAGAGAGAGTGTGTGAGAGAGAGAGGAGCTGCAAATAAAAATTAAATAGAAAGATTAACCTGACAATAGTGTAGTTGTGTTCAGGGTGGATCAGAAGACAAATCAGCTACATGCGTATTTCAGCCATCTAAGCATATAGTCATGAGGCTATAATCATACATCCGAGATAGAGATATTCTTAGATATCTACTATTTTAACCTCAAACTTAAAGTAGAAATCCTTTCTGCATTCTCCCAGTCTCTGATAGCTTACAGTGACAGAGTTCACCGTTTTTCAAGGCAGCCCATTTTGTTTATGGGGGTTTTGTATCCTTAGACAGAGCTTTCCGATCCTGAGCCTAAATTTGCCTCCTCGTGAGTTCTACTCATTATCCTGATTCTCCCCTTGGGGTTACACTCAACATGTCTAATTTTGCTTCCACATCACATTCTGGCTGAATTTTCCGTTTTTAAGAAAAACATTTCCAGTTTCTTCAATCACCCCTTCACAGCATGATTTCAGAAACTTTGCCATCTGGAATATCCTTTTCTGAAATCTCTCTAGACTGGTAAAGTTCCTATTAGAATGTGGGTACCCAGAAATGAACACAGTCTACCAGACATGGTCTGATTAGTGCCGAGTTCCTCCCTTGAACTGGGCATTCTATTTGTATTGCTCTATTCTAACACTGCATTTGCTTTCTAAGTGGCTACATCACACTATTGACTAATTTCAACTTGTGATTGCCTAAAAGCCACAACCACGCAATGGCTTGTTGACCTGGTGAACTTCCTCTTTATTATTTTGGCCTTTCAAACGTGTTGAAATCTTTGTGAGTGGAAAATCTAGGGAACTAGGCAGGTCGAAAAACTACTTCTTTCTAAAAATTGTCTACATTTGTTATTATTTTGGGGGAGAGAGGAGTGTTGAAATACAGCCACACAACTCACTAATTCAAGAGTAGTTGGAGGATCTATTTACCGAATTAGTGAAAAGTCTGAATCACTTCCTAATTTGAAAAAGAGTGATATTTGAAATAAAAATAGTAACTGAAATAAAGACTATGATGATATTTTCAAGGAAAGGACGTGCTTAGCCAGCTTTAATGAATAATAATTAACAGTAACCATCCTTACATACATTTCATGGTTAAAATTCTTTTAAAATAGTCCCTTTAATGCCAAATGTTGGGCGTTAATTTGCTGAGCCTTTTTTCCCCCATACAGCGGAAAGGAAAATATAAGTAATAGCTAACAGTTTTATAGCACTTACAATATGTAAGGCTGTCTTCTAAACACTTTGCTTGCTCATTTAAGCTTCTCAACAATCCTATGAAGTGGACACTATTGTTATCATCACCACCTCATTTTTATTTTACAGCTGAGGAAACTGAGGTACTGAGAATTTAAATAACTTCCCCAAAGTGAAATACCTAGTAAATTCAATAATGGAATTTGAATCCAGATAGTCTGGCTCCAGAGTTGGTGCTCATAGTGCTTCTCATATCCAAGTACTCATCTCAATCAAAATAGTAGAATCTAAATAATGTCTTACAGTATTTAGAAAATTTTCCCAACTTGTTTGGGCTAAGATGACCAAATTTAAGGGGAAGGTGAGCTTCCATAGTCCAGACTAATATGTCTTCTCTCTTGCAAGTAGTGATGGTGGTTATGAGGGAGGAAGTTTCACAATTGACTGCAGTCCCTTTGTCTATGTAGTATGTTTTATTAAACGTTTTAGGATCTCGCAGATGAATCCATGTGACATAAAGATGTTTGAAAAGATTTAAAGTTATATGAATTGGCAAGACATTGGCTGCCCTTCACCTGAAAAGGTAGATCGATGGATAAATGCCTTAAGAATCCAGTGAGAATTGCTGAGAACGTGACTGAAAGAGTGGAGAGGATAGAGAAAATCAAAGAAGGAGATCAAGGACCCTCATCTTTCACAGTCTGTCTCAGAACTGGGTTTTCTCACATTAAAGGAAAGGAAAAGCAAGGGAAGGCAAGGGAAGGGAAAGGGAGGGAAGGGGAGGGAGGGAGAGCAAAGGGAGAGATAACGGAGAAAAGGAGAGGGAAGGGGAAGGAAGGGAAGGAGAAAACCAAATCTTTCAACTCAATAAAGCTAATTTCATGTGAATTGGCATCGGTGCAAAGTAAATTAGTTGAGTAGTTTACGGTATATCTCCCATAGTAATCTGGCTTGTCTTGAGACATTGAGCTTTTTAAACAAATTTTACTGCCTAGTCTATGGCTTTGTGGTTCTATCATGCTCAAGGAAATATGCTGACAACTTGTTTTCTGTTTCCACTGGCAGCATTACTGTTTTTAAATTGAAATGATAAATGGTCGGGTATGGTGCAATGGTTGAAATCTGAATTCTATACTGATATTCTATATTTCTCTTTAATGCACACATTTTTATTCCCAGATAGATTTCCACTGTGTTAAACAAAATGGCCATCATGTGTTAATTGTAATCAGTAATCAGTTATATGGAGTTTAGTCCTATTACTTGAAAGAAAGATATGTCCTAATTTAGGCTTTTCTTCATTATATAGGAGTACTTTGGGGAAGATGAGGGGACTTTGAGGAGAAAATTCTTCTTTGCTTTTTCTACTTGGGGAAACCTAAGTGTGTAGAATGTTTTCCTTTTTTTTAAATCCATGCCTTTCAAAGCATTTGAGAACAGTTGATTTGTATTTTCTCCTCACATGTTGTCAAAGACAGTGCTAGAGACCTGGAAAGACTCACTTTGATCTGAAGGTAGTTTTGCTTGCCATGTGCTTGTGCAATTGAGCACTACCTGATAATCAAAACCAACTCTCCAAACCTGAGCTTAGTCCTTCGACACCTTATTTGAGTCTTTGGGGGAAAGTTTAAACCTTTATATCTTCATCTGTCAAATGAGCTGATCCAAGTTCCAAACAATATTACACTCAATGATTTTTAACCACTGCGGAAGATGGAGCAATCACAAAAGGCTGTTACTTGTGTTAGGTAGTGGTGTATACATTAACAAAATTATTCATAGGTGAAGTGTACTCGTGTTGGGTCCTCTGCTTGGTGTCCACGTAACTCCCACTCCTATCTTCAGCATATTCCTAGCATTCCCCATGTACTCAGTGCCTTCACGAATTCCAGAATCCTTCCTACTTTCTGTTTCTGTCTCCTTCCACCTTTATCAAAACTTACCCATCAAATGCCTCATAACTATAGGCTTCTGTATTCCACGTCACTTAAACAAGTCACTTAGTTTCTGGGCCTCTGTTTTCCCATAAGTAGAATAAAGGGATTGAAATAGATGACCTTGAAGGCCTCATCCAGTTTTAAAATTGCATGAGTCAATACTTGTGTTAATGTGGAATCTCATAAATGTGCTTTACTTCCTGATAGAGGAGTTTGGTGGAATCATAAAGACCAGATTATGGAAACTCCCTGGGAACATCACAATTTAACCTAGTTAAAATGATTTTCAAACACTAATGGTAGGCATTTCAGGGACTTCCTCATGAATTTTGATTTCCTTCAAATCACACTCCATAAATGGCTACCTGTTTTATTTATGCCTATAGTCAACTCTTCCTGTTTGTTTCCAGGTAGCAAATATCCACAGTCATTTTGTAAGAAGAAGGAGATTTACGTGTATTCTTTTGGACTTAACTCCTTACTCATTTAGTTGAGCTCAGATCCTCTTAGGAAATAAACAATATTTCTGAGTTTTTTTTTTTTAGCAGATTTTCCTTTTCTATTGGTATCATCCCAGCCATACTTTCCAAGATTGTTCATTATGACCAACCCTTCCAAAATAATGTCTCAGTCTAAAAGCAATTGCTTCTCCCAGTGCTACTCACGGATCAGATGTCTTCTTTAAAAAAAAAAAAAATCTCCTCCTGAAGCACAGCTCATCCAGTGATATTAACACCAAGTTTCCTGACTAGCTTTTGGGCATTTTACGTTTCTATGATGAGACACCAGCTTGATTTTCCCCAGGTTAAGGGAAAAGACAAACCATGGCAGATTTTTTTTCTTTTGGCTTCTCTTTCTTTTAAAACAAAGAACAAAATGACATATCCAAATTTGAGACATCTGGATGTTTCCCATCATGTGGCTTAAACATCTGCATTTTTTCACTTCTCATCCAGATGTTTTGGTCTTATGTAAACCTAGCTAAAGTGAAGGAGAATATCAAGCAATCATCTGGGGACTTTGATTAACATGGACAGCAAATCTGAATAATCCATGCTCTGAGAGTCCTGTTTTTTGTCTAGCTCAGAACACATTACTAATGAGGTCAAAGTTACCATAGGTTTGTTCCTTGTATGGGCCAGTTAGCTCTGATCTGTTCCCTGACCACAGAACGCACCTCTAGCCTCAGCCAGCTGTCTGGAAAAGGATTGTCCTTGGTCCTACAGGCAGACATGCAAGAAGCTGAATATCCAATCTCTATCACTTGGAAAGTAAATAAAAATGCATTTTTCATGGACGGTTTGGTCAGTGGCGTTATTTTTGTATAAAAATAATAATTATAATAGTAGATCTTATATAGTGCTTACTATGTCAAACACTGTTCTAAGCACTTTACACACATTAATTCACAATGTTCACCACAACTCCACGAATATTATTATTATTATCCTTATTTTACAGGTGAGGAAATAAAGGCATGAAAGTTTAAGTAATTTGCTCAGGATGAAAATGGGTGGTGTTTTCATTTTTTCTGTTCATTTTCCCACATTCCCTCTGTTCAAAAGGTTGGGGGGAACTCACAATGTATTGGCTGTTTCGAAAATATGCCAAGGGATAACAGAAACCTGGATGTTTCTGCATATTGAGTTCTTGGATGGAACTGCTACTGTGGCACACCCTGTGCCTAGTAAAGGAGGTTAATCTAATCCCTATTCTTCCACCCAATACGATAATTATAGGCATACAAGCACCCTTTGTAAAAAAGAAAGGAAATGTTTTTATTGGCAATAAGTCAGTATATAAAGTATATATTTAGAAAAGGACTATGTGGTTAGGAGCAATGAACTACATTGGGTGGCCTCATAGAACAAAATTGTCTGAATGCTCTGAGGAAGAATGATTTGTTTGGCAAAATGCTTAAGAAACTTTGATCTCCAACCACAAATTGACTTAGAATCCTAAAATCCTAGACCTAGACAGCACATAAAGAGATAATCTAATCCATTATTTTTCTTTTTTTAAAATTGGAAACAATAAAAAACAATTGCTTGCTGGAAAAAGCAAATGAAAACATGTCCCTCATATTTTTAAGGACTCCAGGAACTGAAACTTCACAGATGCTCTCAAATTCATTTGTCCATTTAATCAAGAAATGTGATGTGAGCACTTACTCTGTGACCAGTACTGCTATGAGTGCTTGAACTATATAGTAAGGAATAAGACATGGCCATTGATCTTCAGAAACTCATCATCTAGTCTGGTGTTTTCTGCTTCAGAAGGTAAACGCTCTCCTTCCTATAACTTTCCTGCCTTTTTTTTCATCTTCTGGCATTATGGAAAAGAATTTTTCAACATCTTACTAATGGACTGTATTCATTAAACTTCATTTCCTTTTCCTTCCCGGCAAACAGCTAGACTACATTTCCTACCCACTCCCCACTCCCTATCTCCACTACCCGCCTTGGAATGTGAGTGGTGTTTATGGGCCATCTTGTGCCAACCTCCATGTTCTCTCCACTCATCTATAGGCTCCTTGGACCTAGAGGAAATCAGAAGAACAAAATAGAAAGAGCCTATTTCTGAATGACTGTGGAGCAGAGCCTCTCCCCATAACCTTTTCCAATCCTCATTAGACTGTGATGTGATCAAGCAATACATTTTTATTGTGTTAAGCTGCAGGATTTGGGTTGTTGTCCTTAACAATAGTTATTTACTCTTACTAATACAATGTCCTTTATAAAATCTCCTTAATAATTTTAAAGACAGCAATATTCCACCTTCAATTTTGGTGAAAATTTGGTTCCTTGAGTTCAAATCTTACATAGTTATCAATTATTTATTGTTCGTCACAGAATCGCTCTCTGCACCTCCCCCGACAACTTCAACACACTTCAACATAGTCCTTCTCGCTCTTTGTGAACCTTGTCCAGTTTCTCTGTTTTAAAACTGGTGACAAACACCCCCAATCTCTGCTTCCTGGAGCTCTCTCTGATTGAATAACTTCAATGGCTTTATCTTAAGATCATAATTCTTTACTCCAAAGTGAAGTGAGGAAATTAAATAGAATCAGAAGATGAGACCTAAAGGACCAAACTCCATCAATTCCTTCTTTGAGAATTTGAGATTATACTCAGTAGAGTGAATGTAATTATTTGTTTCTAAAGCAGATTTGCAGAAGCACTTTGCCTTTCCTGACCACTATTCTCCTGCAAACACTTCAGAGGTTGCTCCAGTAGCAAATTCACCTATCATTGTGTTGTCTCTCTTCTTGTCCTTACAGTGTCAGAATGCTCAGTTAAAAAGGTAAGTTACATACTCTAAATAATTCCTTTGATGCAACTAACTTTCTTGATCCTTGGAGTCTTTATTGACTCTTCTTTTTCTTCATTTTCCACTTATCACATCACCACACCCTGACTATTCCTCTTCCTCCTCAGATTTGCCTTTTTCTGAGAGTATTCAGGTCACCACTCTCCATCTCTTATCACCTCACATGTGGACCATGACAACGGTCTTCCAACTGGTCCCCCTGCCACCCTTCTTTCCCCCTAATTCTTCCTGCATCTGCTACCAGATGAATATTCCAGCACTTTCCCAGCCACTTTATTTCTTATTATTCCTGCACACACATTCCTGCTCTTGCTAGCCAAATATGCTTGTTATCAGCTAACTAGGACTTGCTTATTTCCCGCTCAACCTTCACACATGCTATTCTTTGCACTTGGGAAATTGCCTTTCTTCCCCACTGTTCTCTCTATTCCAAACTTGTATCGTGCCCAATTTGGGACTGAATCACCTTACTTCACTTATTTACTCTACATATACAATATTCATTTTCCTACACTGGAATGTGTTCGCAAATACTCCTTTCTTCATGCATATGATGTATAAACTATTTGAAAACAGGGACTTCAATTTTTTAAAAATATTTCTATTACACTTTATGTAGTGGACAGTACACAGTGGGCACTCAATAAATATTCATGACTGACTTTAGTACCATATGGGGAAAATGTGGTTGATCAAACAGCAGTGAAGATTTGGGAAGACAAGTTTAGATGAGTGTAGGTGATTTTACAAGTTGTGATCTCACAGTAATTAAATAGAGTGCTGGATAACCTTCCTAAATTGCCTATGTCTGATTTCAGTTCTATAAAGGGCAAGTTGGAAAGAGTTTGAACAAAATGATTATTGTTTATCAAACATTCCCATACATTCATCAGAGAGCCTTAACGTTCAACACTGTGACCTCCTATCAAACATCTTAGAACAAAAACGCATGAGTAACAGAGAAGTTGAGCCAATTTTCACCATTAAATTCTCTCCTAGAAAAGAGCAACAACAATTTCAAGTGTTCAAACTTAACTGGTCACTATGGAGCTATTTTCTATATTAACTTCACTCCAGTTTTATCAGTTCACTACCTCACCTTGGGAAATGAATACAAGAGGTATAAAGATTTATATGTACAATTTTCAGGATATTTCCCTTGGTCATTACTTAATTTTCTAGAAAACACTTTGTGAAAACCAACCAATTTATTTAAAAATAAAATGCCAAAGGGCAGTAAATGTTTGAAACCAGTGGTTCCATTCTCTTGTAAGCCCTTCAATCACCAAGTGGGTTAGGAAATCTCTTTCCCTTTCTAGCCAGAATTTCCTTTTTTCCCACACATGCTATTTTCCGATTTGTTACAGAAGTAATCTATAGGATACTACTCATTTCCATGTCCTCTTGAAACTCCTCTATAAACTTCTCTTTCATAACTGAACTGTTTCTCCTCTCATTGCAGCCCATTTCCTACTTTTAAGTACTGCAATATTAGCCATCAATCCTCAAAAAAATATCAACTTTTTGCATGATACTACCTTGGGTTCAAGCCTTAGCAGAAGCTCTCAAGTGTCTTTGTACCCATTTTTTTAAAGTAATTTTATTGGAATTATAATGGTTTATAACATTGTATAATTTCAGGTTGTACCCATTTTTTTTAATGCGTGATTAAAAGCAGATCTAATTGGATCTAATTCAATTAAGACATACAGGAGGTGAGAAGAGATACTTTTTTACTTCTTTTCAGGAACCACCCAGCTACTTTTCAGAGTCTCCACAGTTAGATTAGAGCCCATAGATTACCAAACTTGCTAGATTTCCTATTTTGCCAAATTAAAACCATGTACAAGTTGTCCATCTCCCTGAGCATTATTTATTCTTAATACAGTTTTCATTTCCTATACATCTATTGCTTTTGTGAATTTCTCATTTGTCTAATAATTTCTGACATTTTCAGAATTTTTCATCTTAAAATAGCCTCAGTATTAAAAAGTAAGTATACTGTTGATGGCTGAGCTAAATAAATTTGCTATTAATGTATGGGAACTATTTGCACTAGTATTTTTCTAAGTTTCCAAAATCCATTTCAATGAAAAATTGAGAAGAAAAATTTTTCCCACTGTGAAAGCAACTGGAAGAATACATCATGTTCTAGACTAAATGCTTATTATACCTTTATGGGCTATATCTTTTAAAAATCTCTGATAAAAATCAAATTTTGAATTGCCATCTAGAAATAAATTTTTATAGATAGTGTACACATTGGTTCCTGAAAATGGTAGAAAAGGTTTCTTGTCAAGTTCCCCAGCACAAGTGTGAATGCTCTGTTTTTGAATACCTCCTAGTAGTGAAAGGACACATTGTGGCCAGCCAACTCAAATTGCTACCCACGTTTAATCATTGTAAATAAAGGAAGCAGAGAGACCCATGTTATATTTTCAGAACTGGCATGCTCAATACAGAACTATTAGTTTAAAAATACCACTGAGCATTCTATTTGAATTAATCTAGACTTCTTTGAAAAACAAAATAATAAAAAGTACAATTGGTCACTTAAACATATACTACTCATTTCATGCAGATTATTAACTTAGTAATTACACATATCATTAAAGAACAATGAGAATAAATACAACTTTGTAACACCTAGAAAAAGTTCAGAATTGATAAATTTCCATTTTAAAATGCCTATAGTTTTTACAGAAGCAAAATCACCTTTCTTGGTGGAAAAAATACACCTATGAAACACCTATATGTGTTGAACAGGACTTTTCCAAGGGAGCAACTGATTGTCCCACTGTGAAATAAACATGTATCACTGCTAAGCTTTCACATACTCTTGGTGCATAATGCATTTTCTGAGCAGCTGGATATAGAAAAGCAACAGAGAAACAAGTACTTTGAACAAAACACATGGATCACAGGGAATCAATAATGTAAAGAGGTTAAAAAATAATCAAAACATATTATCGAATGTTCTCGTATACATTTGAGTTTCACAATTTCACAAGGTCTTGGAAAATTCTTAATTTTTACACAATGTGTACATTTGTCCTTTTTTATATTTGTCCAAAGACATGATTTAAGAACCATTTGCAAAATGCCAGAATCAACCTTGAATAACAGTTGACCCCCACAGGCATCTCGGTGGAGAGCACACCAAAATTGATTAATTGGAAAGAACATGGAGTCATAACCCATAATAAATCCTGGCATAGGGGCACATTCCTTACAGCAAGTTTATAATATTTTAGATTATTCACAGAGATTTTCTGGTATGGTACAGTCACAGTCACAATGTGAGGGTGTTGAAGTTTAGTCTATAAAATATACTCTCTGAAGCACCAGGAATAGAGATACTTCTGCAGAAGCCTTGTACACATGGCCAAGCAGATATTGTGTATGTACAGAATAGTCTGTTTCACAATTACATTTCAGATGAGAATCACTGCAATTGCTGCTCTACCGCTAGCAAACTTGAATCATTTAGCACTTCAGCTGTGAATATTGTTGTTTTACTTCTTTTCTACTGCTGACACCAGTCAATATGTATTTAAATTCAAACTCCAACGATGCTGAAAAAACGTAGAAAGATGCTCACATCTTCGTATAAAGCTTATAGCAGGTCAAGAGATCATTTGGAAAAAAGTCCAAATGCGAATTTGTTAGCAAACAATAAAACGTGCACTTTAAAATGTGCTTTCAAATTTGTAAAACTTTTGAAATTGGCTAGAATGCCATAAGAGTTGTTCAAAATCATCAAAAGAACTAACAGCCTGTCTATTCATTTGCTTAAGAAATGCACATTCTTTACCTACCTACCAGTTTGCCTACAGAAGATGTGCTTGCCTAATAAAACTAAAAGCTGTCATTATGAGTTGTTGGTTTAGTCTACAGAAGTTGTCCATTATGTTGAAGAAGTTCTAAACATTTCAATCACAATTTTTCTTAACTGATTTTCCTTTACAAACAATCTTCAAATGGAGTGCCTCAACATTTTCTTGATAATTCCTGATTTTTTAGTTATTCTATTGAAGTTCTCTTCCCCCTTACACTTAGTTCAAAATTTTCAAATTCAATTAAAGTCTTTAAGTTTTCCTTATTTCAAATAACATATAAATACTGAAATATTCATAGATATGGGGAAGATAGCTCACCTCCTAAGCTTGCAGTCCAAGTGGTAACATAAAACCTACTCTAAAACAATAGGATTTTAAAATTTTTCTTTTCAGGAAGAAATCAAAACTGTACATTGGAACAAGGTACTATACTACAAAAGCAGGTCCTCTTTCCCCCCACTATTCTGGAAATGTAAACAAAAAAATTTAAGTACAAAAGCGATTTCTGTGCCTTTAGCTTCGAACACTTTTTCAGCACCTCAATGTTCTAGGTGCACTTTATGCTTGGTATAGGAGAAATTCTGGATGCTTACATAGCTGTTCAGAGGACTTTAGATTTTTCACTACCAAATATCACTGGTGAAGCTAAGCTCTTTGGATGATAAAGGTAGCAGGGAACTGTTCCTATGAAATTCCTGGGTATCTTTCAGGGCATTATTAAGGGGTAGCTGTCCATTGAGTAGCGTCAGAGGCAGATTACAATAAGTGTGGTGGTTGCCTAAGGAAGGTACTGGCAAGGTGGTGGCTGGCATCTCATGTTTATAACCTCTGCAACAGTGCCTCCTTTGCATCGAATCTGAATGCTGGAAATCAGGGAGGTCAGCTTGAGATGACACCAGAGAGGCCGAGGTACTGGTCATGGCAATAGAGGGTATAGGCTGAAGTTCTCCAAAAAGTCCTTGTTCTGCAGAGTCCAGAACATGGCACTGAGAAAGCATTTCATTTTTCCTGATGGGCATTTCATATATTAAGTGCTTCCAAAACTTAGAATTTAATTTGCTGCTTTTGGGTCCCTTCCACTTGATCAGGGATAAAAGTTTGATGCTGCGCTTTAGTGATTCCACTTCCTGGCAATTCACCTTTCCTTTTAATTCTGTACACTCAATCAAAATCACTTTGATTTCTCCACTGACTAGCATGTTATGGAGTCTGCTTTCCAATTCGAAAATACTCCATCCTCGTCTGAGAACATAGTCTGGAGTTAGCACGATAATAAGTCTTCTGCTTTGCTCAACATATCTTGTGAGATCTTCAATGTATGCTACAAATCACAGAAAGAGAGAAAGAGTAAAACAAAGACATTTCCAGTCTTTAAAGTATTTGCATGCTAGTATAGCAAAGATCCAGTCTTTCACTAAAGTACATTACAGTTTCTTTTCTTGTATTGCACATTCAGAAATCCCATTTACTTAAAAATAAAAATTTTAAAAACTACTTGTAATACTTATCTTCTTTTCCCTCATCATTACTTACAGTGTTCTGTTGGTTAATGTAAACTCTGACTTCTTCAGAGCCTAGCGGTACTCCTGTTATTTTTATTTACTTAATCATTTAATTCAAGGCAGGCATCCAAGCTGTTACTCTAAGTGAACAAGCAATCAATGGGTTGATGAAAAGAGAAATGGAGCCTTTTAATGAATGAAGGATCACTGGATTCATGGATTTGATTTGCTTTCTCCCCTAGTTTTCAACTACTAAGTAAGTAGGGGGTCTATGTATATGAACTACTTCAAAGACAATTGTGATAGAGATGGTGGAAAATATCTTCTAGAATCATAGCTTGTTTGTCAGAATACCTTCTGTTATTTGCAACCTTAGGTTCTCCATTTTGCCCTTCAAACCCGGAGACAAGGAAGTGGTGTGTGTCTGCCCATGACGTTAATTTGAACCAGCTGCTCTTTGTTCAGAGGAAGCGTGAGGGGTGGAATTGGAGGTGGGGGATGGTGTGCAATGAACAGTAAAGGAGGAGGAGTTTATCAACTGAGAAGTCTTTGCTCTATTTTGTAGAGCAATTGTGAGAGTGAGGTGAATATGTTATGGCCTTTTCACGGTAGAAAAACACTCAACTAACTCTAGATTTATTTATCGTATGGATTAATTCTTTTCCAATCATGCTTCCCAAAGTCTTATCAGCCAAAAAGGGAAACACACACACATGTGTTAACAAATGGAGACTTGGACACAGGTGCTGCAACAGAGAGCTGTCTTTACTAAGTAGAGCACAAGGCCTTGTCTAATGTACAGTGCCCTCTAGCAGAAGCAGTGCTTACAGAAGCATAGCAACATTTGTCACTACAAATCTGCTCAAGGTTACAGACTGCTTTCAAGGAGTCACGTCCAGTACATAGTGTGGGGCCCCAAACAGCCCAGTACAAGCCATTTGAAAAGAGAAACTTCTTTTACAGATGCATATTTTACAGATGATCTCTCTTTTCCAGGGTTTAATTTCCACTACTTGGCAGCAAGAACACTTTCACAAGTGAAAATGAGCAAACTTTCTACACACCCTACAGATAAACAAAAAAATTTTTAAGAGATACACATAGAATTGCTCATTTAACAATTCGTTGTTACCACTGTTTTAGTTTTAATACATTTCAGGACTTTCTCATGCAGTAGTTACAATGATCTCAGGGGATAAGACAACTTCTAAGTGGGGAGTGAACCTCTTAAGACTTCTAAGCATTTTATTTTAGAGATTATGTATTCAGGGAAAAAAATCAGCATTGAAATATGCTAAAAAATAAAAACAAAAACACCACACAAGTAGCATTGGGGAAGTTATAACTCTGTAATTATCATTTAGAGAACTGGTGAAACAGAATGGAAGGAAAGGTAGAAAGTTTCAATAGAGTGGAAAAATATTATCCCAATGTATCAACAGCTCTGACTCTTCATTTTCTTCCTTTCTTTCTGCTCCCAAAAAGAAAGAAGTTATGTGGGAAGCTTCATCATTAGAAGTTGGATCTGTAAGATACAGTAAAATAAACTATCATGCATCTTTCCCATTATTCTTTCCACCTTTCCTCCAAACAAATCAAAACAAAACCCAAACCCAAAATCATGGTATAAGTGCAGGAGTCCATAAAATTGCAGTTTTACCAGGTAAATTATGAGTTGTTAATTTTATAGAGGAATTCTTTACAAAATAATTTACCACAGGGTTATTCCAAGTAGTATTCTTCCCTTATTAATTTCAGCTTTTCATTTAATTTTAAAAAATTGATCTTTACAAACCTTGTCAGGAACACATCTGTAACATAAACTCTACCTCTACGAACAACACTATTTCTATGTGTTGAAATACAGTTTATCTTTTAACTATATTGTACTTTTAAAAATAAAAGGTATATCTATACATATCTCTATCTACTTAACTGAAAAAGATACAACCCAGGTGTCCACAGTTATAAGAGAAACTACACACATACATACTAATTAATTTGATTGGGATCTCATGGGCTTTGGCTCTATCCTCTTTCTCAAAAGGGTAAGGGAATAGGGTGCAATATTTTTCCCATTAATATGGTTTCCCCCCTTCGCCTGTCTATTATATTTTGCTATTTGACAGCTAAGCAGCAAAATGCAACATTTAGGGTTTTGGGGCTTCTTACAGATTCATTAGATAGAATTTTAATTTGTCCCCAGAAGGAACGCCTGTGAGGACAGATCCCATTACGCTCAGCTGCACAGGGTGTGGGTGTTGAAGGGAACCTTGGAGAGAGGGAGTGGTCCCTGTCTCCTGCATACTACACTGACTGTGCTTATACTGGCAAAGCCTAGTGGAGAGCTGAGGCAACCATCCAGATAATTCCAGCTGAAAACCTGCTGTGGAAGAAAAAAGGTCTGAATTATCCTGGTTTGCCCTATATATACATTAATCATATGCACTGGTGTTAGTACATCAAAATTTTCCCTGGGTAGACACAGCCCAAGTGTCCCAAAGAAAACACAAGCCATTTGCTTGGGCCCTGAATTTCGTGTTCCATTTCACTTGGTGAAAAACCAAGCGGAAGTTTTCAGATGTGAAGCCCACATTTCAGTTTTTGGGATGGTGATCAGTGGCTGGGCAGCAACCTCAATGTTTGAAAGCAGCTGGGGAGGTGCCTCTAAGAGCTGCTTGGCCCTAAGGAAAAGAAGGAGAGATTGTGCCCTAGCTTCCATATTCTGGCACTCTCTCTGTTTTTCTCTCTCTGTTTTTCTCTTTTTCTCCTCTCCTTTGCTCCTGTCTACCTTTCTTTTTTCTTCTTCTGTCCTGTCTCTCTCTTGTCCTTTTACTTCCTCTTTGCTTTCTTTCTCACTCTCTCTTTCTGCCTTTCCCTCTCTTATTCTCTCTTCCTTTCTTGCCTATCTTGCTTTGCCCTCGTCCTCCCTCCCTTCCTAAGTCTCTTTTTTTTCTTTCTCTTCATCATTTGGAAAAAGCAATGACCTAGCCATCATGGAAAATATAAGTAAATTAGCAAGAGGCCAAACAGGTAGAGTTAATATTTTTCATTTGCTAATCTTTAGCCAGGGAGTTGTTTCTGGTTTCTATGTAGCAAGTGCTCAAAATAATTTCCTCCTTACCCCAGGGTTGCACGTCTGCATCCAATGACTGTGCACTGGAGCCTGATCCACTAGGACCATGTCTTGTTTTTGTATGGCCTGTGAGCAAGAACCATTTTTTTTAAACATTTTGAAATGGTTGTAAAAAGGAAAAAAATAAGAATATGATGCAACAGAGACCATATATGACCCACAAATCCTAAAATATTTACTATCTGGACCTTTATAGAGAAAGTTTGCCCCCTCTGAATTAGAAACCAATCAGGGTGTTTAGGTTTGGAAAAGTTCCAAATAAGCTAAGCAGAAACAGGTATCAAGTTAAGACATTGCTGGTCCACAGCTAGTGTAGTCTCTGACAGGCAGTGGTGTTTGCCATGGTAGGGCTGTGGTGTTGTGGCAGACATTTTAGAAACCTTCAGAAACTGTTTTAAAAAGCAGGTTACCACGAAGAGATAAAGAAATGTTCTTCAAAAAAATCCCTAAATCCACAGCACATACGAATACTCGTTAAAACTTGCCCTGACTTGTTCAGGCACATTTAGCAACTGAGTAGCAGGAATCCCTTAAAAGATGGTCTTTTTCCCATAAGAATATAAAATATTGCTTATGTGAAAGGTTATTAAGTTATTTTTTTGCAAATTTTGGTTTCAAGTAATTTATGAGGACAAAAAAGATTAAAAGAAGTTCTGCCTTATAGCCTTCTTCTTCTCTAGACAAGGCTGTGAAACCACACCAGGTGATCAGACAAAAAACAAAGCTAATTACATTTAACCTACGTGTGATATTCACAATTTGGTAAAGGAAAAATTCCCCTGAACATAGTTTTGATAGGGGTGCTTAAGCTGGTATAAATTCATTTTTCATATTATAAGTGCAACTGCAAAGAAACTTTCCCTTTTGTCTATACTGGGAGTTGACGGAGAGTTAGGAAAATATTCCAGAAGAAAATGCATTGTGACTGGCCCTCCTTGGGATGTGTACCTATTAAAGAAATGAATAAAAGTCATGCCAGTAGCACAAGTATTTGTAGCCAACAAGGAGAATGACTACCTAAAACCATATTAAAAGCAAAGCAAATTCAATTTTAAAGTCCCTTTCAGGGGCAGTTGTATAAACCAAAATTCCAGGGCATTTAGAAAAGTAGGATTAGATCTACAAAAGTGACTTGAAAATAGGACACATTAACAAAGCAAAAAAGTAAACTGAAGGAAGTAGTAAAGCAACAAAATAGAAGCAGGAAGAATGGCAGCCTGACGAAATTGCTTCTAATGAGATGTATATCCTTTTTTAAAAGAACTCAGTATTCTCCTAAATCGCAGGCTCTGAATATGCTACAGATGTAGGCAGAAGGGCAAAGGAGAAAAATGACTATATTCATGACTTTCCCTGTGGTCTTTCTACTGCCTACTAACCATCTGATTTATCAAACTAATCAATTAGCTACTGGTAAATTATTTTTTGTGTTGACACTTCCACTTATGTCAGGGTCATTATTAGGGGCAGTTAGCATATTAAAAAAGTTGAAAGACAAATACTTAGCCTGTAGACAAAGGCATCATTTATCACTTTACCAGGTTAAAATAATAGTAGTTTGATATACTTATACCTACAGCTATGTACATGCACTATCAGTTAAACAGACAAATCATTAGGGTGAGACAGGATGCATCAAAACAGACAATACTCCATTAATTTTGGGTGAACATTAGCTAATCGATCAACAATGATATTTATAAAACCTATGGGTTAATATATCAAGAATTAAAATTAAGACAATTTCTGACAATGATTGAGATGGATCTCTTCCTATGACTGGTGTGGAGAAACCAGAAAAAATAATACAGTTTTCCTATGTATCAAAAAAATGTATTATTCAGCAGTACATATTTGGGAAAAAATATTAGGCCTCTGGTATAACTAGAGGCTCACAGTGCAGTGCTTCATAATGTAGTCTCACTAAAAACTTTCTGCATTTTAAATAATGATGCTTAATACTAATGTATCGAAAGAGTTATACAGGTTGAAAACCTGGCTCTTTATCTTGGCTGATGTTGCTAAAGCTTTTGGGTCTCGATTCTGCCTGCAGCAGATGTAAGATTCTGTCTGTGTTGTCTGCCACAGAGATTGAGGCTACAATATTTTTATTTAGCCAGGCGTGTGTGTCGGGGGGTGCTTTCTAAACAGTATGTGATATTATTTGCCCTACAAAAAACTTCCCTGCCCCCTCCACATGCAAGTCCCTAGCTTGACAATTCATAGATAGTTTGCTAGGCTAAATTTTGATGGCAAGAGTTTTGCTCTTTATTGATTAGTTTAAGGGTCCTAATTAATTCTGATCAATAGGTCAATCAACAGTTAACATGGATTCACTGAGACCTTGTGAGTGTAGGGAATTATATTTATTTACAGCTTTGAGTTTGAAGGCTATATTGCTGGTAGTGAACCTTTTGCTGTTCCTATTGCATTTCACCTGTGAGTGGGAGGAAAAGCATGATAGTGGGCAGCACCTACTCTGGAATGTTGTCCACATCTCTCAATTATTTCTCTTCTCTCTTCACCTCTTCACCAAGAGGAGAGGTAGGCAATGGAATACATTCAGAGAATATTAAAAGAAAGGTAATGTGGAGAGCAGCAAAGAAAGTGTGCAAAATATCCTTCCCTTCCTCTTTTTTCCCTTAACCTCACGCCCTAGAAACAAACTTGTAGATATAACTAATTCCAATCAGTGCTATCTTAGTAAATGTGGAACAAGACTATTGTTCCTTATATGGTCTTTTCTGTGGTTCCTTTGGTACTTAACGACAATTTTATCCTGGTCTTCTACTCTTGCTTTTTTTTAAGTTGCTTGTTCTTTGTGCCAAATTCTAGACAACGGATTCTTCCTTTATCTCAAACTTTGATGAGAAAGCTCAGTCCATTGACCTCAGTCCATTTCTGGGCATAATGAGTACGGGTCCCTCTCTCTTGACTCTAACATGAAGAAGATGGTGGGCATATCTAATTTTATTCCATGTGAATAAACTGCACACAATGTGTTAAATTCCCATGGTTATGCATGTCACCCCTGCCTCACACTTTTTAGGTCACAGACATCAGATTGCCTTGAAAAGGATTTTATTACTCCCCAAGGATAATTTACTTGAATGGTGTCCAATATGTCCTGTTATTAGAGGAACTATTGGCAATGAGTACTTACAGATCCATGTACAAAAACGTTTTTTGCATGCCTCACTTCAGAAGTGACTAGGGATCATCTGACACCAGATGTATTCTCCAGTCATTTGTCATTTGATTGTCAGCACAATCACATGGCTAGTTCTAAGCATTAAAGAACTGAAGATTAGACTAGTAAGGAAAGTCTAGCAAATGCAAGAATGTAATCAGACATTATAATTTTTCCTCTAAATTACTGAAGGAGTCCTAGAATTTCTAAGTGAGAGAAACTCACAGAAAATTGAGCATGAAAACAAATGGAAAGATGATTTGATACTCGAGGCCAAAATCATAAATACGATTTCAACAGACATGGCTGAACAACCATAAGCATGATAATATTATTAGTTCACTAGTGTATTTCTCTGGTGCAATAATGCATGAATATCTTATATAAAACCCCATAGTCTTCCTATGAATAGAAGGGGAAATTGAGATAAAAGCCTTTGAAGGAATTTTTTCTCTTCCAAGTCCACCTAGACATCTACAGATTTTTTTAAAGCTTCAGTCAGAAGTGGTTCCGTTTATAATTGTTAATAAATATTGCAAACGCACTTTAAAGCACATTGCTTGCTTTCTTTTAAAGGCAAACAGAAGCTGCAGGATTGGGTTGTTTCTACTTTCAGTCTTAGAATGCTGTTTTCTCAATCTGATCAGTCGCCCTCAGCCCAATTCAATAACCTTTTTTTAATCTCTGCAGAAACACTGAGATAAGATGGGCTCGAGTCTAAATGGTACTCATCCAAAAATGTCCTCAATCTCAGGATCTCAATTGCACAGCTGGGTTCTGTTGGTCACATGTCAGCTTCAGAGCACATCTGTTCATTCCTCAAGGATCCACTAGGCCCCATGAACACAATGTGCTCTGTGTAGAGTACTTTACACCGCAAAACCCAGCAGCTGCAGGGGTGAGAAAATCTCTACTTCTCAAGTTTGTGTCTCTAGGCAGTTTGAGTAGGGTGTTTTCTATCTGGCTTTCTTTTGGTTGCCTGTCACTTCTGACATTCAGACGCCTGTTGGCAACAAAGTTGCTTTTGCTATTCTCAGGACAGATGTTTCTAGCCTGGGAAGAGACGGACCAAACTTTTACTGGAAAGTAGGAACTCTTGCCACATTCAGGCACCAAACCTGAGAAAACATAAGACAGATCCTGGCCACAGGCTCAAGAATGGAAAGGTAGGTCACTGCCAGGAAAATAATGTCCAGATCTGAAGACTTTTAGTTTCAGCATTTAGGAAAAATATTTGTGCGAAATCTTCCCATCTCTGCTGGTTCACAATGGGCAAAAGACACTTTCTTAGTAGGGAATGTGAGAAGGGTATAGACACCTCCACCTCACCTTGAAAGTGACATCTTTGTACTGAAGCCTTTTGAGAACTTCTGGTCATATGAAATAGAGAGAGAGACAGAAGGAGAGAGAGAGAAGCTGAGGGGAGACCCATTCATGTACTTTTGAAACTGTATGCATTGGAAAGGTTTGTATGTTAATGAGGTTGAGTTGGAATACCATGAGAGTGGTGCAAAGAAAATGAAGATACATCAAAAGTGAAGACGTTAACCATGAATGACTTTACGTCACAGTCTTCATTAATCTGATTCATAGCAAATTATTGTAGATCAAGAATGATATTATGAAGTCTGCTTTTACAATCCTCAAAGGCCTCATTGCTAGTTTTTGGAGGAAGGAGTAGTCTTGGGTCAACATGTTTAAATGAGATGTGAGGGACAAACATAGCTTATAATATTGTAACTAGGTTTTTTTTCTCCCCCGCAGGAATGTGTCTATATTTATATAGCATAACCTGTTAAATCTGAACCAATGGCTGCAAATACAGACCACAGAAGCTTCTTTAATAACACACATACACCAAGTCCAAAATGCTCTACTCTGTCATTCATGTGTAAATCAAGTATATTATTCATATACTTCATCAACTTCCTGAATGCGTGCTAAAAATGCCAAGGAAAAACTCGTTAATCGTGACATGGTGACTGCTCAGCCAGCTCTGAAATGTTGATGGAAAAGAAAAATTGTCAAAGGGCCTTTATAAGAACTTCTGCAGGTTACACTCGCAAATCGGAATTCAGAGAACATGAATTTCCTCGCTCAGGAAGGAAGGATTAAAATCAAACACCCTCCAGTGGTTGCATCTAAAAACTGCATAGTTGCCCCAAATGGCTTACTTGTAAAAGGAGTCTTCCTGTGTACCATTGAATACCCAGGATCCAAGTCCCAGGTCAGTCTGATGGTTGTATAATCTCAAAGAGATTACAATGAACTTCTATGGACTATAAAACCTCAGTCCATCCTGATGACATCTTCTTGGGTGTTTCTACAGTAAGTTCTTCAAATGCCAGGGTATACTAGGTGACAACCTCCTATCATCTCTTACGCAGTCTGTTATAGTCTTCAACTAAAATCTTGTAGTTTTGAACTAGGAAATATGGCTTGTATAATCCTCACAGCCCATGGTCAAGGAGGCTATTCAGACCTGTCCATGATACACTCAAACAACTAACCGATTTCAATCAACTTAGCCAAATAACTAGCTGACTCAATAAGGTATAAAATATTTTACCACCTGTTTGACTAAATTAACACAGCAGGTTGGTGCAATTGACATGTCAAGTCATCAAAATGGACCATCATCTGAGAGCACTAACAGGACACAATTTGGGGTTGCATCTCTCTTGCCCTCGTTCTCTCTGGGTCTCACTCTCACCCATGCACGATATCTGCGTCTTTACACAATAAGCAAATGTCATCTACTGAGTCTCAAGTAAATTGGATCTCCTGTGTTCCGTGTTGTCACCATTTCCCTTTCTAATGTGCACAATGGCGAAGCACGGTTTCCAAGTTCAGAAGAAAGATAATGTTTAAATGTTCAGACATGAAGGCTGACATTTTTCAGTCACTTAGTGAAGTTGATAAAGACTGCTTATTGTGGTGCTAACAATTTTGGAACACAGGAAGGCAGAAAGGCCGGCACCACATTGAGTCCTACTGCAGATGACTTGAGATAGAATAGAAATTCCACTTTGGTAATGATATCACTTTAATACAATTTAGGATACTATCACTCTAAAGATTGATTTTGCAAAATTTCTATGTTTACCAAGATGTTCTTGGCAAAAATATACAAATTCCATATTAATCTAATGAATTAAGCCAAAAAAATACTAAAGAAGTATTTTTAAATTTTCATCAATGATTGATCAACTCCTCATAGGTATTCTTTCTAATATTTGAAGAAATAAAAGTAATATACTCATTAGCCTGTTTTAAGGGCTGAGACTATTCCTATGAATTACTCACTTTCCTTTTTCTTTCAGTAGAAAGCTCCTTTTTAGCTTTCACATTCACCTTGTTAAAGAAAAATGCCTTTCAGATACTATCATGCAAAAATTTTAATCCTTACGTATTTCATCCTCATTATTTCCTCCTGTCTTAAACCAACACTGTTCAACCAAAATCAACAAGCATATATGAAGCATCCAATGAGCTCAAGTATTCTGCTAGATGATGACAGGGGCATGAGGATAAATGAGATATAGTCCTTGCTCTCATGAAGCTTACAATTTTACTGACTAGATAAAACATAAACAGATGGAAAACTACCTAAAATAATAAAACTATACAAAATATTACAGGAGTGCAAAATTTATAGTCAAACAAGTGATTAAGCACCATGAACTCAAGGGCCGGAGAAATTATTGTGACTTTTCACAGAGGCAGTGTTATGGAGAAGGATAAATAGGATCTGTAAAGTTATAAAAGACTAACATTCACAAAAGCACTGCAGGGGCACACAATGTATATCAAAGGCACAATTTGGCTAGAGTGGAAGGCACAAGTAGGGCTAATGTTAGGAGACAAGTTTAGGGGATAAATCTAGGCTTGCACCAGCCTGCAGAAGTGTTTAGTTAAGGGTTATGGATTTTACCCTATAGGAAATGGTGAACAATTTAAGGTTGCTGAATAAGGGAGTGACATAATAAAGGAGGTATAACATATTAGTGGGACTAGATGGATGAGAGGAAAAATAGGGAAAGCAGAGAGTAACCCCCATTGCAGGAATGCGGTGATTAGGATCTATACGAGAATGGTGGACGTGAGAATGGAAAAGATACAATGGACACTGGATTTGGGAGAGAGAGACAGAAGAATCAAAAATGACTCTGAGGTATCAGCACGTTCCTTGGGGCTCGATCAAGGTACAAGTGGTATTTCAAGTCATGAAAATGAAGGAAATTACAGAAAAGAAAGAGTGGAGGACCATGGGAAAAAGTTTGGGGAATTTTTTCATTTGTGGTGCAGGGAAGTAACGGACCAGGAAACATTGCCTTTTTTGTTCCTTTCTATGCACATGCAAGTGTGCATACTCACATACACACACAAACATACATAGACACACATTCACTCTGAGAAAAGAGACAAATAGCAAAAACTCAGTTGTTTCAATTTGTGTCCTGTCAGTTTAGTGACCAGGGTGGACTCCTGATAATCTGAATAAATGTTATTGAGGAATAGTGTGATATAGCCAAGTGCAAACTACAGTCAAACAGATCTAGCTTCTAATCCCCAGCCCTGCCATTTGCCAGCTGTCTGACCTTGGACTTGTTTGAGGCCTTATTTCCTCATCTGTAAATGTCTCCACTGCTCTCTCTCCGCATAGGATTTTTTTATTGTAAAGATGAAATGAAATATTGTATGTGAAACATTTTAAATGCTGCGAAATATTGAAAAGATAAGCTTTTTAATTTTGTTATCAAATGTGTATAAATTACCAAATTCTAATTTGTGGTCACAGTTTAATCTCCCCCCGCCCCCAAGGATACTAACATAGACACATATGCAAACTAATTGTAGCACTTTTATTTTCCCTCAATGGCATTTTAAGCCCTTTGAGGGCAGGGACCATATCTTAGGCTTTCCTGTATTCTCCTTACACTTTACTCTGTATAGCACTCTGAACATTTATAGGAAGAAAGTATATATTTTTACTTGAACCTGAATTTATTCTGAAAGCTGAAATATAGCTTTCAATATGTAGCATAATTTAAAAGTAGCATTCAAGCCCACATAGTCCAGAACCTCTTAAATACACAGTAAAAGTGCTATACCCAACGGCCTCACATACCATTTTAAGTGGATTTTTTCCTATAAATCTGGAAATGAGTAACAAGGCATAAATTCAGAGTTATTAGCGACAACGATTGTAGGTAAAACCAGAAGCACAATGACAGAAGACCAGCTTTGGAACTGAATTGCATTGAAATGACTTTGACTTATACAGATTACTTTTTAAAGGATCATCATTTTCTTGGAACACTAACGCAATATATTAAAAAATACTATTAAGGCACAATTTTAAAACCATAACTAAATTTTAAGTGAGCGTGCCTTTCAAAGAATTTGGATATTAGAAAGTCAGAACACAGACATTCAGGAGAAATTTGAATTTAATAAGATCTCCTGTGAGAAACAACTATCTAAATACATGGCTCTGACGTTTGAAGCCTCCATATCACTTCCTAAAAGAAACCAAACTTTTTAAACAGAAAACTTGAAAGTACTTACTTCCACTTGGAATCAAGTCCCTTTCTGGGATGAAGAGTTTATATCCATAGTGTTTTTCCAGGACATCTGGCAGTATTTCAAGAGCAAACTGCTCTTCTTCAGGATTGTCACAGTCTAAAGTATCTTGGTCCACTTTGGTGTAAGAAAGATAGGCATCATATTCCTTGTTGTCTTAAATATAAAGAACAACAAAAGTGTTGTACATATTAGCAGGTTCTCTTTAAGTACTAGAAGTCTAAAACCACTAACAGGCTGTAATAAGCACTATAATTAATGACTATTGTTAATAATTGGAAAAAATAAGTGACATGCCATGTTATAAGAAATATAGTACAT
Organism: Equus quagga; assembly: GCF_021613505.1. Lineage (NCBI taxonomy): Eukaryota > Metazoa > Chordata > Mammalia > Perissodactyla > Equidae > Equus > Equus quagga. Next base: position 38,988,059 of record NC_060276.1, read on the forward strand.
TTCAAAATAACCTAGTCATATGATATGAACTGAAACTGTTGTGCAATGAGCAACCTATAGCAAGGACAGAATAAAAGAATGAATTATTATTTGTGACTTTTGGTGACTATACATATTTGTGATATTCAATGATGTGTGAACGGTTAGCTCAGTGTGTTTGAATGCAGGACTAAATAGACCAAAATCATGGATTTGAACTCTTTCTGTGCCAGTTGGCTTGGCTCTGTCACTTCGTCACAGACTATACCTTGTTTGCACAAATATGTGCAGAGATCCAAGAGGGGCTGGGCCTTAAAGTGTGGAACATCGAAATAATCCAGACTCACTCCTGGAGACACCACTCATCGCACATGCCATACTTCCAGTTGGTTAGTGTCATCATCTTCATATACAAAAAGCAGTTCATTACCAAATATTAGAGACAGCAGCTGGGTTTTATACAAGTGCATTGCCTGTTATTCTTGTTCAATCCATGGCCAACTAATTTGACACAAGCTTCCAAAAGAAGCCTTTGTTTCAAAATATACATCTTTCCAGTATTGCCAAATTAGGTTTTCCCTTCACACATTTAGTCAGAGTTAACTGTGCTTTGAGAATGTATTTTTTCCTCCTTTGCTGTATTGGCTCAGCGCAGGCATCTCCAAAAAGAAAATGTGCATATATATGCATTTTTCCTGAAAAATATTAATGAATACAGCTACTCAAGGTATTAGTCCCCATTGGTTTTAGATGGGCCACATCGGAAAAGTTATAGTGGTTTTAAAAATTCCCTTATTTACAGAAAAATTATTTTTAAAAGTTAGTGTAGTGAGCATAGACTCATATGTAATAAATACTATTAAATGCATACTATTAATAAACACTATTCGTATTTATTCAACCTAGTTATTTCAAATAATAATTTTAAAAGACAGGTAAACATTTCAGGATTTGTTTCTAAAACACATCAATATTTTCCATTAAGAGACCTGATTAGAATATAGCTAAAAGCTGACCAAAAGGTAATTTACAGAAAGAAGCAGGCACACGCTTACCTATACCATTAATGATTTGGTTCTACCTGCTGAAGGAGGAATAAATGATAGGCATATAAAGAGATATAAATACCCTATGGTAGGAGTAGGCAGGACCCCGGACTGTCTGGAGATATCTGAAGCAGGATTATATTGTTCAAATTCTAGTTAGATTCTAGTCTTTACCACCCCCACACGAAAGAAACCCTGGTTTTTATGTTAAGATGGTGTCTGAAGCCAGGAGGCTTCTCTTTAGCATGTCCTCTGGCTGGAAAAGGGTTCCATAAACCTTGGTCGGGTTACTGGATTGCCTAGAAGCAGATGCACATGAAGGACTGCCCTTGATAGTTGAGACCATTTGGCTTACAAAAGGGGCACATTCCACTGTTATGCATAAAACGCCACGTGGAAGTGAGAATATTCATAAGCAATGCTAATGTAAGAACCTCCTGGTAATCTTAGCACCTCTGCCCCTGTTCCAATCACGCTCAGGATGCACCTGCAGGTCCTTGACTTTATCCAGTTATGATTACTCACTTGGGACTAAGAGCTGCTGATAATACACAGCTGGAAGAATAAAAGAGGCCAAAGGACAAATAGCTCCATTCCTGTGAGCAGAATGCATTTCATTGTTCTTGGTGGACGGTGTTGCCGCCTCAAACTTAATAATGTCAGACTAGACCCTCGTTTCCTTTGACTTTGATAAGTTTTATACCTCACAAACCTCCCTAAATTCAACTACCTATTAATTCAGTCAACAATGATTTGTTGAGAATCTACTATGAGCTTGCCATCTGCAGTGACTACCTGACATGTTCACCCATCTGACCTAGCCTTCTGGACTCTTGTCCCATTGCTTGTCCTGACTATGACTGTATGCCTTCCAATCATGCCTAAACTCACATAGTCCCGGTCCTATCCTTACTTGCTTCACCTATATCCTAATATAGGTGACGCTACAAAGACCATCCTCTAGAAAAATATTGCCTATTTGCATATCACAAATCAGATTATGACAAGGAACATGGATGTGTTTGAAATGTGTTAACACCCAAAACATGTGGATAATAAATTTTACCTAACATTCTAGAGGCACATCATTTTTGGAAAACAGTTGCCTCTGATTTTAGCCATATCCCTTTAAGATGAACTAAAGGTGAAGAGCTTATGGTGGCTGGCCAAAGCAGGAAGAAAGCTCTCAAAGCCACCATGTCAGATGTCCCAAAAGCTCTAGGATGCCAGCTAGTGAGCAAGCAGTGACGCAGATGCCACAGCTTAAAAAATGCACTTCAGCCTTATGTAGACAGCCAAGAAAACCTCATGAATAGCCACAGCTGTTGCTCACAAAGAGGAGCAAGATGGATAGAGCAAAATCAACAACATGATGCAAATAAGGTTAACACCACGCCCGAAAATTGTTTTAAAACCAAATGGTAATTCAGCGACACCACTTTTCTAGGCAAGGCTAATGAGCCTTCCTCTGTGTTAAATCCTCTGACTAAGCTCATCTGAGGAACAGGAAAATAGAGCACAATGCAGACAGAGCATTATAAGAGCGCTTGCATGAGGGTCACCATAGCTATGCTGTTCCAAATGAAGAGAGAACTTATGAGAAAGCGAACCAAACTGTCTGTGGAAGAATTTTTCTGTTGTCACACCTGTGCTTCCCCATTTTTAAATCTCATTTTAATCCCGTTCACTATCAGGAAGCTGCTCCTGTTTACAACCCAGTTCTTCTGGGGCTATGCTAAGAACAGTGCTAAATCCTTAGCTTCTAAAGGCGAAAACTGTGCAAAATTGTTGATTATTATATCTCTAGTGCCTACTATAGTATCTGTGTCTCTGTGTGTGTGTAGTGTTGATCCAGATGAATATAACTAAATACGTCATGCCTAGTGCCTGCCACATAATAGATATTTAATAAGTACTTAATGACTGAATAACCCAAATATCGAATAAATGAAGCAATCATTGTTTGGTGGATTGAAATGAATTATATCGAAAAATGGCTAGGAAGTCAAATTTGTTGGCTAGATTTTATTTTATAAAAAATAAGGCATCTTTATAAGAACTTTCAGGAAATGCTACTATAGATATAAATCAAAGAAAAAACATGAACAAAAAGTATATGGCTAAAACGAAGTTGCGTCTATGAGATGCCAATATATTTAAATGAAGAAATGAAAAATTCAGTAGGTTATCTTGCTGACATTTGGCATTATGAAATTGGATATTTCTAAAAGGGCTTTAATATTCATTTATTCATCCTCACTACATACCTCCTGTCTTTTTAGTATTCCATTCAGTTAGTACGGAGATTGTATGTTTAAGGGTCAAGTTTCCATGTAGAAATATGAAATATTTTAACTTTCTTTCCTAATGAGAAGCCTTGAATTCCCTCACACCACATTGCATTTTTACCCCAAAACAACTGCTTTGAAATCAATACATACAATTCTCAAATCAAAAGGCTCCAGATTAGTTGTCATATTTGATCACACAGGCTACATTGGAGATACAGATCCAAAATGGACTCTCTGATCCTGGAATGTCCTATGATATTAGCATGAATTTAATCTTACAAATCTGTACTACAACTAATCAGTTAATCTGGATTATTGAGTATGGGTGATGAAAGTAATTAATTATTGCAGAGTAACTGAAATTGTATCATCTCTTACAGAGAATATTAACAAATTGCTTCTAATCAAGACTCAAAACAAATGAATCACAGGAGCCCCCCTTTCATGTTCTTTCACATGGACAATGCATCTTTTACATTCTCAATTGGATACTTTAGCCACTTCTTGGCACCTGGCAACCAGTGACATTTTCCTCAACACTATATTTCATCTAATTGTTTTATATGCACAGGTAAGAAGTCGTATTTTTCTATATTAATTGTTGTATATAGAAACTGGGGATAATTGACCACGTTTTCATATATTTTTTTGGAGCATATAATTATGGCCAGGAAAGGCCCTAATTTCTCATTTCGAAGAAATGTTTGAATAAGGGTCTTTAATACTTTTAAATGGGCTGCTATAATAGTTGGGTAAATACACTCCTTTGATAATAAGCATGCATATGTACTCATCAAACAGCATTTCTCTAATTTACTGTGAAAACATAAAAATCAATTAAAACACACTCATATCATTGCTTATATAACAGTAACAATAAGACCAAAATCAAAGATTTCTTTAAAATTTTGATGTTATAGTCACCGATCTGCCTTTCTACTATCACTATAAAAAGAAAATAAAATAATGAACCTGTCCTTTGAGGTAAGACCATGATCTCAAACAAACCAAGCAAAAGCTCTAACTTTCATTATTTCAATACAATGAAAGCTAATATTTACCTTTTGACCCCTTTTTCTTTACCTTTTGAACCCCTTCACCCATTTCTCCCACCCTAAATCTGCCTTTTTAAAGTAATGACTTACGATTGGACATTTTCTCCATCTTGGTTTACCTAAGGCATTCCACACACGTTTTCAAGGCTTACAGTAGTCTGTGGGTGAGGACTTTATGTATAAGGAATCACATGTCATGATTTTTTATTTGTATTGATTGGAAATATGGTAATGTGTTTTGAAAAAATTAAATCATTTTTGGATGTTCAAAGAAATAAGGCTCAATACAATGCTTTATTGATATTTAATTCATAAGATTTCCAAGGACCATAAAGGGCTAACACAAAAGAATTATAAGCCACATTCTGAACTTCTATCCTTTCAGGTCACTTTTGAGAATGATGCTATAATCATCCAAAATGTATGGGTCCAGATGTACTGTGATCTTTAAAAATAGTGTTTTCATAGCTTTTAATTTGTTTCTTGCATGATTTGTCTGTGTTTGTTTGTTTTTTTTTTTTTTTTTTTTTTGATGCCTGGGGTGGCTAAAAATGATCTGTACCTAAATTTGAATTTTCTGGAGGAAAAAAATGGAATTTATTCTTAATTTGTTTCTTAGTAAAAGAAAGGACTTTGACAGCAATTGTTTTATCTCTTGACCAACTAATGTCTCCTTGTTAAACTTTTTATTTGGAAATAATTTCAAGCATACAGGAACATTACAAAAATAAAGCTATTTCAAAAACACCTATATATTCTTTACCCAGATTCACCTATTGTTAATATTTTCTCCCCTTTGCTGTTTCTTGATAAATAAAATTTTTCTGAACTATTTAAGGATAAGTTGCATTAGGCATAGCTGTTTAACTCTACATATTTCAGCATGTATCTACTAAGAACAGGGATATTCTCTTACATAATCACAAATTCATGCCTTTTAATTGAACGGTAAGAGACAACTTACCATCAGTAGTTTCATCACCTCCAAAATGCTGTCGGTAGAAGAGCATCAGTTCAATGTTGTAGCATTTGTAGATGACCACGAGCAGTACAAGGAGGAGGAATATTGCTCCCAGGCCTCCTGCAAGCTCAATTTTGTAGATTAAGTCTGGAACAAACAGAATAAACAGGAAAAGGCAATTAAGACAGTAACACTTGGGATCTTCCCATACTTCCAGACTGTAAGATGTACAACTCATTCTGCTTTTCTTTCCAGAAGATTCTTGCTTAACGCAGTAAGTAGCTTTGTTCTTGATACATTTGTGTAAATCAAATTCTTGTAATATTAACTCTCTTCTAAAGATTCCAGTAATTTTACTATTGAAAGTGGTAAGTCTGTCTGAGAAGAAACAGTCACTCCCAATTTGTTTTCAACATGTCTAGATCTCACATACATACTTTTGCTTTAAATGTACTTCAGGGAACAATTAGAGCTGCCTTTTTCTAGTGCAGGGCCAATATTTTGTTCTTACTGTTAAATTATCTTATTGGCTTAGCAAGATTACCATCTAGTACTTCTCAGGCCACGGGCCCTATTCTTCTACAGGAGAAGAGCATCAAAAAATTATTCTCAGAATCAAATAAAATCTAATGAGCTTGCAGGATTTAACTGTTTCATTTAACCCCAGTAAAACATAATCTAATAGAAGGTAAGCAGGGAAAATTAGCTTATCCATTTCCCCTACTTATTTGAATAAATGACTATAATATGTATGTAATATAATATGCCCAATGGGGCTAAAAGAGAATGAGAAATATAGGCTAATCACTTGGCTTATTCAGCTAACATCAGGCTACCTGATAGCAGCCTTAGGCTGCTCCAGTTGGGCACTCGTGGAACTCTGAGAGTTGGAACAACTAAATCAATACATAATGGAAGGAGACATAATGTATCCCAGGCTCAAGGAATAGTGAATTACCTGTAGCCTAATTAGTGACATTAAAAAATCTAGGGGGTATCATCAAAACAGCAGATAATATCATGGAATTTAGAGAAACAGGAAGTCAGAGAATTTAGAATGTGAATTCAGCAATGTCCAGAGGAGAAATGCTGAGTATGAAAGACACCATACCAGACACATATTTTCCACTGTGAGGCAGGAACATTCATTGGTCTCAACATAATATAGATAAAATTTCCTAAAAGATTAGCTAACCTCCCCTTAAGCTAAATCCATAGTTACCAAGTGACTCTTTTATTTCTAATTCAGCTTACTGTGTAACTAGAAACTGGAAAAGAGAGTAGTGTCCTGGTTTGTACATCAGTTGTTTGTGAGTTTGGTTGGCATCAATCAGCCTCTCTCGATGGATCAACTCTGGGGCACTGTCAAAATCAAATTTCTGACCATGACAGACTGCCATTCTTGAAGGTCTCTTGACAACTAGATCGTCAACTTTTCCCTGGGAATGTCCCTTGTTTCTATATAGGCTTATTGCTTAAGAGAAATTAGTCAGGCTCAATATAACAATTCAGATTAAGAAAAAAGATAAACATATACAATATATACTACAAGTAATACATATTATAGATAAAATGTTCAACCAGTCTACGATCTATTCTCTAAGTAATCCTTTAGGGCAAGAATTGTTGGTCCAAATTTATAGATGAAGAACCTGAGACTCAATAGTTTAATTCAATTACCCAAGGTCATACACCTAAGAAGTAGCCAAGATGGGACTTGAGCCCAGATATCCTAACTTCAAATTCAAGGCTCTTTTTATTATACCACGGCTTTCTAAGCTCCAGCCTGGAAAGTGACAATGGAAAGCCTTCTCCCTATTCCTCCACAGAACTGTTAGTAAGCTTCTTGAGAACACGTGACTTGCAGTGAATTTTGGCTCCTTCCACCTTTTCAATTCCAAGGAAAGAAGCTAAACTACAATTCACCAGGCAGAATGAAAGGACTTAGCAGAGGTCAGGCCCTTCATTGGAGGGTACTCAAGTACCCTATAGCTGTACCATGGAGGAAGGAGGGGCTCCCTGGAGTCTAGCATATGAAGAAATGTTTTAGGTTTCATGGAGAGAGAGGGAATTTGCTCTTGGAAAGGAGGTGAAGTGAGAGAGGAGACGGTGGTAGCCAGAGAGAGCATGGCCAATCAGGAGTGTCACTGAGTGGAAATGGTAAGAAACATAAATAAACGTCACTCTTTTCGAATAAGGAAAGGGGAGAAGGATGGAAAAAGGAACGGAGTGGAGCTGCTGTGAGGGAAAAAAACATGTTAATAAGGAACATTATGAGGGGACACATAATAGGTAGATAGGGAATTGGAATCTATCTCTGTTCTGCCTGCTGCAAAAGGTGGTCATTTTGAAAATTTAACCTCAAAATTTCAGGTGAAAAAAACAGTCCTACCACACATTAGTTCTGCCTCCTGCCCTCTATGCAGAAAGTGACTCCCCAGGAACCACTGCCTGCCTCTATGTGAGAGGTAAGGCAGGCTTGCTTATGAGACCTCCGTAGGACTGCAATATCACAATCTTCGCTTGTTTTCTCATCATCTTACATCAGTTATGCATTCTTAGCAGCCAGTGTTAAATTGACAGAGCAATATGATTTTTTTTCTGATTCTAAAAATGAGTTTCCCTTCATCTTAGGGCATTGATTGACTTGATTCAACATGTTTGTCCTGCTATAAAATGCACATTTTATGTTGTAAATTTTTTGAACTCTCTCTCTCTCTGTCTCACTCTCTCTCTCTTTTTTTTCTCCCTCTGTCTCTCTCTGGTCAGAACAGATTTCAACTGTTTTCAAAGTCACCTAATGGGAATTTTTCCAGCAATTTCTATGTTATTTACAGAGTAGAGTTGCTATTAGGTAGATGGAAAACTTCAGCAGCAGGAACAATTTGTGCTCCCAAGTAGCAGACACCTTTTGCAGCAGTAAATTTATGGAAGAAAACTGTGATGTGAAAAGTACCTTTGTGGTTTTGTGGTCCATTTTATAAAAATGCCTTTGAAAGATATTACCTAATGATGACTGTTTACATTGAAAACCGTGGACCTAGTTCCTGAGATTCAACCAGTATTCTTTGATTTAGCCCAGGAAGTCACATTAAAAGGGAAACATGTATCCTATAATCTGAGGGCAGAATTGCCATCACTCAGATGACACCTGGCTTTTCTTTTGTCTTGTTCTCAACTGCCGTTTTCCATCTCAGCAGGATCTATACTTCTAGGGACATTTCCTGGCTGAGAAGGTGAAAGTCATTTATTTGGACTGTGCCTTGTATATACTTCACAAGGATAGCTATAGCCAGAACAGCAAATATTTATGGGATTATAACTTTTTCTAGGCACCCAAAGTACAAGTGTAGTTCTTTTAAACCTTCTTAGTTTGAACCCGACTATTTTGAGCACAAAGATCAGACATTGCAGAATGGGACAAGTAGCAGTTAAAGCCAAGGGGCCGGACAGAGGGAAGGCTGGAAATGTTTGAGCTTGCTCATAAGTTAGGAAGCAGGTTGGGAGATCCCACCTGAGGGTTTCCTCTACAGGTTGGGAGTTCAGGGTGGGGCAGTAGCACTGGGAATGAAAAGAGGAAGAGAGATTCAGTGATATGCTCTTGTTTGTGGGAAAGAAAGTATGCACAGAGAAGAAATAATTATCAAAATTTGTTTAATATAAGTTCAGAGTCTTGATTCACTAAAAAAAAAAAAAAACAGGGATGGACTTCTTACTGAAATGTTAGCTGTACTTGTTGACAAATAGGACATCAGAGAGTGTGGAAGTGGTAGGTGCATGTAGAAGATGCATAAGTAAGGAACGACTTGTTTTGAGAAAGCCTGACCCTGTTAATTGGAGACATTAGACATGAGTTTTCCTTTTTACTTTATGAAAGGACTCATCAAATGTTTCTTCTCCACAATGACCGTTTAGGGCGTTTTCAATATTGGACTTACAGCTCATCAGGAAGTTACTGCTCTATATACTCATATGCCAAGTGGAAACACTATAGCCACTGAGGCCAGGCTATAATATGATAAAACCTGAAAGGTTTAACTCCAGAGGAAATATCTGAAGTTTTGCAAAACAAGCCAGAGCCAAGTCTGATTAAAAACTTTGGAACAGAGACTTCTTGCTCTTTTCTGGAGCTCCATCATATTGTCAAGAGCTCCTAAGGAGACTGAGTGAGGAAAGATGAACTGCATCATTTTCCAAAGCACAGTGAAAAAATTTAACTGCTACCTAAAACAGTGCAAACTGGTATACCGTGGGCCAGAAAAAGGTTTTGTTGGTCTATATGATGTTTCAAAAAAGTGGATACTAATATTTAAAAATCAAATGATTTCATAGTCTTTCAACGTCACTTGAAAACTCTGAAGCTGTCCTATCCCTGGGTTTGCATTCCAGCAAGCATGGCAATAATCTTCTAGAAAAGAGTAGTGACTATTTTGCTTATCCTAATAGCCAGCCCAATAATTTTAATATCTGCCTGGCCCCTGAGGTCTCTGAGTTTTCAACCTCCAATGTGGAAAGTGAAAGTCTTTGAAAAGAGAAATGCATTTAGACAACCCAGGGCAGACACTAATCAAGACAAGATTGCAAATAAATCCTCTCTTTACCAATACTTGTTATCCATCCCCCACCCTATTGCACTGGTCCTCAAGGAGGATCATTTTCATGCAACAAATATTTTTGAGCACTTACTATGTTCTATGCACTAGGGGTACAGCAGTAAGTAAGATGGAAAAGGTCCTTGTTCTCATAGAGTTTACATTCTAGTGGGGGGAAAAGATGAGAAGAAAACAAATATAATGTGATATCAAATAGTAATAAATAAAATAAACAGCAATAGAGGAAAGAGAAAGTGATGAGTAGTCCATCAAGAGATGAATGGATCAAGAAAATGTAGCATATATACACAATGGAATATTATTCAGTCTCAGAAAAGAAGGAAATCCTCTCCTTCGCTACAACATGGATGAACCTGTAGGGCATTATGATAAGTGGAATAATCCAGACAGAGAAAGATAAAGACTATACTGCATGGTATCACTTATACGTGGAATTAAAAAAAAGAAGTTGAAGTCACAGAAACAGAGAGTAGAAAAGTAGTTGTCAGGGCCTAGTGGGTGAAGGAGGCAATAGGGAGAGATTGGTTAAAAGGGTACAAATTTTCAGCTATAAGATAATAAAGTTTGAGGATCTAATTATAACATGGTGACTATAGTTGATAACACTGGATTGTATAATTGAAATTTGCTACAAGGTTAGAATTAAACGTTCTCACCAAAAAAAAAAAAAGGTAAATATGTGAGGTGATAGATGTGTTAATTAACTTAGTAGGGGGAATCCTTTTACAATGTATACATATATCAAATCATCACATTGTACACTTTAAATATCTTATAATTTTATTTGTAAATTTTACCTCAATAGAACTAAAATAATTTTAAAAAAGAAAATGATGGGTAGTACTGTTTTATATGAGGTGGCCAAGGAAGGCCTATCTAGTAGGTAATATTTAAGCAGAGACATGTATGAAAAAAGGGAGTGAATCACGCGAACAGGTCAGGGAAGAGAGTTCTAGGCTGAGGAAATAGCAAGTGCAGAGACCATGAGCCAGGATTGTACTTAGTGAGCATGAGAAATAGAAAGGAGGCTAATGTGTGTGATGCTTGAGGCAGACTGTGGTAGAAAATGAGATCAGAAATGACGACCAATTGAGTCATGCTTTGTAGACCATGGTGAGAATTTGGGATTTCATTCTAAGTGCAATAGCGAGGGTTCTGAAATTGGGGGATTCTGATTAGAAGAATGATATAATGTGACTCACATATTAGAATCATTCTGGCCGCTGTCATAACAGACTGTAAGGGGACATAGGGGGTGCAAGGAGACCAGTTAGGAGGCTATTGCAGTGAGCCAAGCAATTGATGCTGGTGGTTCAAACTAGGATCGTAACAGTGAAGTGGGGAAAGTGTCCATAGTCTGGGTATGTTTTGAGAGTAGAGCCATGGTATTTGCTGTTGAAATAGATATAGCATGTGAGTAGAGAAAACAAGAAGTCAAGGACGACTCCAAGGATTTTAGCTTGAGCAACTAGAAGGATGGTGATGGAGATGGAGTAGGCAACTGCAGGATCACGTTTATAGGGAGAAGAAATCAGGAATCCTGTTTGGGACAAGTAAAGCTTGATATGCCTACCAGATATACCTGCTAGTGGAGTTTTGGAATAGTTGTTGAATACATTGATATACAACTCTGGAGTTTAGGCTAGAAGTCCAGGCTAGAGATATAAATTTGGGAGTTGTCAGCATATAAATGGTAAGCAAAACCCTGAGATGGAGATGGAATGAAATCATCTAAGGAGTGAGTGAGAAGAGTGGGCCTGAACCTTGGGGAAATCTAATATTTAGAGATCTGGAAGATGAGAATTAATCTTCTCAGTTATTCATGATTTAGACACGTTTCCTTGCAGAAGCCATGGGAGGTGGCAGTTTTACAGTGTGCCTTGGTTTCTAGCATCAGATTATTAGAAATTTTAAGTCTTGCTAGTGGTTGCTTTATTCATTTAAGAGAAATAGATTTATTTTAAAACTCAAATAAGGCTATTTCTATCCACTAACTGAATAATAGGACCCCCCATTATTTTTCTTCATAGCAAGTTTTTACTTGTTACGCTATACATCTTCTGAGTAATTTGTTATTTAATGTTTAATGTTTGTCTTTCTTTGCATCCTCACTTCCCTGAGGACTATAAGCCCCTGTCTTATTCAGCACTCTACTCACTAGTACCTAGAACAATGCTTGCTATACATGATCCTCAATAAGAAAAGAGAACTATATTCATTTATTAAGCAGAATGGGTTCTAAGTGCCCATTAGTCATCAGACACTGCCCAAGTTGTTAAGGATACAGAGGTACAGCAGACCCTGGATTGAAGGATCTCTGAGCCTAAAATAAGACTGAGATGGACAGGAACAAAGTGATCCTTGCTGCGAGGTATCAGGACATGATCAACGTCTGTCCCTCATGTAGGGGGACTAAGTGGTCGCCTAGTGCATAGGAAAAGTTATCCAAGTTCTATATAGTAACAAACACTGTTTGAGCATGGTATTTCACACCATATCATTATCATTTGAGCCTCAAAGTGACTCTACAAGGTAGATATTATTACCCTTATTTTACAGATGAGGAAACTGAGGTTCAGGATTTTTAACCAGACGAGCTAGTCCCACTGAACCAGGCAGCTGAATCAGTGGCTGAACCAGGATCTCCTGAACCAGGGTCTCCTGACTTTACTTTCTCTGTTAGACTCCTTTATACTTGAAGACTTTATTATTTTAAGACAGAATCAAGTCCAACAGAGTAAGAAGTGGTGCTAGAGGGATAAAAGCATTATTCTCAGGATAATGACATTTCTCTGCTTCTCCTAGAGCTTCTGGTCAAGGTCAAGTATTAGGGCTGGCTGGAAAATAGAAATTCCATCTTGGCTAGGAGCTACAACTACTGACCTTGCTGATTGAATCTGTTCAATTGCTCTATAGCTCAGACAACAAGAACACTGATTGAGAACATTTGTTCTTTTACATTTACAAAACCTTTGCCAGATGCACACATACAGAAAGTATTTAGCCTTTTGCAGTAATCAAGAGCTGTGGCAGGATAAGAGACAATCTCAGAAGCTGCTCCAGCTGCTGGGATTGTTGTTCCTATGTCTCCTTATATCTCCTTTATCTGTAAATTTAGAGTTTCTTTTATTTGCTCATTATATACAATTTCCGCCCCATCTGGAATCAACTCTAGAGAGAGAGCTCCATAAATGCCAAATTGTTTAAAAATATATACACCTGCTAAAGGCCTCAACACCAGGTCATACCATGAAATATTGTGTATAATCGTTACTTTAGAAATTGTAAGAATATTATATACTATTCATTATTGTTATTTACATTTTAGTCTGGGAATAAAAAACTTACTGTTTCTCATCCAATAATAAAACCCCTAATATTTCATTTAAGGGATGTAAGATGAAGGTGAAATACAGAGAAAATTTTGACTGTCGAACCTATCAAATTTTAAGTAACATTTATAACGAAGGTACATTTTATCTCACTGGATTTAACACATAACAATATTTCATTTCATTCATCCACTTCCTAATGGTATGGAAGATCTTGGGCACTTTATGCTAATATTCACAGCAAGAGATATTTGTTTTTTTTAAAAAAGATAAAATATTTAATAGAAATTTATACTAAATGATAAAATAAGGCCAAGAAACATAACTAACTTCAATAGGTACTTGGTAGCTAAACAAATCATAATGATAGTTATAAAAATAAATACCCTTTTTACGCAGCAGAACACTGGCATGTTTCCGTCCATTTCGGTTTTCCACATGGCAGGTATAATTTGCTAGGTCAGCCTCCACCACTGAATCAAAGATGAGTGCCAACTCAACTTCTTTTTCTCCAAGATGCTCTTTAAGGAGCCTGAAATAAAGACAATATGTTTGGCTGAATTGGTTTGATATGGGGAGAGAGCAGCCATGCAAGGGCTGCAGATGGTTACGTAAGTAGCTCACACAAGTCTTCAGTGGGCATGGGAAGTCCTGACTGGGTGTATGTGCAGCATCTTCTACAAGAAAACACAAAAAATGGCTCTTGATGTGAATATTACATGGCACATGAAAGAGGCAAGGCATTCATTAAGCAAAAAGAAATATTAACATGCCACTAGGCTTTGATAAATGAAGCCAACACGATTTGTGTGGCAAAAAGGAGGAAACATTGGGCTCTATATTCTGTGCTGGGCTTATGAAAAACAAACTGGATTTTTGCACCATGGCATGTAGGCAAAAAAAATCTGTAGGAGTGTAGGTTTTGTGTTAGAGGTTAGAGTTTTGACAACAGGGGGTAAGAAGGTACAGAAAGGGGCCTTGAAAATTGTTGCCTTATGAGAAGTAAAGTGAAAGTGGTTAGTGGCCTTCTACCCCTAAATATCAGTGAGAAGCCTTCTCTCTACTTTTCTCCTGCCTTTTGTCCAATGCAGGCATGTTACCTGTGCCCTAATGATGCTAGCCCCCCACCATGGCCTTGCTTTCTCCAGACACTGATCCCCATTTGTCTTTCTCCTTTCCTCCCTCACAGGAGAAATCCCGCATTTTGTGACATTTTCTCATAGTCCTGCTTTTTGCTTTCCCAAGTGAAGTTGCAAAGGGCCTTGAATGGCTAGGAATAGGTGTTCTTCACTGAGGAGCTGAGTGGCCAGGAACCTTCCCTGAGGAGCATGTCTCCTGTTTCTTTGAAGAGTTATATTCTCACCAATGGCTGGTTGCCTCCTGCGTGAGGTGAAAATGAGTACCCTGCTGACTTTTCTTTTGTCTCCTCCTGCCTTTTGACCCAAGAAAGAGCAAATCGTGAGTATACACGGTGGCCATCCTGCCGTTAAGTTCTTGGGTGACATTCTTAAATACATGTATTTGCGAGCATGAAATATTTCAGATGGCAAATTGGGGCACTAGAAGTAATTCTCATCTCCTTTTTGGACAACTGGTCATGAATGCAGAGAAGGACCCTCTAATTTACTGGCATTTAGCATAAAATTGGAGAAGACAACTATGCTTAGAGAAAACTCTGTTCTAAGTACAGGCTTCCCACTTACAAGCTCAAGCTGGATGCTTACAAAGGCATTAACTCAATGGTACCTTAATTTAACGCATCTTTAAGTTGGGAAAAATATCTACTGTACTTACCTTAACTTTGTTGTGAGTATAAAATGGGTTAAAGTGATTTAAAAAGTAAATAGCACTACGCACATGCAAAGGAATGTTATTAAACATCAACATTTCATTATCCAAAGGTAGATTGTTTACATTTTGGCTCCTCCAAAACTATTTGTATTTACATTTATTGATATTTAAAACTGGCTTGGCTTAATCTCTTCTGGCTCCCCTTTGAGAGAAGGAAGGGCATAAGATTGGGTTGGTGGAAGAGAGTTCCCAGAATCTGAGAGTCTCCCATACTGAAATCTGAAGCCCAGATAATATTCCAAATAGACATGCTTTTAAAATTAACCCTGTTTCTGTTCCCTTCCAATAATAATCATATCTGAGTTGATAATGCTGGCATTTGTAACTTGAGTAACTCTCCTTTTCCTGCCCTTTACCTTTATGTACCATCACTGAACCAGACAAGAATAAGAATTTTTTAACCACATTTCACTGGTACTCTTTCTATTAATTTTTTTTCTTTCTGGCTAAAGTTGTAGCTTTCCTCTCTTTCTCCTCTCTCAACATACCTAACCAAGGAAAAAAATGGGAATTTACTGTCTTCACGGTTTATGTTGAAGTTTGCTCTCCATTTTCTCCCTGCTATGGATAAATCCCACTACACTCAATTCTTTTGGTCCTGTGTAACCTGCTATGGAAGAACCCCTTTAGTGCCAGAAGCTGCTTAGGCACCACAAATTAAGTCTGATTTAAAGCTTCATGTGTAGGGCACCCACAGCCTCTGTCAGGCATGAGACAGAAAGCTGATCCTGTCCCTCCAGACCAAGCCTTTGCTTCTTCATTTCCAAGGCAGTTTCCAATAACAGGTTTCTTCACAGGCTGCAGAAAGAATCTGGAGAGAGTATTTGAAAAATGATCCTCCATCCATCTATTAATATATATGAGGTGTCTTAATTATCAGCTCTTGAAAATCTAGAGGTGACTTGCTTTTTTGGAACGAAAGGGCAAGTTGGTGTTTATGTCTACAAATGACTCTGCAGAGCAGTCACAATTTCTTAGCAAAGGTTGATATATACCAATCTATCAATGATCTTTGTCAATTCCATGATAAGTGCCTAGCTGTGGGCTAGATATTTGGTATAAGAGAAGTATAAGCATTAAAAGACCTGGTGCTTTCTCCCAGTGAGCATTAAAGTTTAAAGGAGACAAGATCTACACAGTTGAAAAAAATATATAGAAAGAACAAGGTAAAGCAGGGTGGTACAGTCATGCTTACAATGGGATTTAAAAGAAGGGAGAGACTATTATTGACTAAATTAGCTGGAAAAAGCTTGACAAGACTCTGCCTAGACAAAAGGAAGAAGGGAGAGTTTTCTAGGAGGGAAGATAAGAGCAAGTCTTTGCAGAATGTGTGAAAGAGAGACACTGAAGAGACTGGTTTTGGAATGAAGGATACAAATGAGGGGATCCTGGGATGTACTTCAAATAACTTCAGAAGTATCTCATTCCAAGGATTAACATTGAAGGCAAATTCTATGTAATAGTGAACACTGGCAAAACAAAAATAATAAATTCAGGTGACAGAAATCACTACCTTCAAAAGTTTTATTTAGTTAAAATTATTAAAAAGTAATACTAGAAAAAGTTTGGAAGTTGTTACTTTCATCACTACAACAAGGAAAAATATGAACAAAGTGAAAATCAATAAATCTTCTTAGATCCATCAGAAAACTGATGTCACAGGGCAAATTACTGCCCCCCAAAACTTGAGATAGAATCAAATACTGAAAGTCACAGTGTACTGGGAGCAGAAACCCAGGAGCAGGAGACAGGACCAGTAGAAACACTTACACAGTAATTGATGAGTCACTGCAGACCCAATATGGACTAGCTTGAGAGTTACAAACTCCATGGGATCTAATATTAGGGGTCTCCCACACTTTTGTGAGTTTTGCTTCCAGGAGCCCTACCAGGGTCTCACACTGAAACTTAGGGAAAGTTCTCTTAGGCTTCTGGCGAAGGAAAAGGAAAAGTAACTATCTTGAAATGAGCCAGAGCACTCTGTTCTCCTTAACAAAGGCCTGCCCTCAAGGTAAACTCTTTTACAAGAGTTTAAACTACTTGGATTTACCAAACCTAGCTGAGGGAGGGTAAATACCCAACTCCAACCCCCTCAAGCTTTCCTGTCTCACCTAAAGAGGGGAGGAAAGCTGAGAAGCACTTGTGAAGGTCACATCCCAGAGGCACAGGCTCACTAAAAGACTAAGACTTCAAGCTAGAATTAGAGAATAGTATACTGCATCAATCAGGCTCCAGTATGATAACAAGGACTGAAAGAAGTGCAAAGCTCAGACCCTATTTAAGAAGCAGTTTCCAGGAAAACCCAAAGAAAACAGGGGAGACATAAACAAGTACACTATAGAAAATTTTAATGTCTTCCACATGCAAATATGGCAAACTGTAAACCCAGCCTAACTCCTAGTCATATAAATATAAAATCTCACACTAAAGGCCTAGTTACCTCAGTTTCTTTTAACTGATACATCATATGTGGTTTTCAACAACAACAACAAAACTACGAGGTATGTTAAGAAGCAAAAAAGAAAAAACACAGTCTGAAGAGACAAAGCAAGCATCAGAAACAAATTTGGATATGGCACAGATTTTGGAATTATTGGACTGGGACTATAAAATAACTATGATTAATATGTTAAGTGATCTAATTGGAAAAGTAAACATAATACATCAACGGATAGGTAATGTAACCAGAGAGATGTAAATTCAAAAAAAGAATCAAAAGGTAATGCTAAAAATCAAAACATTGTAACAGAAATAAAGAATCCCTTTCATGAGCTCATCAGTAGACTGGACATGGCCAAAGAAAGAATCACTGATCTTGAAGATATGTAAATAGGAACGTCCTAAACTGAAATGAGAAGAGAAAAAAGCACGGAAAAAATGGAACAAAATATCAAACATCTGAGGGATAATTACAAAAGGTGTAACATACATGTAATGGAAATACCAAAAGAAGAACAAAGAGAGAAAGCAACAATAGAAATATTTGAAGTATTAATAGCTGAGAATTTTCTAGAGTTAATGCAGACACCAAAGCACAGATGCTGGAAGCTCAGAAAATACCAAACGGGATGAATACTAAAAAATCTACACTTTGACATATCATATTCTAACTGCAGGAATCAAAGACAGAGAGAAAATCTTGAAAGAATCCAGAGGAAAAAAGATCTTACCTATAGAGGAACAAAAATAAGACATACGTTAGACTTCTTTTAGAAATCATGCAAGCAAGAAAACAGTGGAGTAAAACATTTAAAGTATTTAAAGAAAACAACCACTAACCTAGAATACTGTATCCATCTAAATTATCCATCAAAATTGAAGGAGAAATAAAGACTTTCTCAGACAAATGAAAACTGAGGGAATCTGCTGCCAGTAGACCTGTCTTGCAAGAAATTTTAAAAGAAATTCTTCAGAGAAAATGAAAATGACAGAGGTCAGAAATTTGGATCTACATAATGAAAGGAAGAGTGTTAGAGAAGGAACAAAGATAAAATAAAATATTTATTTTTCCTATTCATAATTGATCTAACAGGTAATAGTTTGTTTAAAATCATAATAGCAATAATAGCAGTTATAGGAAGAATAAGTTCTGAGGATCTAATGTACAGCATGGGGACTACACTTAATAATATGGCACTGTATACTTGAAAGTTCTGAGAGTAGATCTTAAGTATTCTCATCACATTAAAAAAAAGAGTTGGGGTTGGCCCAGTGGTGCAGCAGTTAAGTTCGTGTGCTCTACTTTGGTGGCCTGGGATTTGTTGGTTGGGATCCCGGGCATGGACCTACATACTGCTTATCAAGCCATGCTGAGGCAGGCATCCCACATATAAAATAGAGGAAGATGGTCACAGATGTTAGTTCAGGGCCAATCTTCCTCAGCCAAAAAAAAAAGAGGAGAATTGGCAGTGGATATTAGCTCAGAGCTAATCTTCCTCAAAAACAGGTGATGGATGTGTTTATCTTGATCTTGATAATCATTCTACAACGTAATGTATATTAAATCATCACACTGTATACTTTAAACATACACAATTAATTTGTCAATTATTCTGCAATAAAGTGAAAAAATAATATCATCAATGTATTTGGTGATTATAGCTTATGGATAAGTGAAATTAATGACAGCAATGTTAAAAGTGACAGAATGGAGGAATTGAGAATATTCTGTTATAAGGTACCTTACCACCTGTGAAGCAGTATAATATTATTTTAAAGTGGATTTAGATTAGGTGTAAATGTGTATTGCAAACTTTAGGGCCACTGCTAAATTTTTTTTAAGTACAATTGATATGCAAAGAGAGAAGAGAAAATAAAATCATATCAAATGCTCAATTAAAACCAGAGAAGGCATGAAAAGGTAATTAAAAAAATAATCTCATTCACAATAGCAACAAAAATAATAAAATACTTAGGAATAAACTTCACCAAAGAGGTAAAAGACATGTAGAGTGAAAACTATACAACATTGATGAAGGAAATTAAAGGAGACACAGATAAATGGGAAGACATCCTGTATTCATAGATTGGAAGAATTAATATTGGTAAAATGTCCGTATTATCCAAAGTGATCCATAGATTCAGTGTAATCCTATAAAAATCCCAATGGCATTCTTCACAGAAATAGAAAAAACAATCTTAAAATTCACATGGAATCACAAAAGGCCCCAAAGAGCCAAAGCAGTCTTGAGCAAGAAAAAAGCTGGAGGTATCACACTTCCTGATTTCAAATTATATTACAAAGATATAGTAATCAAAACAGTATGGTACTAGCATAAAAACAGATGTATAGACCAATGGAACAGAATAGAGAGCCCAGAAGTAAATCCACACATCTATGGTCAACATATCTTCAAAAAGCGTGCCAAGAATACACAACGGGGAAAGGCCAGGCTCTTCAATAAGTGGTCTAGGAAAAGCTGTATATCCACATGCAGAATAATGAAATTGGATCCTCATCTCACACCGTATACAAACATCAACTCAAAAAGGATTGAAGACTTAAACATACGGCCTGAAACCACAAACTTACTGGAAGAAAACAAAGGGAAAATCTTCTTGACAATGGTCCAAGCAATGAATTTTTATATATGACACCAAAAGCACAGGCAACAAAAGTGAAAAAAAGGACAAGTGGGATTGCGTCAAACTAAAAAGCTTCTAAATAGCAAAGAAAACAATCAAGAAAGGGAAAAGGTAACCTACAGAATGTGAGAAAATATTTGCAAACATATATTGATAAGGAGTTAATATCCTTATCAATCCTTATCAAGGAGTTAATATTCCAAAATATATAAGGAATTCATAACTCAATATAAAAACAAAATAAAACAAAACAAATAGCCTGATTTAAAAATCAGCAAAGGACCTGAATAGACATTTCTCCAAAAAAGACATACAAATGGCCGACAGGATATACAAAAAGGTGCTCAACCTCAATATCATCAGGGACTTGCAAATCAAAACCACAATGGGTTATCATCTCACACCTGTTAGAATGGCTGTTATCAGAAAGACAAAAGACAAGAATAGTTGGCCAGGATGTGGAGAAAATGGAACCCCTGTACACTCTGGTGGGAATGTAAATTGGTGCAGCCACTATGGAAAACAGCACAGAGATTCCTCAAAAAATTAAAAACATAACTACCACATGATCCAGCAATCTCACTTCTGGGATATCCAAAGGAAATGAAATCAGGATCTTGAAGAGATACCTGCATCCTCGTGTTCATTTCATCATTATTCACAGCAGCCAAGAAATGGAAGCAACCTAAGCGTCCATGAACAGATGAATAAATTTTAAAAATGTGGTTTATATATACAATGGAATATTATTCCGCCTTAAAAAATAAGGAAATATTACCATTTGTGACAACATAAAGGAACCTGGAGAATATTATGCTAAGTGAAATAAGTTCGACAGAGAATAAAAAAATACTATATCACTTATCTGAGGAATCTAATAAAGCCAAACTCATAGTAACAGAGAGTAGAAGGGTGGTTACCAGCAGCTGGAGGGTGGAAGAAATGGTGAGATGCTAGTTAAAAGGTACAAACTTTCAGTTATAAGATGAATAAGTGCTGGAGACCTAATATACAGCATAGTGACTACAGTTAATAATACTGTATTTTATACTTGAAATTTGCTAGGAGAGTAGATCTCAAGTGTTCTTACCACACACACAAAAAAATGGTAGCTATGCGTGGATGGATATGTTAATTAGCTTGATCATGGTAATCATTTCACAATGTATACATATACCAAAACAACACATTGTACACCTTAAATATATACAATTTTTATTTGTCAATCATACCTCAATAAAGCTGGAAAATATTTTTTTAAAATTCCAGCATGAAACAGAGGAAAGAGATTTGATTCCCCCCAAAATAAAATAAAATAAAACACCTAATTCCAATTTCTATTCATCATGAATGGTCCCTTAAACCAAAGTGAGTGCTTCTTTGATGTCTAGGTTATCTTACAAAGACTTGGGGTCATTATTCTGAGTATGAGTAATCACTGAAATGATGATTGAGAATATCAAGAATAGGCAGTATGTTAAAAAAGACCTCTTAATTAAATAAAATCTTTCTTTTAGTGTTATTTGCTTTTTTTTTTTTTTGCCTGTTAAAGTCTTATTAGTCAAATGTCAGAATCAAGCCTGTAATCTGACAAAATCAGATTTATTGACTGAATGCATTGAGGATGGGGCACTCCAGAGGAATTGTGGCTTGTTCCTTGATTGAAGAGAGGAAGAAAGCATCTATTGTAATGTTTGGGTTTCCACTGAAAGATTCTGAGGGGAGTCCAGGGAAGCCCTGATAAGTTCTGAATGGGTTGGAATTTTTAAGGAGGGATCGGGAGAAGAGGGGATTGACTAGGAGTTGTATACTGTCATGAGACGAGGGCGGCTTAGTAATTGGGTACTTCCAGTAGTATATGAAAATAACAAAGCAGGTCTGGGCATCACTGGTAAGAAGCAGTAATCACTCAGTGGAGGTGGGGATCGTTATGGCATTTTACAACTGCTGCATGACCTTGGGAGAAACAGTGTTTTTTGTTAACTTTGCAGCTGGCTTTATCTGTCTGTCCTCCCAGCCTGATTAATAGCAGGGCTGCTTATTCTCAGTCCAAACTAATTTTCACTCCTTCAGTCCCGGGCAGGTTTTGACTCTTTACGGCTAAAATTGGAGCACAAGAAAACATTCTAGGCAATTGAAGATTCTTGCTAGTTGTGTTTTGATTAATTGAATCTAGCTCCACTGAAACTGTGAACCATCTCTCCAAGAACAGCTTTTCCTCAGTCTTTAAACCTCAGTTTTTTTATCTGTAAAATAAACTGAAACTATTTATCTCAAATGGTTACTAATGAAAATCCAATGTAATTTAGGATGCCAAAAGGTTTTTGCAATCTACTGTGTAGTATAAAATCATGAAGAGGAATTATCATTATTAATATTACTATTTTCTTGTCTAGAGCAGCTTACAATACAAAACACCATATTTGAGACTGGGCATCTAGAGTCTACTCAGTAAATGAGGAGGGATAACAAATATGTCTTAGGTAGTCTTTAAATATTTTATCCATAGGTCAAGGCTAAGACCAACCATGGAAGTGGAACTGTAAATAGTACAGTCACCAGTCCTCTAAAGATCATCCTTCAGATAAATGGCAATTAAGGCTGCCCCTAGGTAAAACTATGCTGCTTATGAAGTTTACGTTTCCATTGAAGCCTCCTCATGACTTACAAAATCTACATTCACGTATAGGTACGATGAGATTTGAAACTGATTTAAATCAAAAGCAAAATGATTGATCAGTGTTCTTTCTTCCAGTGGGATAAGCTGAGAGTGGGAGAAAAGAAGAACTGGGGTGTGTGTGTGTGTGTGTGTGTGTGTGTGTGTTGTTTTCTTTTGTTTTGGGGAACAATTTTTGGAAGCTCAATTTTGGGAAGACCAGGGCAGGTGGGGTGCTTCGAAGCACTAAAAAAGTGTGGTGAGAAGTTGCCAAAGCAGAGCCCATCACTTCGCACTGGCTGCCTGGGACTTCAATAGTCTCCTCTATACATTAGGGATAAAGTACATAGTCACAGCTCCCTTTTTAAAAAATTGGTGAGTTATTAATAGGTTATTTTGGGTCTTTAATATAGACTCACTTTATTACAAAAATAAAATATTTTCCTACCTGTATCACTTTCCCTCCTTTATTAAGAGCATTTCACTCATTCAGGAATAGTATGTTAAGGTAAAGGGATTTCACCCAGACGGACAGAAAATGGTGGAAGCAGGAGTGAAAAAACCAAAACTAAAAACAAAGCCCATATTCAACTTGTAGCCTTTCAGGAATTGAAAGTAAATGAAATAATTTGCATTTTAAGAAGCTTGTCTGGAAAACCTTAAGATAAATTGAATATGTTTTTCAGGTCAAGAATTATGAAAGATTTGGTAAACTGTTTTATGGTATTGCCTGAGGAAAAAAAAAACATTAGATATTGATAGGGAGATTTGTAGAGTGGGATTTATAATTGGAAATTACTCTCTATTGGGGTAAAGCAATTGCATTGAAATTCATGCAGTCTCCTTCAACAATCAGATCCAATTCACAATCCTGCAGGCAAGTTTAAAGACTATTATTTCTTGTTTAATAGGACGGGTTCAATTTCTCTGGCATTTTTTACTAGCACTGTGGAATATGTACCTCATTAGCAAATTCTTTTTTTTTTTTAATTCTCAAGCCTCTGGTACGATTAATTAAAATGAAGTTCTGTAAAGGTATGGAACTGGGTTGGACTTCTTAGAATGCTCACACCCAAAGACTACTCCTTTTGATGAACTCTCTTATCCCACCTTGCAAGCTGTTCCCATTAACCTTTAACAAAGGGACAGAAATTAGGAAGTCCTCTCCTACTGATGGTTTCCACTGGGCCTCCTCCATATAATTGACTTCTCTGAATAGACATGGTAGAGCTTGTAGAGAGCAGCTTGTTGTAATGACTTTAAAACGGTTGATAAAAATAACCAAATTTGCACAATTGCAGCTTATGCTACTGCACACACCAAATTCCCTTAACATCCCTACAAATGATGTCTTCTGGGGTCAGTGGAAAGGCTGTGATACAGTTATATGGGATAGGCTGGCAGTTGTAAATGGATACTACATTTGGGTTCAGGTTTCCTTAGAGCTGAATCTCTTAGCAACGTCAGAGACTTGGGAGGGCTATGCCAATTTCTGCTTAAAGGGAAATAAAGGGGGATCTGTATGCCCAGAGTGGAGTCTGAGTACTTTGGAAATAGGTTGCAAGTCAGGAGATGCAAAGAACCTTGGTGGTCAACGTAACCCAAACAACAAACAAATGAGAACTCCAAAACACTGGTCAGGATTTGATCAAATATGCTAGTGAAGTTGCAGGCCAACTGCTGAATACAGAGGTTGCACTTACTGTAATCTGAGTGACATAATTTGCATCAAGTTTTTGGTAAATATCCAAGCTTTTTCCCTAGGTAGATTTCTTTTTTGAAAGTCCTCTATTCCTCTGGGACAATACTAAGAGATAAAAGTCGCAACACATTTCTAGGATCAAGCTGCTGCCCAGGAAACGGAGAACCTAGGCGGCATGCTCAGTCTTCCTTCCAGATCCAGTGCCTCTGTGGCAGCTTCTCCACAAATCAACTGCTTGCGAACAATTTATTTACATCCTTTTTTCTTAGATCTACTGGGCAGTGTACTTCTGACATGCATGCACAACACCAGAGCTATGATTCAATTAAAATATGAACAAATACAATACCCTGAGGGAGAGCTATGCATCCAGAAGGAAATTTTGTTTCCAGAAATGCTTTTGAGAAGAATCCTCTACTTAACATTTTCAGTGTTCTGCTGTCAGAACTGTTCCCCTTGGAGAAAATGTGTGGGCTATGAAAGAATGCAGATCTTCTCTTGGTTGAACTAATGGTATGATTAGCAATTTTTTTCGATGAAACTACTGGATTTGTTCCAATCTGCCATGCTGTGTAAAAATCTTGTATGCTTTCTTTCAAGGACATTGGTTTTGGAGGCTAGAAGACAGAATCTAGTAATTAACTCCTGTGTTAGCATAAATGGCCATAGCCTGAAGGAATTCTCACACCCACACAAGCTCCCAAAGAGATCATAGGTCACACAATTAACATTACAAAATGGCTGACTGTGTGTTGATTTTGGCCAGGAATCCCTGCCTCTTCCTTTGCACTACTCTGAAGGTGTCTCTAGTTAGCTAGTAGGATTTTGTGAAAATTTCAAAACAAATTCCATGTTAGCTTCCTCCACTGCAAATATAGGTACGTATCCTTTTTTACCGGGCGGTTTCGGGAGGGTGGAGAAAGGATGTAAGAAAATCAAATAAATAAGGGCATTCTGCAAGTCCTGAAAGTTGACTTCCTATAGTGTCACCAACTAATTGCACCCAAGGAACTCAAGGGTGGGTTTGGAAGCCTTTAACTAACTGTTTAAAAGATGTAATCCCCAACCACTCTGAAGCAGACCAAGCTCCATCACAGAGCGAGGCCTATGACTTTTGCCTTATTTATTTTTTTTTTTTGAGGAAGATTAGCCCTGAGCTAACTGCTGCCAATCCTCCTCTTTTTGCTGAGGAAGACTGGCCCTGAGCTAACCTCCATGCCCATCTTCCTCTACCTTATATGTGGGACACCTACCACAGCATGGCATGCCAAGCAGTGCCATGTCTGCACCCGGGATCTGAACCGGCGAACCCCAGGCCACCAAGAAGCGGAACGTGCAAACTTAACCACTGTGCCACCAGGCCGGCCCCCTGCCTCATTTTTAATGCTAAGATCTCTTTTCTGGGAGGAGCTTAGGCCTTATCACCATAACCTGCAGTGTATGTGGAAGCATGTTTTCCAACTGAGCCTGCGCAAGTGAATACCCACTTCTTCATTTGAATATTCATTCCCATCCAAAACAAAAAGTCCCTGCTTCCCCTTGTTCGGGGACACAACAACTTTGGAAATGATTCTGCGTGTCCTCCTATTTGCTGCAAATATACCCTACTTTGTGTGATGACTACTTCTGGTAGAGAGTCTGATTTAACTTGCCAGGAGGTGAACCCACTTTGGTTTCGATAACAATAGCACTTACTATCTGGTTGACTCATTTGGCACCAAATATAGTGGCTTGGATTGGCTTGAAGTGTTTCACACATGTATGCTTTGTCTGTCACACGCTAATCATTTGCTGCTAAGAGCAGCAGCAGTGCCTAACTTTTCTTTTGTAAAATAGTATAACCACTTTGGAATATAGTTTGGCAGATTCTTAAAAAGTTAAGTAGTCCCGGACAAGAAAAAGGACAATAGGTAAAAACTAAGGAAATTTGAATAAAATATGGACTTTAGTTAATAATAATGTATCAATTTTGGTTCATTAATTGTAACAAATGTACCATGGTAACTTAAGATGTTAATAAGAGGGAAAACTGCGTATGGGGTGTATAGGAACTCTCTATACGAATGTTTGTCCGGTCGTCACACCCCCCCACCCAGCCCCCACTTGCCAATTCATATGTTGAAATCCCAATCCCTAATGTGATGATAATAGGAGATGAGGCTTTTGGGAGGTGATTAGGTCATGAGAGAGGAACCCTAATGAATGGAAATAGTATCCTTATAAAAGAGACTCCAGAGAGCTCTAGAGCTCTATTGCCTCTTCTACCGTGTGAGGACATGTGAGGGTACAGTGAGAAGATGGCTTTCTATGAACCAGGAAGTGGGCTTGCATCAAACATTGAATCTGCCTGTGTGTTTTGATCTTGGACTTCCCAGTCTCCAGAACCAGGAGAAATAATCATTTGTTGTTTAAGCCACTCAGTCTCTGGAATATTTGTTATAGAAGCCCGAGCTAAGACACTATCTTCACAATTTTTCTGTAAATCTAAAATTATTCTAAAAACTAAAGTTTGTTTTAAAAAAAGAGCTAAAGAGAAAGAACTAAAAAAGTTAAACATACACCTACTATATTATTAAGCCACTCCATGTCTAGGTATTTACCCAAGAAAAAAGGAAATATATGTACATACAAAGGTGCATACATGAATGTTCCTAACAGCTTTATCTGTAATAGCCCCCAAACTGGAAATAACCCAAATGTCCATCAACAAGTTAATGGATAACCAAACCAAAATATTTATATCCACATAATGGAATACTACTCATAATAAAAAATAATGAACTATTGATACATATATCAAGATGGATGAATCTCAAAATAATTGTATTAAGTCAAATAATCCAGACAAAGAAGACTACATGCTACAGTATTCCATTTATATGAAACTCTAGAAAATGCAAACTGATTTACAGTGACAGAAAAATCAGTGTTGTTGTGGAAGAAGGGCAGGAGAAAGAGATTACAAAGGGGTACCAGTAAACTTGCAGGTGGTTGATATGTTCATTATCCTGATTATGGCAATGATTTCATAGGTGTATACATATAGCAGTCAGCTCTTACAGATTGCACACTTTAAATTGTGTATTATTTATTGTATGTTAATTATACCCCCTAAAATGTGTTTATTTAAAAAAATCCAGTCAGTCATGTGCAGAAAAAGGGCGATAATTATATTAGGCTCATATAACTACTACATTTGATCATGAAATATAGCTCTGAGCTATTTGGTACCAGAAATTTTGCTACTATGTACCATTGTACCTATCATTTGCCCTTTGGGGACCAGTTTCTTTCTCTGAAAAATGAAGAGTGACTCAAAGTCTTTTATAGGTGGATACATTGAGAATAATTCTAAACACATATCTTGTAAAATAATTTAAAAGAAATTCAGTTGCATTAATTTCATAAACCTTAACTTGAAATTGGCTAGTAATGTAATAGTAATTACTAAACTCAGAATCTTAACGTTTAAATGAGAATTAATAGTTAAGAATTATTTGTAATATATTGATTTTTTCTGAACATCTGTTCTACGCCAGGCAATCAATTCAAAGTCTTTTTTTTAAACAGCTTTATGAGATATAATTTAAATACCATACAATTCATCCACTTAAAATGTACAGTTCACTGTTTTTTAGTATATTCACAGGTATGTGCAACCATCACCACAGTCAATTATGTAACATTTTTATCACCTCAAAAAGAAGCCTCAGACTGCTTCTGAGGGTTTCCTTTTGGGGTGATGAAAATTTTCTGGAACTAGACAGTGGTGGTGGTTGCACAATATTGTGAATGTACTAAATGTCACTGAATTGTACACCTTAAAAATAGTGCATTTTATGTTATATTGTATCCACCATACCAAAAAACCCCACCCATATTCTTTAGGTATTTACCATATCCCTCTATCCTCCCAGCCCTAACAAACCACTAGTTTACTTTCTGTTTCTGTAGATTTGCCTGTTCTAGATATTGCACATAAATAAAGTCATGTAATATATGGTCTTTTGTCATTGACTTCTTTCACTGAGAATATTTTCAAGGTTCATCCATGCTGTGGTGTGTATCAGTACTTCATTCTTTTTATAGCTGAATAATATTCCATTGTATGAATATACCACATTTTATTCATCCATTCTTCAGTTGATAGACATTTAGGTTATTTCCACCTTTTGCCTATTGTGAATAATGATGCTGTGGACATTTGTGCACAAGTTTTTGTGTGGATCTATGCTTTGATTTTTCTTGGTTATATACCTAAGATGGGAATTGCTGATTCAACCATTTGAGGAACTGCTAGACTGTTATCTAAAGTGGCTGCATGATTTTACACTCCCAGCAGCAGTATATGAGGGTTCCAATTTTTCCAAATCTTCGCCAACACTTGTTATAATCTCACTTTTTGATTATTGCCATCCTAGTGAGTATCAAATGTTGTCACTGGATTTTGATTTGCATTTTCCTGATGACTAATGATGTCAGGCACCTTTTCACGTACTTTTTTCCTAGAAATATGATCATATAGTCAATATTTTTCTTAGGCTCTCAGGAGGGACATGGACCCTCAAAGTTATGAACCCCTAGAGTGGAGTTATTGGATGGAAACATGAAGAAAAACTGTCATGGCAGTTATTATAAATTACACTTAATCATAGTAAGTAATATAAAGTATACTTGCTTCTTTTACACTGCTATATATTCAGTAAGAAAAGTGAAAGAATATATTTTAACCTTAGTTGCACTGAAATATTGAATTGGTTTCCACTACATGATTCTTAATGGGAAGGAGGAAGAGTCAGAATTTCTATCAGAACGAGAAATGTACCTCATACATTACCATCCCTGAAATCAAAGGGCAACCCCACAGACTAAGTGAAGTAGGAAAAATTACCAATCTTTTATTTGTACAAATGCAATCATACTAAATAGGATTAGAAAACTAATAGAGTAGATATCTATATACCAGGGAGGTATCTGTGTAACAGGAGAGTAAGAAGAGATCTGGGGATGCTAACCTGACAGTCATTTTCAGGATGAGCAGTGGGTACTGGGAAAAATAAACACTATTCAATGAGAATTAACATTTATTTTGGGGAGTACTAGCTTAGTACTGCCATCCCAGCTTTACATCTATGACGTATGAAAGATGTCTGTTCCCAGAGAGTAAATGAGCACTTGCCCAGCGGTCTGAGGAGTCATCTACAAAGTTTGGATCTTTGCTATGACTGGATGGAGTAACAGTGACCTAAGCTTTGGAAACTCAAAGGAATTTGCTTAGGCAGCTTTGAGGGGGTCATTACGCCCCATGGCATATTTTTACAATCTGAGAAAATTTCCTTATATTGGAAGCTTACACATTTGCATTTCTTGAGGCAGCCAGCCTCACTTTCTCCACCAGATCAGCTTTTAGAAAATGGAATGATTTGGAGTTGCAATGAAAATCCAGGCAGAAGCTCTTCTAGGATGTTCCATTGCTTAACTACAAAGACAGCAAAGAAAAATAAGCAATTCAAGTTCTGTACCTTATTTCACCTTCTCTGATGTGACCTGCCAGTTCTTCAATAAACTTCTCCCCTTTCATCCAGTAGATCATCGGTCCAGACTCTCCACTGAATCCAAAGAATGCTTTGCAAGGGATGTTCAGAGGCTTACCTGAGAATGACAGAGAAAAAGAAATGAGCAATGGTTCCTAGTTATCACTGGGAGACAGAAAAGGACCATTTAACATCCAAAGGAAAATTCAGAGGTGACCCATTTTTGACTCTTCTTCCAATCTTCTTATCAGTGTACATGAGAAAAATTTAAAATAGTTATAAGGGTTTCTGGGAAATTTTAAAACAAGATATTATCAAAAATGAGAAAGTAAAGAGAGTTACTCAGTTTTTAGAACTGCTTATTTTTACTGGCTCCTTCCTAGGAACTAACATAAAAGGATCAAATGAAAAGAACCCTCTTTTATTTTGATTTTTTGAGAGTATTAATTACTGCTTACTTGGACTTGCTTTTGAAGTTAACATTAATCAAAAGTATAAGTTAATTTTTGCTTGGTGAAAACCACATAACAGACTATCCACTATTATGAAGATTGCATAGGGAAATTTTATTTATTCTGATGATTGTCTAGTCTAAGAAAAATTGGATAATACAAATCAAAGGAAGAATTTTTTAATTACAAAAATATCTATAAAAAGTACATGCAGGGAAAACTCAGTCTAACCATAACTTCTATATTCTTTGTGTCACCCACAGTACTTAAATAATTCTAGGAAATACTACAGTGCTTTTTATTATGCATCATTGTGATTATAGCCAAAAATTTTGTTTTAATTATAAATTTATCATTAAATACATAAGCAATTATTTTTTGCTGGCATTGATTTTATTTTCTTCTGGTAAAGAGGATCAGAAAGGGAAGAATGCCATAGAGTGCACAATCTTGATATTTCTGACAAAGAAATCCCCCAATTAATAAATGGTAATAGGGCATATCATTTTCTCTATAATATACAATTTTTGCCCTTGTTGGAGCACTAGATAAAGCAATTTCAAAAATATTCTTCCTTGTAGAGTACATGGTGGACTTGTTTCCATGATCACACTGAGCCACGGACAAATTCTCCATTCTATTCTTAAATTGATCCAAAACTTCTATGTTCTAAGAATCATTACTTTCTGGGACCCTTTCTATATAACCACCATAACTAGCAGACGGCTTTCTTTGAGGACCATTTTCACAAAGAAACAGTTTTCATGGGAGTTAGGGTCTATTCTAAGACATAGTAGAAATTAAGAAAACCTCATAGACATGTGAATGTAGGGTGATAGGCTGGGCTTAACTATAATAAGTGACTTGTTGGCAAATATTGGTCTTTGTATAGTGGAAATTTATCTCAGCAAAATGACATGTCGTGGACTTTTGAGATTATTCAATTACTGTCAAAACTTGATATTAATAATCTATCATACATTTCTAGTGCAAATCTGAAAAAAGGTTATTCATTGTTGCTTTGAACATGTGCTCTGTGATATAAGCTTGAGCAAAAATGAAAGATGGCCTCGTATAGTGGAAACAGCGCTGGACTAAGTGTTAGTAGATTTGGATCCTAGTTTTGGATCTATCGTGAAAAAGCAGACCAGCTGGCCCTGGGAAGATTACCTAACCTTTTACAAACCGATTTTTCACATATGTAATGAGAATGGTAATAATACTCGGGAAGCTCAGATATGACAGTGTCTACAAAAGTGCTTGGTGAACTCAAAAGTCCCATCCAAATTTAGCATGGTGGTGTTTCTCCTTCTGAAGCTTGGTCTTTCAAGAAGTCAGATTTGAAGCATAATATGAATGTGGATAATGAAATAGATAAATTTTCATGTTGACCCTGCCAATCTCATGTCTTTCTTTTATTTATGAGCTCCTATGGGTTAATATGTTCTCTTATCAATGCTCTATAAATACTTCCTGGATTCTAGAGTAGGTGTGATTCATCCAAACAGGCCTTGTGCCCTCTAAGCCTGAACACAGGGTCTTTTCTATGCCTTACTACTCTTCATTCCCATGAAACTGTCAAACCAGATGGCAGAAAATCCAGAGACTGCAATAAACTTTATTATAAGGAATTCCGGTTGCTAAAACTACCAGTATGTACATTTATACATACAAATTCTAGTTGTCATTCCTTTGGGCTATGTTGAAAAAATATATCAAGGGGCCAGCCCGGTGGCACAGCGGTTAAGTGTGCACGTTCCACTTCAGAGGCCTGGGGTTCGCCGGTTCAGATCCCGGGTGTGGACAAGGCACCGCTCGGCAAACCAAGCTGTGGTAGGCGTCCCACATATAAAGTAGAGGAAGATGGGCATGGCTCTTAGTTCAGGGCCAGTCTTCCTCAGCAAAAATAGGAGGATTGGCAACAGACGTTAGCTCAGGGCTAATCTTCCTCAAAAAAAAAATCAAATAAAATAACTTTTAGTGATTCCTAGCATGTGAGTGCTCAGGCCTGGTTTGATTTTAATGGAGGAAGACAATTATAGCAATGGGCAAAAAGGGGCCTCCTTGAAGTGGTCTATCAAAAATGACAATGTCTGCCCTTTCTTTGGCACTACACAATGGGTACTAACTATTGCAACAATTTCTCCTGGGAGTGTTTTTACTCTCCCATCAGTCAAATTCTTATTAAATAAACTCAAGAGACAGATATTTCAGCAGTCTAGTTTCTACAAACACTGAACAAATATCCTGAAGCCTTTTGTCAACAGCCAAAACAGGAAAACCATCCAACCATTATATGCAATACTCTGAGGAGATTCTCAAAATGATCAGTTCTTACGCCAGATAATGAGACTCAATCAGGGTGTGGACAACTCCTCTTCCAAAAGGCATGAGAGGGATCTCTGCATTGATTGGGCAAATAACCTAAAACAGAATCTCTCCAGGCATTTCTAAAATTTGGCTTATGTGCATGTGTAAACTCCAATCTACCATTTGCATCTGTTTGCTACTCTATTGTTTTGCCTCTGGACATTTTCAAAATCATTCCTATGGTACCGTATGCTCTACTTGTAGAGATGACCAACTCACATTTGTCTAAAGGGGGGGTACTATAGGCTGAAGACTATCAAAATAAAAAGAACTTTATGAGTTTCTGAGTGTTGCGTGCTATTCACAGGTACTGGCTTTAGACACGACTCTCTTTTAGGTTCAACTTGTATTACTAACAATTTCTCCAACACTTTAAGTCTAGACAGTCAACAAAACTTATATGTCCGTACAAAGACTTGTACATGAATTTTCATAGCAGCTTTATTTGTAGTAGCCAAAAACTAGAAACAGTCCAAATGTCCATCAACAGGTGAAGGGATACATTCTGGTACATCCATACAACAAAATATTAATCATGTATGAAAAGGAATGAAGTATTGATGTACACCACAACACAAAGTTTTTCAAAATTTCGAAACATACACTGAAATAAGCCAGACAAAAGAGTACATGCTTTGTGATTCTACTTATATAAAATTCTAGAAAGTTAAACTAATCTACAGTTCCTTAAAAAGCTACACATAGATCTGCCATGGGATGCAGACATCAGACATTCTCTATGAAAGCTTATTCCATACAAAGACTTGTACATAAATATTCATATCAGCTTAATTTTTTAAATTGAGGTATAATTGACAAATAATATTACATGAGCTTCAAGTGTACATCATGATTCAATACTTGTGTATATTACAAAATGATTACCATAATGTGTAGTTAACATCTGTCACCATACATAGTTATAAGTTTTTTTATTTTGATGAGGACTTTTAAGATCTTCTGTTTTAGCAACTTTCAAAATGCAATACAGGGGCCGGCCCTGTGGCCAAGTGGTTAAGTTCATGCACTCCGCTGTGGCAGCCCAGGGTTTCACCAGTTCAAATTCTGGGCACGGACATGGCACTGCTCATCAGGCCACGCTGAGGCGGCATTCCACGTGCCACAACTAGAAGGACCCACAACTAAAAATACACAACTATGTACCAGGCGGCTTTGGGAGAAAAAGGAAAAATAAAATCTTAAATAACAAAATGCAACACAGTATTATTAACTATAATACTGTAGTCACCATGCTATACATTAATCCCCATGACTTATTTATTTTATAACTGGAAGTTTGTACCTTTTTACCCCTTTCATCCATTTCACCCACCTCTCACACCTCACTTCTGGCAACCACCAATCAGTTCTCTATATCTATGAACTTGGTTTCTTCCCTTAGATTCTACATACAGGTGAGATCATATATTACTTGTCTTTCTCTGTATGATTTATTTCACTTAGCGTAAGCCCTTAAGGTCCATCCATGTTGTCGCAAACGGCAGAATTTCATTATTTTTTATGGCTGAACAATATTCACTTGTATAAATATACACACATTTTCTTTATCCATTCATCCATCAATGAACACTTAGGTTGTTTCCATATCTTTGTTATTGTAAATAATGCTGCAATGAACATGGGGGTGCAGATACCTTTTCGAGTTAGTATTTTCATTTTCCCCGGATAATACCCAGAATTGGAATTGTTGAATCATATCATAGTTTTATTTCTATCTTTTTGAGGAACCTCCATACTGTTTCCCAAAGTTGCTGCACCAATTTAGATTCCCATTAGTGATATTGAGCATCTTTTCATGTACCTGTAGGCCATCTGTGTGTCTTTGGAAAAATGTCTATTCAGATCTGTCCATTTTTTAATTGGATTTTTTTTTTTTGCTATTGAGTTGTATGATTTCTTTATATATTTTAGACATTAACCCCCTATCAGATATATGATTTGCAACTATTTTCTCCCATTCAGTAGGTTGCCTTTTCATTTTGTTGATGGCTTCCTTTGCTGTGCAGAAGATTTTTAGTTTAATGTGGTCCCACTTGTTTATTTTTGTTTTTGTTGCCCTTGCCTTTGGAGTCAGATAAAAAAAGTTATCACCAAGACTGATATCAAGGAGCTTACTATCTACATTTTCTTCTAGGAGTTTTATGGTTTCAGATCTCACATTCAAGCATTTAATTCATTTTGAGTTAATTTTTGTGTGTGGTGTAAGATAGTAGTCTAGTTTCATTCTTTTGCATGTGGTTGTCCAGGTTCCCCAACACCATTTGCTTAAGAGACTGTCCTTTCCCCATTGTACATTCTTGGCTCCTTTATCATAAATTAATTGAACATATATGTATGGATTTATTTCTGGTCTCTATTTTCTGTTCCACTGATCTATGTGTCTTTTTTTATGCCCATATCATATTGTTTGGATGACTATAGCTTTGTAAAATAGTTTTATATCAGGGAGCATGATGCCTCCAGCTTTGTTCTTCTCTCTCAAGATTGCTTAGGTTATTCAGTCTTTTGTGCTTCCATACAAATTTTAGAATTGTTGGTTCCATTTCTGTGAAAAAAGCTGTTGGAGTTGTGATAGGGATTGCATTGAATTTGTAGATTGCTTTGGGTAGTATGGACATTTTAACAATATTCTTCTAATCCATAAGCATGGAATATCTTTCGATTTTTTTGCGTCTTCTATTTATTTCATCAATGTCTTACAGTGTTCAGTGTATATCTCTTTCACCTCCTTGGTTAAATTTATTCCTAGGTATTTTATTCTTTTTGATGCAATTGTAAATGGGATGATTCTCTTAATTTCCCTTTCTGATAGTTTGTTATTAGGGTATCAAAATACCACGTTTCTAAATTTCCATATATTGATTTTCTACCCTGCAACTTTACTGAATTCATTTATTAGTTCTAACAGTTTTTTGGTGGAGTCTTTAGGGTTTTCTATATATAGTATCATGTCTTCCGCAAATGGTGTCAGTTTTACTTCTTCCTTTCCAATTCAGATGCCTTTTATTTCTTGTTCTTGCTTAATTGCTCTGGCTAGGATTTCCAATACTACATTGAATAAAAGTGGTGAGAGTGGGCATCCTTGTCTTGTTTCCGATCTTAAAAAAAAGGGTTTCACATTCTCATCATTAAGTGTAATGTTAGCTGTGGACTTGTAATATATGGCTTTTATTATGTTGAAGTATTTTCCATCTATACCCATTTTGTTGAATTTTTATCATAAATGGAAGTTGCATTTTCTCAAATGCTTTTTCTGCATCTATTGAGATGATCATATGATTTTTGTCCTTCATTTTGTTAATGTGGCGTGTCACATTGATTGATATGTGAAGGTCAAACCAGACTTACCTCTCTGGAATAAATCACACTTGATCATGGTGTATGATCCTTCTAATGGCTTAATTCAGTTTGTTAATTTTTTGTTGAGTATTTTTGCATGTATGTTCATCAAGAATGTTGGCCTGTAATTTTCTTTTCTTGTGGTGTCTTTGTCTGGTTTCAGTATCAGGATAATGCTGACCTAATAAAATAAGCTTGGAACTCTTCCCTTCTCTTCTACCTTTTAGATGAGTATGAGAAGAACTGTTATTAATTCTTCTTTGAATGTTTGGTACAATTCACCAGTGAGGCCACTGGACCTGGACTTTTGTTGTAGCGATGGCTTTGATTACTGATTCAATCTCCTTACTAGTAATCAGTCTATTCAGATTTTTCACTTTTTCATGATTCAGTCTTGAAAGGCTGTATGTTTCTAGGAATTTATCCATTTCTTCTATGTTATCCAATTTGTTGGCATAAAATGGTTCATAGTAGTCTCTTATGATCCTTTGTACTTTTGTGATATCAGTTGCAATATCTCCTGTTTCACTTCTGATTTATTTATTCAAGCCCTCTCTCTTTTTTCTTGGTGAGGCTAGCTAAATGTTTGTCAATTTTGTTTACCTCTTCAAAGAACCAGTTCTTAGTTTCATTGACCTTCTCTGTGTCTTTTTAGTCTCTATTTATCTCAGCTCTAATCTTTGTTGTTTTCTTCCCTCTACTAACTTTGGGATTCATTTTTTTGTTAGTTCTTTGAAGTGTAAAGTTAGGTTGCTTATTTGATATTTTTCTTTTAAGAGTAAAGGTAAGTTGCTTATTTGAGATTTTTCTTGTTTCCTGAGGCAGGCATTTATCGCTATGAATTTCCCTCTTAGAACTGCCTTTGCTGCCTCCAATAAATTTTGGTATGTTGCCTTTCCATTTTCATTTGTCTCAAGGTATTTTCTGATTTCTCTTTTGATTATTTCATTGACCCATTGGTTGTTCAGTACCATGCTGTGTAATCTCCACATATTTGTGTATTTCCAGTTTTCTTCTTGTGATTGATTTCTAGTTTCATACTATTGTGGTCAGAAAAGATGATAGATATGATTTAGGATTTTAATCTTCTGAAGTTTATTAAGACTTGTTTTGTTGCCTAACTTATGATCTATTGTGGAGAACGTTCCATGTGCACTTGAGAAGAATGTGTATTCTGCTACTTTTGGGTGGAATGTTCTGTATATATCTGTTAAGTCCATTTGGTCTACTGTGTCATTTAAAGTTAATGTTTCTTATTGATTTTCTGAGTGAATGATCTACCCATTGATGTCAGTGGGGTACTAAAGTCCCTGAATATTATTGTATTGCTGTATATTTCTCCTTTTAGGTCTGTTAATATTTGCTTTATAGATTTATATGTTCCTCTGTTGGGTGTATAAATATTTATAAATGACATATCCTCTTGTTGGATTGACCTTTTTATCATTATGTAATGCCCTTCTTTGTCTCTTACTACAGTCCTTTTTTTAAAGTATATTTTGTCTAAGTATAGCTACACCAGCTTTCTTTTTGTTTCCATTTGCATAGAATATCTTTTTCCATCCCTTCACTTTCAGTCTGTGTGTGTCCTTACATCTGAAGTGAGTCTCTTGTAGAAAGCATAAAGATGGGTCTTGTTTTATTTGTAATCCATTTAGCCACTCTATGTTTTTTGATTAGAGAATTTAGTCCTTTTACATTTAAAGTAATTATTGATAGGTATGTACTTGTTGCCATTTTGTCAATTGTTTTCTGGCTGTTTTATAGTCACTTTCCTGTTTCCTCTCTCTTTCTCCTTCTCTTGCTCTCTTCCTTTTTGGTATGATAACTTTCTTTTGTTGTATTCTTATATTAGTTTCTCATTATTTTTTGTGTATCTACTATAGGTTTTTGCTTTTAGGTTACCATGAGGCTTACATAGAACATCTTATATTTATAACATTCTATTTTAAGTTGATAATAAAAGTATGAATGCATTCTAAATCTCTACATATTTACTCCCCCTTCAATTTTTATCTTTTTGATGTCACATTTTATATCCTTTATCTTGCATATGCTTTAACTAATTATTGTAGTTATAGATATTTTTACTACTTTTGTCTTTTAACTTTCATACCAACTTTATAAGTGATCAATACGCTGCCTTTAGCACAAATTTACCTTTACCAGTGAGATTTATGCTTTCATATTTTTTCATATGACTAATTAGTTCCTTTTCTTTTCAGCTTAAGAAAGTCCATTTAACATTTCTTGTAAGGCTGGTTTAGTGGTGATGAACTTCTTTAGCTTTTGCTTATCTGGAAAATTCTTTCTCTCTCCTTCAATTCTGAATGATAACTTTGGTAGGTAGAGTATTCTTTGTTGGAATTTTTTTTTGTTCCAGAACTTCAAATATATCGTGCCACTCCCTTCTGGCCTGCAAAGTGTCTGCTGAGAAATCTGTTGATTGTCTTATGAGGAGGTCCCTTGTATATAACAAGTTGTTTTTCTTTTGTTGCTTTTAAGATTCTCTTCTTGTGTTTAACTTTTACATGTTATTTATCATGTGTCTTGATGTGGGTCTCTTTTGTATTTCTGTTCTTGGTGTGGGTCTCTTTGTATTCCTGTTATTTGGAACACTCTGGGCTCCCTGGATCTGGATGTCTCTTTCCTTCTCTAGGCTAAAGAAGTTTTCAGTCATTATTTCTTCACATAATATTTCTGTCCCTTTCTCTCTCTCTTCTCCTTCTGGGAATCCTATAATGTGAATGTTAGTCTGCTTGATGTTTCCCATAAGTCCTTTAAGCTATCTTCACTTTATTTCATTCTTTTTTCTTTTTGCTGCTCTTATCGGGTGAGTTTGACTGCCTTGTCTTTGAATTCACTCCTTTCTTCTGCTTCATCTTGTCTGTTGTTCAACCCCTCTAGTGTATTTTTCAGTTCAGTTATTGCATTCTTGGGCTCTGTGATTTCTGTTTGGTACATTCTTATATTTCCTATCTCTTTTTTGAAGTTCTCACTGTTCGTCCATTTGTCTCCCAAGTTCAGTGAGCATCTATATGGGCATTACTTTAAACTCTTTATCAGGTAAATTACTTATCTCTGTTTCATCCAGGTTTTTTCTTGGGTTTTTATCTTGTTATTTAGTTTGGAACATATTCCTTTGTTTGCTCATTTTGTTTGACTCTCTGAGTTGGTTTCTATGCATTAGATGAAACAACCACCTTTTCCAGTCTTGAAGGGGCAGCCTTATGTAGTAGATGAATCTTATCACTCAACCTTTCCCTTTCTCTTGATAGTCTCTCAAATCTTTGTGATTACCTATGCAGCCTATTTTATTTTTAATATCTCCCAGTATTTGAGGAGGTGCCAAGACCTATCACTGTCCCAAATGGAAGTATCACAGTTAGCACCTAGATTCAGGCTGATTGGAAGCCAGATCTTCAAGTGGCAGCTTTTAAAGTATGCAAATATATACGGTCCTATGGAGCTGCAAGCATAAGCCCTGCTGGCCACCAAAGCCAGGCTATTTGGAGGTGTACTCTGGGCAACAGTGGCAAAAATCAAGACTCCAGGCCAGCGTATAAGTTCCTTTCTGACATATTCCAGTGAGCTGAAGTGTGGCAGAGGGAGAGCACAAAGATAGTATCTCCTGACCTACATTTCCTGGGAGTACCTCCAGATGTGTGCCAAACCTGAAGCTTGTCCCTCAGGCCAAAGCTTCAGGACAAGCAAATAGGCTTCTTTCACAGAAAGACTAGAGGTGTGTTTTACCTGTGTAGTGCCCTTGGGGTGGTAGTCTGCAAAGAACTGTTTCTCTGATTGTGATAGTCCCATAGAACCCAGGGACACAAGCCCCCCCTGGCCTCCAGAGCCAAGCAATCAAGTGGCATCTCCTAGGCAGCAACAAAAAAACCAGGGCACTAGATGTAAAACCAGGGCACCAGAGATATCTAAAATTTCTCCTTTGGGAGATACTGGCAGTATGGAGCATGGCAGAGGGAGAGCACAAAAATGGCACCTGCAGGAAAAAGAAAAAAAAGATGGTGTGCACTGGCTTCAGCAAGGCAGAAGGAGAGTGTGAAAATGGGACCCACCATCCTCTCTCCCCAGAGAGTATCTCAACAGGCCCTTGCCCCTCTGGCAGGTGCTTTGAGATTAGCAAATTAATCTCTTCTATGGAAAGTCTGGGTGCTTTTCAAACAGCTCCTGCTGCGTTGGGTCCTTGGGTGAATGAATCCATGCATGAGCCCTTTTAGAGCCATTTCTCAGTTTGCTCCAGCCCTTTGGGTCTCAGGGACATAAGCTCCATTGGTTTTCCAAGCCAGATATTTTGGGGGCTCACCTCTCAGGTGGAGGTCTTAAAAGTTAGGGTGCCCAATGTGGGGTACAAACCCTTCACTCCTCAGGGAAAAGCTCCAGGTTTACGAGTTCCCTCCCAATTGTGGGTAGCTGCATCAGGGGTAGGGTTTATGGTGAGACTGTGTCTCAGCCTCTCCTATCCACTTTGATGTCGTCTTTTTCTTGTGTGTCCAATGTAAAGGAGTTTCTCAGCTAGTTTTCAGAGAAAATATTCCATTTATATTTGTGAATTTGGTGCATCCATTGGAGGAGGTGAGTCCAGGATGTTCCTACGTTACCATCTTGAACCGCCTCCCCATATCAGCATTATTTGTAATAGTCCAAAGCAACTCAAATTTCTATCAACATGTGGGTGGTTACTGATACATACTACAACACGAATAAACCTCAAAACTATTATGCTGAGTGAAAGAAGCCAGACAAAAAATACTGCACATTCTATCATTCCATTTATATGAAATTTCTAGAAAACACATGACAACAAAAACATTAAGCACATAAGGAGGTGCTTATGGCTGGGGTCAGGGATTGGCTGAAAACTTGGAGGAGGAAACTCTTGGGGAATGATGCAAGTTTATTAAAGATGCATTTTGTGATGATGGCTGCACAAATGAATAAATTTACTAAAAGCCATCGAATGGTACACTTAAATGAGTAAACTGTATGATATAGAAATTACAGCTCAATAAAGCTGTTAAAAGTAAAAAAAAAAAATCCACGTCATCAGGAAGTTTACATCTGGGAGGGGAAAGAGGAAGAGGAGAAAGGAAATATACAAAATAAATTAAATACAGTCATGTATCATTTGACAATGGGGATATGTTCTATGAAATGTGTCATTGGTTGATTTCATTGTTACATGAACATCACAGAGTGTGCTTACACAAACCTAGATGGTATAGCTTACTACACACCTAGGCTATAAGGTATAGCCTATTGCTCATAGGCCACAAACCTGTACAGCATGTTACTGTACTGAATACTGTAGGAAACTGTAACACAATGGTATTTGTGTATCTAAACATGGAAAAGGGACAGTAAAAATACAGTACAAAAGATATAAAATGGCACACCTGTATAGGGCACTTATCATGAATGGAGCTTGCAGGTTCGGAAGTTTCTCTGTCTGAGTCAGTGAGTGAGTGAGGAGTGCATGTGAAGGCGTCAGACATTGCCGTACACGACTGCAGACTTTATAAACACTGTACACTTAGGCTACACCAAATTTACAAACAAATATTTTTCTTTCTTCAATAATAAATTAACCTTTGTTTACTATAACTTTTTTACTTTGTTTTCTTAAAGTTTTTAAAACTTTGTGACTCTTTTCTAATAACACAGCTTAAAACACAAACGCATTGTACAGTTGTACAAAAGTATTCTCTTTCTTTATATTCTTATTCTATTAGCTTTATTCCATTTTTAATTTTTTTTAACTTTTTAAGCTTTTTTGGTTAAGAATTAAGACATAAACACACACATCAGCCTAGGCCTACACAGGGTCAGGATCATTAATATCACTGTCTTCCACCTCCACGTCTTGTACTACTAGAAGGTCCTCGGGGGAATAATACACATGGAGCTGTCATCTCCTACAATAACAATTCCTTCTTTGGAATACCTCCTGAAGGACCTACCTGAGGATCTTCTTGAGGAGGTGTCACTCTTTTCAGAAATGTGTCCATGATGATTTGCTTGATTCGTTTCTTTTTTTTTTTATCATAGATTTGCTTGTAAGACAATGTACCATGAATATTCTTTTCTATTAATGAAAACCTTTCAGTGTTGGAGTCCATGTTTTCAAACTTTTCAAGTAGCTTTGTTGAAGCCTACAGAAGTTTGTGCTAAACATTTCACTGTGAATTTTCTTGGAGATTCTTCTTCTTCTCTTACAGTTTCTTTTTCTCTTCTCTCTTCTTCAGCTATGTGTTCCTGTTCCAGCTCCAACAACTTCTCATTAGTCAACTCCTCAGGAACCACTTCTAGGAGCTCTTCGGTGTCATCTCATCCACACACAGGTTAAAGTTGTTTGCCATCTCAACCACAGCCCTGTTGATTTTTGCAACCTCCTCATCCTTCGCAAATCCTTTTAAGTCATGGACGAACCTCGAGTGACTTATTCAAGATGCCATTCATACACTCCTTGGTCACATCACTCTAAGCCAAAGCAAGGTGGTTGATGCAGTCATAGGTGTTGTAATCCTTCCAGGATTGCATCAGTGTCTTCTCAAGGTCTTCTTTAGTTGAAGCAATAGCCTGGGCAAAGGTTGTCCTCAGGTAGTAGGTCTTAAAAGCTGCTATAAATCCTTGATCCATTGGTTGGATCACAGAGGTGTTGTTTGGAGGGAGAAACACTGCTTTGATATTGGGATGAAGATCACCAATAAAAGAAGGATGTCCTGGAGCATTATCAACAATAACAATAAGCAAAATCTTGAAAGGTATATTATTCTCCAAATAGTACGTCTCCTTTTTGCTGGCATAGAAATTCAGGAGGGCATCTTGGAATAGGAGCTGGGTCACCCATGACTTCTTATTGCTTCTGTAGTGCACTGGCAGTGTGGGCTTACTGATATGCTTGAAGGTCCTAGGGTTCTCACTGTGCCAGATCACAAAGGGTTTCATTTTGTAGCCTGCAACATTGTCCCCAAGCAAGACTGTTGTGCCGCACCTAAAAGCCTTGAAACCTCGCATTGACTTGGCCTCCTTATGGATGAAAGTCCTTTTAGGCATCTGTTTCCAGAAGAGAAAGTTTTCATCCATGCTGAATATTTGCTCCAGCAAGTAATTTTCCTCCACAATCAACTTATCTAGAGTTTCCCAAAGTTCTTCAGCTGCCTTTACATGAGCACTTGTGGACTCCCACTCACTTTCACATTATGTAATGAATAATGATTCTTGAATGGTTTAAACCACCCAGAGCCTGCAGTAAATTCAACATCATAGCCTAGTCTAGCCTTTTCTTTCAACATCACAAACTTTTTGCTTTGGCTCTGATAGTCATGGGGCTGAGAGGGATATGCTTCTGTGTCCAGTCTTCAATACAGGTCATAAGAAGTTTCTCCATGTCTCATTTAGGCCCTTCCAAAATTTTTGACAGTCTCATTGCCTTCAATAAAGCATATCATTTAGCAACTTCCATCACTTTGTTCTTGTTCTTCAAGATCATAGCTGTGGTGGAATGGGACATGCTGGACAGGGGAGCAATAACCATCACTTTCAATTTCTTTATCTAGTTCTGCCCCTTCCCCATCCCTTGATGGGTTATGGTTGTTATAAAGGCCACGGATAACCATCAATGCCCTATTCTTGCCATACAGTTGTTCTTCATTCTTTGTTTTTCTCTTTAAACAATTTTCAACAAACCTCTTTTAATGTCTCTTTTAAATTGTCCTATTATCTCTATTTCTTGGGATACAATTTTTTCCATCTGTGTCAGTGGAAACACACTCATGGTGGCTAATTTTTCTTGTGATGTTTGTAATTTTATTACTGTGTTTTTATTTATAGAAGGGATTATTTTCTGTGGGAGTCCTGGGTGTCGAGGGCTGTGAAGGCATTCCCTCAAAGTGGTTCCAAGTTTGCCTCTGCCAAGGCCTTACAAGTTGCACTGGTTTGGAACCAGTTTTTCTGTTAATTTCTTAGCTTCAGGGTTTGTACCACATGGGTTGTGTGAATTCAGAGTCCACACCCATGGTTGGTACAAGTTTAGAGCTTTGATTTCTCTTGAGTGTCTCTTTTCATTCACGGCCATGGTCCTGGACAGAATGTGAATTTCC
The DNA here is from genome assembly GCF_021613505.1 of Equus quagga. NCBI lineage: Eukaryota > Metazoa > Chordata > Mammalia > Perissodactyla > Equidae > Equus > Equus quagga. The sequence continues at coordinate 39,032,466 of NC_060276.1, forward strand.
TGGCTGCTTTCCTGGACCAATGAGCAGAATTTTCTAGTCCCTATTTCACAGAGTGTCAGCTTCATAGGCTGTTTAAGCTTTTAGACTTTTGCTGGGATCTTAGTTATAGCTCTACACTTTACACATATCTGTGGCTCTATGGTCTGACCCTGATTTCAAAACCTTAGACTCTTAAGGTCCATATCTGCTTCTGCTATCCCCAGTAGGTGTTTAGCTTCAGTTTATGCTCCCTTCTCTGGGTTTAAGTTCCCTTTTAATTCTTAAACCCTGGGAATTTCCCTTATTTGCTTTCAAGCTGGGCTAAGCAGATACAATCTTTGTTTTTTGTTTTTTTTTATTTTGACCAGTATTTCTGTGTTTAGACCAAGAGGTAAATCTTCACCATTTCAATTCAGTCTATCATATTAACTAGGTGTCTGAAGTTCCAGCACAGAAATCTGTAAGTTGTATATCTTTAGCCTAAATGATCAAGTTAACTTTATTTCCATTCAAGGAGCTAAATATAGAATTTTTATTCCTGTTACTGCCAGTATAAATGGAGGTTCTCCTTTCTTTCCTAGGCTCACACTTGGATTTGACCTTTACAAGATGAGATGAAAAGAGGAGTGGATAGTTGTGATGCCAATGTAAAAGCCATTCACCTTCCTGCTGTACTTTATGTACTTAAATTTGTAGCTTCAACATTCAAGAGGTTTATTCCTTTGGAAGAGAATTTGTAATAAAGGCACGCACCTTTTGTTTATTGGTCCATTAGGTGCAGAGAGTGTCCTGAGTCACATGCTCCAGTCCAATATGTCAATGTAATAACACATGAAACATAGGGGCATGTTACTTTCAGTTGTGAGAAATGTTTTAAGAAGTTTGTACTAATAATGCACTCAAGTTTGTGAATTAGTTCCTCAAAACATTACAGCAGATCTGAGGCATATTAATGCCATTCTTACTGAAATGCATTCCAGTATGCTTTTTCTTGAGTGAGAGATAAAGGGTGGAGTCATAACTTGCATATGGGGAATGCCTGTTGAGTGTCTTATAGTGAATGTCATCTCTCCAGTGTGTTGAGAGGGAAAAAGTTGAGAACCACTGATTCAGGGGTCTGGTTTTCCTGAGTTGAAGAGAAACATATACACTCTCATTTTGAAAATTTATATATATATGTAAAACAAAACAGCTCAGGTGTGGTTTAATCACAAGATAGCTCTTCATCGCTCACATTGGCCTTTCTATTAGTCATCCAATATGTTAAGTAACCATTTGCAGCCAAAGCTATACTGGTGAAAACACCAAGGTCCTTGATTTCTTTCAGACTGCTGTCTCAAATTGGATGGATCATTGAGATTTAGAAACAGGCTCAGACAGAAATCAACTGACTTTCCTGTGGTAAAATATTGATCCAGCTTTAATGTTGAAAAAAGAATTTGTTTTATAATATGTTAGTATAGTTTTCAATCTACTAGAGACAATGTTGTCGTCTCATTGATATATATCCAGAGAAGAAAGCAGCCTTGACATTCCAGAGTGATCTTGTGTAGTTTTTTCTAACTTCTTTCTAAAGAACCCTCTCCCCATCGTTTTCTAAATTAAATGATGCAAGCACTGAAGTGAATTATAAATTATAGTTGAGAGAAAGCTATTATGAATCTAAAGCCAAGAAGAAAGAATGTTTTTGTTCTAGTAAGATCCAAAGGGATATGAAAAGTTGATGAGGCAGAGACATGGGTTAGTCGTCCCAGATGGTGGGAACTGCAGCAAATTAGGGTTTTCTACCAGGAAAACAGTAAGACGTTGTGAGAGAAGAAAATGGGTACCAAAACTAATTGATCAGAGAGGGAAGAAGACTAGAAAAAAATCCTTGAGTACTCTTAGACTAATCATTTGAAAATGGCTAAAAATATGTGTGTGTGTGTGCGTGTGTGTGTGTGTTTGAGAGAGAGAGAGGTCGAGTGAAACTTTCTACTGTTTCTTGTTTTAAAATTCATGTAAATCCAGAAAATTTTTTAGGGATGGTGGAGAACATGCCCATATTTGGGCATGTCTATGCTAGAGACAAGTAGCACAGCAACAGGCCTCATAGATGAGACAGAACACTGTTTTCATGGTGAAAAGTATAAGCAATGGGGTTTCTTTGGTCTATAACTGGCTCATAGGGATAAGTGGTGCAAACTCCACTGTAGGATGAATTATTTAGAGGTACAGGACTTACCAAGATGTCTCATTAAGTAGCCTCAGTCCCAATACAAGTTTCTGTTACTGAATTTCATCAAGGGTGAATAAGCATAACTCCCATTGTAACTACATATTATGCCCATAAACCTCACTTCCTCCTCTTTCATCTCCTTGTAACAGGGACTGGTTGGCCAGTGTTTGAAGATACTAGTTTTATCAGTCACGTTTCCCATTCAAGGGCACCAGCTGTAGGCAAGGCAAAAACATGTCATGGGAAGAGTACTAGGGTCAAGACACTGAAATTATAGCCCTAGCCATTCCAGTAAGTTGCTGAGGGTATTTAGGAGAATAAACTTGTCAAAAAAATCACAGAAACTTACCGGAAGGGCCGGGGCTATAATTTCAGTGTCCTGACCCCAGTACTCTTTCCATGACTTGTTTCTGCCTAGCCTACAGCTGATGCCCTTGAAGGAGAAATATGACTGATAAAACTAGTATCTTCAGACATTGGCCACTATAATTAATAAGGCAAGAAATAACAAGTGGTGGAGAGGATGTGGAGAAAAGGGAACCCTCATACACAGCTGGTGAGAATGTAAATTAGTGCAGCCACTATGGAAAACCATATGGAGATTCCTCAAAAAAAATTAAGAACAGCTATTCAACTTCTGGGTATTTATCCAAAGAAAATGAAAGCACTAATTCAAAATGATACATGCAACCCTATATTCATTGCAACATTATTCACAATAGCCCAGACTTGGAAACAATCTAAGTGCCCATCAAATGGATGAGTGGATAAAGAAGATGTGGTATACATACACAATGGAATACTACTCAGCCACAAAAAGTTGAAATTTTGACATTTGTGACAACATGGATGGACTTTGAAGGTATTATGCTAAACAAGCGTCAGATGGAGAAAGTCAAATACCACATGATTTCACTCATAAGTGGAAGATAAAAGTGTAAGAGCAAGAAAAAACAAACCCATAGTACAGAGATTAGATTGGTGGTTACCAGAGGGGAAGGGGGGAGGGAGGAGGAAGAAAGGCATAATAAGGCACATGTGTACGGTGACAGATGGTAATTAGTCTTTGGGTGGTGAACTTGATGTAGTCTACACAGAAATCAAAATGTAATGATGTACACCTGAAATTTATATAACGTTATAAACCAGTGTTACCTCAATTAAAAAAAATGATGGAGTCAGCTAAGAGAATTTCTAAGAATCCTTTCAGGTATGACATTATCATGTTTCAAGTAGTTGGCCTAGAACAGTGAGCGTTAGGATTTTTCAGGTGAGAATTGCTTCACTTAAGGTCCTAGCGTTGGAGTACCAGTCATTGGTTCTCTTTGTAAAAGGAAGAGGATATGAGTCTCTGCCTCAGGTAGGTCTTGGTTTAGCTCCAAGGTCCCTTGGCACTGGTGTTTTGTGTCTGAGTCTGCCTGTCTGCTGTGCCCAGAGTCCTAGTTCCTGTGTATTCCATAACCTCTGACTGTTTACTGCAGAGTGGATTTCCTGCCTATGAAGCTGACTTTGCCTTGAGCCCTAGTTCCTATCTGCGTTACAGGCCCCTGACTGCTTACGTTGACTCTGCTGACCTTCCCTTATGGCCCTGCTTTCCTTGACCCGATGCTTTCCATATCTCAGCTTGACAAAGGGATTTTAAAAAGCTCCCTGTGGGACAAGAGGAAGACCTTGTATATTAACTCATTACACTAGCAAGTCCAATTCATACTCAGCAAATTGAGATGTCATGATAGTTGAAGTAAGCAAATACTCTATCTCTGTGTGGGTATGTAAGTGTACATATAGTTGCAAAATAATTCATTTGGATTGAAGTAACAGTTCAAAATTAAATACACTATGATTCTCTATATTTTGTTAGGTGGAAGAAAAAACAGACAACTTCTATAAATGTTTTAAGATTAAACAACTTCAGTCTTAAAAATCTCTCTTATTGATCTAGAAATCTAGGTTTGTAGAGTAGCCAGCCTGTATAATCACATCAATTGAAAAAATGATTTAAATCCCTGTGAGATTCATATTTAAAGTCATTACTTTCATTTGTTTCAAAAGTTACTTACTTGGTTTTAAACTATATAGAATTAAGTGTTAAGTTTTATAAAGTTAGGTCCATTCTAATAGTCAGGCAAGAGAATAGTAAAAATAGAACACAGGGTTACCGTTACTTCCTCTAAACTAGGTCACCTTCGTCATTTGAGAACATCTGATTGGAAATAGAAATATTTTTCACTTTCTTCCCTTCTGCATCATCACAAGTACTTGTGGATCCCTTAATGATAAGATCACAATTCCAGGTATTAGGAATGACTTGCTAGTCAAATACTGCTGTAAGAGTTCGGAGGAGAAATGCGTCAACACACCCATGGCAATCCTTACTGTGTATCTGAAGATTGATCCAGGTATTTATGGTGACTGAAGAAAATACTGGTGTGTTTTCTGGGCATAATAGTGTGATTTAAAATGTGGCAGTGGAAAGGTTTAAAATTCTTCGAAAAATAAAAATAAAATGTAGCTATGGTTTTAACACAGGTGCCATTCATTTTGATAACTTTTGTTGGCTGTTTGCAGGCTGTGACTCCAGAAAATGATGTTTAAAATCATCCCACAAGGATTCTTTAATCCTTCCAAAAATGGAAATATCAAGGTTTAATGCCTTGTTGAGAAAATGAAACCCAAAGCTATCCACAGATTACTGATAAGGATTCACGTCACACTATTGATTTCTTGAAGTCCCATAAGAGTTCTTTTGGACTATTAATTTCCTTTGACTACAAATCCTGCTGGTCTTTCGATTCATTATACAGCTATTTTGTTGCCTACCTGATTTGCATGCCTTTACCTTCCTCCTTTGTCCACTTAAAGACTCACCCTTCAAGGTCTTGCTCAAGTGTCACCTACACCATAAAGCAAGCCCTGACTACCCTACAGGCACATTGACTTCTCTTTTTACTCTGAATCCCATTTGCATATATTCATAGGGAGTTAAACATTTAGTTGTCTTTCACTTCATATAATTATTACAACAAAAATAAACTAAGTGCTTAATATGTTCAAAGTTAATCTTCACAGAAACCCAGTGAGTAAGGTATTATTATTTTCACTTTACAAATGAGCAAACAGAAGCAGAGAGAAGTTAAATATCTTGTCCAAAGCCACAAATATTTTAAGTGGCAGAGTGTGACTCCATAGCCAAAGATCCTAATCACTCTTCTATACTGTCTTTTCACAGATGTTTGTCTCATCTTTCCAATTAAATGTTATAGTCTTTAAGTTAGAAACCATACCTTATATTTCACTTTTATTTCCTTAGAGAGACTAGCATAGTGCAAGACACAGTTGTGCCCCAAAGTACTTGCTGGATTCTCAAATGTTAGCTCAAATTTCCTATTTTTTTCTTATTTTTAAATTAGTTTTCTCTTGTGGCATTAAATGTATCTTTGTAAGACATCAAAAATCCATTTTTGAATAAAGCAGGGTACAAATAATAAATAAATGCCCTGCAGTTCAAGGTTTTCATTTTCTTCCCCAACCCTCTTAAAGCAAGAGAAGGGAGTAAAGGAAAAGGAAGAAGAACAGATGTGCTCCATGTTGCCTTTTGAAAAGTTCCATCAAGGCAGAGTCAAGAAGAAAATGAGAGGAAAGAAACTTCAATGGTTATATGCCTGTGCAAATCAGCTAGAGCACTGTGTTCAGTCAATACCAGTCAGAGAGGGTCACCAGCAATTTTTGCTTGAGTTTTGGATTTTATCTTCAATTGCTGTGTGTATGGAATCTTTCTCTCCCCATGTCCATAAATTGCAGAAGAGGAAAGAGACTGAGTTCAATGGATACAGAAAGGGGGAGTGTAACAGTTACATTCTGTTCATTCAATAAGTTCAAATAAATGTTCTATTCTTTAAAGACAGAAAGATACATGAGTGACAGAAAATAAAGGATTTTGAAGCTAATTATTGCAGTTAGCAGTATCATAATACACAAGAAGTCACCTCCTCTTTATGCCTTTGTTGAAAGGCATGATGATTAAAAGAAACAAGACGCATCATTGCTCACAGAGAAAGTCAGAAGCCAAATTTGAGTCTTATGACAGGTATAGCCTGAAATAAAATTCTGAAAGTCGGTGAGGTGTACTTTGCAAATCTTGTACATCCTCCAATGCTTTATCCACATTCCTTGAACCATATAATCCTCAGCTCTGGGTCCTCACTTTGTTCCTCCTGTGACCCTGAGCCAATGACCCTGCTGGGAATGTGTTCCCAATTCCATCATTCCTCTCCCCTTCCCGGTTGCTATTCTGCACTGCTTCTCGCCACTCAGGCTTGCTAGCTTAAAACATCTCTTCCCTGTTGTAACTTTCCACTGCTAACTCTTTGTCCATTCCATGGTGAAACAATTAACTAATTTTATGAAATAATCCATGATGATTTGCTAATGTGGGATAAAGCTAAAGAAAGGAGTTCTCCACACTCTTCCATGCAATGTGCATTTTTTCTTTGAAAATTAATGTACATCTTTAGCAAAGTTTCTCAAAGAGCAGGTCAATATAATAATTTCTTACCACAGCAGAGCTGTCTAAAATTCCTTTCTACTCATCTATTAACTCAAAGTCCTCAAAGCAGCTACTCACAATCTTTTCTCTCTCTCTCCCCCCTAAAATTCTTTCCCAGCTCCACAGGGATCTCTCCTGTCTCCTCAATCATCCCCACTCTCCCTGTCCTCTGGATCTAGTCCTATCTTCCACGAGTTGTTTCTTGCCCTTTCCTTTATAAAGGCTCTATAAAGCTGTGATTTTTTTAGTACAAAAATAATAAGTTATTATAAAATTCAATAGTGCACAAAATTAATAAAATCAAAAATCCTTTATTCCCCCAATACTGTCACACACTACAACCTCCCAATTACATTGTTAATTGATTTATAAGCATCTTGTAAGTGGGCTTCTGGAAACAGTGATCTCCCTATATCTTGAATTTCCGTGGCTTTCATGGTCTCTTCTACAAGTCCACCACTTCATTTCAGCCAGCATACAACAAGTGCGTACGGTGGGCAAGGTCTTTTTCCTAGGTGTTGAGGGGATATAAAGTTAAATAATACATGGGCAGTCTCTGCCTTCAAAGATTTCACAGCGTCACTAAGAACTCTTTATCAAAGAAGTTTTATGGCATTTCTGGGATTGGTAATTTGCCTTTCACCTCTTTCTGTCCAGTCTGCTGAACTGTTCACAAGCTTCCTGGGCCAGGATCATGCCTTATTCTGACCCATATTTCCCACAGTGTGAATGTTGTACAAGCAGTAGGCCAGGAGTGACCTAGTTGGAAAAAAAATCTCAAAGCTAACTGTTTCTGTCACACCATCCCCTCTATTCAATGGGAGCCAACAAGGACCTCTCAACATCTTTCCACCCTGGCCCATTCCCTACACCTTCTTTAACTTACTCTGTAGTCAAGACCTGATTGAAAATAACCTCTTTCTTCTGCAGCTCTCAAGTTCAGTAGATACTCAAAGATGATTTTCCTTAACCACCCAACTCAGAAAAGGAAGGAAATCATCTTTCCTGATGCATTTGGGCAGGAAACAGGCTGATGTGAATTATAGCTTATGCACATGGACTGGTCCTCTGCTATACCAACATTCATGGCCATCTGATGGAAGAGGAAGCCTATCTATTTGCAAGGAGGCATGCAAGTTTCAACTGAAGAAAAGTATCTAATTTACCAGCTAGAAGTGAGCTAGGAAGGCAACCTATAAACAGAGGAAACAAGGATACATCATTTGGAAGGAATGCTCAAGCTGACAATGTTAAATAGCCTCTGCAACTAGGAGTATAAGTGGAGATGTAAAACACCCAATACCCAGGCTGGCCCGGGGGTGCAGCAGTTAATTACACACTTTCCACTTCAGTGGCCTGGTATTAGCTGGTTCAGATCCCGGGTGCGGACATGGCACCGCCTGGCATGCCATGCTGTGGTAGGCGTCCCACATATAAAGTAGAGCAAGATGGGCATGGATGTCAGCTCAGGGCCAGTCTTCCTCAGCAAAAAGAGAAGGATTGGCAGCAGGTAGCTCAGGGCTAATCTTCCTCAAAAACAAACAAAAAAAGACCCAATACTCATGTCATCTCTCTTCCTTGTACTTATCATCAGAACCACACAACAAAGACCTCGGATTTCTGGATCTGATTTTCTCAAAAGGATCAGATGTCGAGCTCCATGAGGATAAAGAGCTACGTCTCTTTTTTTGTAGCTAGCACAGTATTAGGCACATAGAAGGTCTGAATTGATTTTCTGACTAGAATACCCCTAGTTTAAAGATGGATAGGATTACATAGAGAAAAGGAAGATATGCTTGCTTTAATTAAACCCCGTTTCATTTATGCTTTTTCTCTTTAAGGAAATTGTGCTCTGGACCACAGTTTCATTTTTGGTATAGCACTTTTTTAGTATCTGAGCCAACCACAACTTCTAGGCCTTCCTTTAGTAGTCTATTTCCACTTGTACTTCCTCTTATTTCCTTATTCCTAATATTTACCCTAAGCCTCTCAATTCTTATCTACAAATGGCTAGTCTTAGCTCTCCCAAGTTCTGTGAATAATTTCCTTCTGTGTTTATATTGTTACCTTGAATGTACTTACAGACAGGAGCTAGGACCTCACTAGAATAGCCTCTTGTAGTTAGTGGCTTTTTTCTCTCCATGAGTCTTTCCTTAGAACATTCTTGTTTTCTCTTTTTCTACTTTATATTTCAGATTTCCTTCTGATTATTCCCACTCTTCCTATATATGTTACAGAATACCTATGCACTATTCCAGATGTTTACTTTTCAAGGTCAAAATTACCTGAACATGGCTATCTATAAAGAGGGGACAGGGGAAACAGAGTTTGTTGAAATCCATAAATAGTATAAAACCACATTTTGTGTATTAGTTTGAACTTCTCTACATATTTTTTTTTCTCCTAAAGATAGCTAAAGGACCCAAAATGACTTGGCTGTTAATTTCATTCTCTGCTGTTCACTAAATAAGGAAAGACAGTGCAGTAACTTAGAAGGTAAAAGGAAGGAAAATAAGGCATTCAAATGGTATAACTAAGTCTTGAATAGTCGCCAGGAGTCTGTCTTCTTTCTCTTTGGTCTAGACATACATATACATATACACATACACACCTACTCACACACATATATCTACTTGTGTAGATATTGTTATTTACTGTGATCTATCTATATCTATCTGTCTATCACATAGCATTCTCTCCCTGAATTAATTACATCTGTCTCTGCCACATTGCCCTTATGTTGTGTATGTGTGCACATGAGTACGTATATGCTTCAAAAATGATCTCAAGTAGTACCTATTAACCCAAATAATATATCTGCTATGTACATAGCTTTGCTGATAGCCTGAGAAAGGACAAGAAAGAAAATAATAGACAACAGCTCAATAGGAAAAGTGTTGTTACACAATTTGCACTTAGTTATATGACATATAGTAAAACCTTAATATTAAAAATGCTGTTAATTTGAACAAAGATTGCTAAAGCAAGAAACAATATAGTATAGATACAATTTTAAGAAGGATATTTAATGTATCAAAAACTTTAAAAAGGAGAATGATTTCAAGTAATTTAAAACAATCATTTACATATAAACAATTTCCAAAATACCTCACCTAGGCAATACTTCACTATCTATGTTATAAGTATTCCATGTACTTGAAAATAATACATTTATATGTCTTTAAAATGCATTTTATAATTCAGATTTTTTGTTATTTCTGACTTGCCTTTTCACTCATTCTGAGAAGTGAGGTCATGCTGTTTATCTTTACACAGTGAAATCAGACACACATTTGATACCCATCAAGATTCTTTTGAAAGGCATATGGAGAAGAGTGGCTTCAGTTAAAGTTAGTGACAATATTTGCATATCTGTCTTTAACAGATTCACAATATATGGAGCTCAAAGGGGCCTTTGCGATCATCATTCTCACTTTTTCACTCTGTAGATGAGAAATGAAGGGCACAAAGTTTCAAATGACTTGTCCAAGAACACATACTAACTGCTGGCAGAACTCGCAATCCAATCCAAATGCTCTGCCTCTAAGTTCAATGCTCTTTCCAATATAGCAGCTATCTCTGGCCCTTATACTGAGACTATCGCCATATCCTATGAACAGGCCTTTTTGCCTTCAATCTCTTCCTCTTTCCAATTTGTCTTGTAGACTTTTGCCATGTTTGTCTTCCCTAAGCATAGATTCATTTGTCACACTTTTCTGCTGTAAAATCTGAAATGGCTCTCATAATCTACCAATTTAAGTGGCTCTCAATTCTGGGCAATTTTGCCCTACAAGGGGACACTTGGCAATATCTGGAGACATCTTTGGTTGTCACAATCAAAATTATTATTGACATTTAGAGGGTAGGGCCCAGGGATGCTGCTATACATCCTATAATCCACAGAATAGGCCCCCACAACAAAGAATTATATGGCCCCAAATATCAATAGTGCTGAAGTTGAGAAAGATTATTCTAGAATTAGAGGACTTTCATGTCCTGATCTCAACTTTCTTTTTCAATATTATTTTCCACTACCTTCTAACACAGAAAATTTAGACTACTTCCTATTTCTTGTAAATGTTCCATACTTTCCCATTGCCGTGATTTTGCTTAACTTGGAATGGTTTTCCTCGTTTTTCCATATTCTCCCTATTTGTTTAAGACTAAACTATATGTGACTTCTTCCATAAAAATCTTGCTTGATCCCTACAACCAGATCATCTTTTTCTTTACTCAAGCCACATAGAAATTTGTATGTAGGCTATTTAAAAAAATACACATTATTTTGGGAAAGTCTATTAGACTATGAAGCAGCTGTGAGAAAAAGCACACTACATTTGGAATGTAAAGACTTATAACTCCACTGTTTATTAAGTGTGTCTGACCTTGAACATACCATTTAATCTCACTGGGCCTCATATTTTTCATCATAGAAATGGGACAAATAATGATTCCTTCCTAAAGATGGTGAGAGGAGGAAGTGAAATTATATCAATGAAAGTGCTTTGTAAATTTCAAAGCACTATGCCAATGTGAAGGATTGTTATTTTTATTGCAAGGGGAACTAGCCCTTGAAAGGCATGTAAAGCTTCCATTTAACCTTGTGTAGGGAATAAGAAATGCCATTGACCATACTGCAAATTTTCTGTCTGACCTTGTGTGAGGGCAGAGCATATGCTTAAGTCTACTTTAATTTTGCCTGTGAAAAGTACAGTGTGTTCTTTATGCCTCGTATCTACCCAGTGTAGTGTTAAAGAAAACACTTCTTTTCTCTAGAGAAGAAAGAGAACAGGTGAGTGCACCAGCCAATCATTTACAACAGGATTGCCAGGGGCAACAAGAGACCTGCAAAACAGTTTTTCTCCAGTCAAATACATCCAGCTCATAAAGAATGTCATAATTTACTTCTAGTTCCTTGCAAGGGCATTTTTGGAAGTGTTGTCCTTGCCATCTCATAATCCCCAGAGTACAGGAGTCCTTTGGTAGCCAAAGTTAGGAAATAAAACATATATGATAACTAATAAGAAGAAACGCAACTTAGAGTTTTTATTCTTGTATGATAATTTGTCACATTTGTGGATGTCTTGGCTAGCTATATTTTATAAAACACCAATACTTATAGAAATTACAGCTGGATAAGAGGGCCTGGAGTTTGAGATTATAACTATACAGATGTTTCACACTAGAGGTCACTCTTGCAATCTAAGAACAAAATTCTAAAAATAAGAAAACACAGCAAAACAAAACAAAAAACAAACACCTATCAACAACACAACAACAACACGGACATGATATCAATGCAAAAATTAAAGATATGGTTTTTCACTTGAAAGGATGCACTTAAAAATGACCAAATAAATTGGTAATGGGATGGGCAGTCATTATTGAATACAGGAAAGAACAAAAAAAATAACAATTTCTCTACCTGGCAGGCAGGCAGGTAAACAGTCTGTTCTTCCATGACTTGGGTCATCAACTGGCAGCTGTACTGAAGTGATCAGATTGATACAGATCTAACAAGACTGGAGTGACATACACATTTAAACTAACTGAGTTGCTGGTAAGAGGAAGTGCAGGAAACCAATGCAGCAATATAGCAAAGAATGAATACTCTTTGTGCCTGGCTGTTTAAAAAACAGTATTTTTGTATGAAAATTGATTTCTTAAACAGATGTAAAATGTCTAAATGAGTGGATTAGAATCATCCTATGAGTTGTCCCAAGGGCTAGGCACATATTTGTACATAATAGACTACTATGTGTTTTATGATGTAAAGGTTCTTACTCTTCTCTTGTTTCTCCATACCCTTCAACCCTTCTGTAAACTTAATTGGCCTGCATAGAGCCTGAAATTCCATCTATCATTCTTTCCTCAGGTCAACGCATTTTACTTTTAGTTGTCCCTTATTAAAATCCAAAATCTCTTGGGAGAAGAAGAGGGGGTAACAGATAAAGTTATTCTCATCATTCAAACTTCAACTCATTTTTAAGGTAGCTTCTCAGTGGGACATCTGACAGTAAAGTGCAAAGGGAGACAGGACATGTGGCCTAGGAGGAAATATTGATGTGGTTCAGAGGAGGGGGAAGACAGGTATGGGTGGTAAACGTGGAGCACCAGTGGGAAGCATGTGAGAAGGGAAGGGAGCACTGAAAAAGACAATGGGATAATAAAGATTTCAAAATTTTATCAAGCTAGTAGTATGAGAGAGATTTAAAAACTTGGCTTTTCATCTGCAAATTGAATCAACATGATCATGAAGAGAACTTTGTAACTTTTCTCCATGAAAGAAAGGGATAAAATAATGAGTAATATTATTAAATAGACTCTAATAAACAACTTCTAGACCTGTAATAAATCAAAGGAATACTGAAGCAGTAAATTTGATCTCTCCAACATATCCTCTTTCTTAATGGCGTGTTTAAAACAAAAGCAAAACCATAGAAATAGGCTTTGCTTTCAAAACCTAAAATGTTTCATCACCAAGCACATTAGCAAAATGTTACCAAAAAGCCCTACTGAGATTTAAGCACTTTTCAAGAACATCAACCTCGAGTGCCTGGGAGAATGATAGGCAGCTATGCTGGAATGAGGTAAATCAAATTATAGGATTTGAGTCCGGAAGAGTAGGTGACTCATTTAGGGAAATTCTTTTTACAATGTAAACCTTTGAGGAAAATTAGATGATGTATAAGATTCTGTCTAAACACGGAGAATAAAGTGGTTACATGACTCAATTATGTCAATAATTCAACCTAAAATAGTTCATTCTTGCCTCAGTTTCAGATTTAGCTCCCTGCCAAATTTGTCCAGGAAATTGACTTCAGAATTAATTTTTCTCTGAATGCACTGATGGAACCAAAGCCAGTAAAGAAAAAGTGACTCTTACTGAAAAATTTAGCCCAGTCCAATTTATATTGCTGCTTTTACTGCACTCCATAACCTTGGGAGAATTTACCTTTTCTTATTAACCCTCGACCATTTCCACAATGAATGAAAAGTGGGAGAAATTGCTAGAGAGAAATACTCTATAGATAAACTAAAACCAAAAAAAAATACCAGAATGAAAATTACATATATATATATAATATATATATATAAAATATTAGATATCTATCTAATAAATCTACTTCTGAGAGAAATTCAGTGGCTGCTGGAAGACATTTGAAAAGAGTAAAAAAGAAAAATTGATGGCTAATAATCTGTCCTCTGCAACATGAGCTGCCTGCAGCTTGGAAATTCAAAAAATCTAAGCAGCGACCTAGAGAAAAAGACAAAAAGGCCCAACAAGTTTATGCTCAGGGTATGTTTCATCCAAAAGAGATAAAATAAAGCCATGTTGAAAATAAGTAAAGCTCTCTAAGCAATGCATTTCACTTCGTATTAGGACCCTTGAGAAGGTCACAAGGAAAGCAGAGATTTGTCCAAGACTAGAGGAGAATGGATTCCAAATCCCATTCCACAGAGGAATGTGGAAGATGAAGCAAGAGCCATGGTAGACTAAGCTAATCAAAGAAAAACAAACGAACTGAAGGGAAAACATCTGGGCTCTAGGCCGAGATTATTTACTCACTTTTAATTCTGTGACACAGGATAAATAACAATATCTATATAACTTGTTTTAACTTCACTAGAGTGCACGATTTATAAGGGCAAGTATTTTTGTCTGTGATGTTCATTGCTGTGTTTCCAGAGCCTAGAAGAATAATTGACACATAGTAGGTCTTCAATAAGTATTTGCTGAAAGGCTGAATGAGTGAGGTACATCTCTCTAATCTGTAAAATGTATATATCTAGGAATATTGTGAAGGTTAGGTGACAGAATGCATATACAGGGACCAATCCAGGTTTTGTGGGCCTAAAGTTTACACAGTTTGAGGGGCTCCTTTTAAGATAAAGAGTACAAAATTATAAACACAGAATTAGGTATGAAAGTGAATATATTTTTAGGATGAGAAAATAAACCACTATATATTACACATTTTTAAAAGCTGATAAATGCCACCAACATCATAGAATTCAGAAAAAAAGTTTCACAAATTCAGTGCCTGACACACTTCTAGAATACTTTTATTCCTTACATTTTTTACCGCATGCACTTTGTTTTCCTCTTCATATGACAACAATTTTATAATATTTTCTATAGACAGAATAGAAATATAATTCAAACTTTCCCCTAGCATAGTCAATTACATTTTGTTTTTTATTGTTGATAAATTTAGAAATTTCCTTCAGCTTTAGAACTTACTATTAATGTCATGTATAGTTTGAGAATTGATGTCAAATTTGGGGGCAGCATCTACCAATTTTTAAATCAATTTTCTTTTAGTTAGAATAATTTCCCACATTTCTTTAGTATAGAACAATTTCCCACAGTATAGAATAATTTTAGTATAGAATAATGTCCCACAGGACATATATACCTCTCTATATTTCAAAGCTTATTTCTCTTACATTCACTTACACTTCTGTTGCCAAGCACTTTAGGACATGTTATTATTTTAACATGACTTCTGGTTCTGCAGCTTCAGGTCACTGGGTGAGTCAGCACAGGGGATGGTAGGATGATTTCTCAGAAGCCATTCAGTACTGGGTGGCTAGCATGATTGAACTATACGCAGGAGTGACTGTGAATCCCATGTCCTACTAAATCCAAATTAAACGTTTTGCCAGCTAAACTGAGCCTTCTCAACTACATCCCTAAAATGCCCACGATTACTCCAGTGCCACTAGACAAGAGGGAGTGTCTTAACTGAATTCAGTTAAAACACCTTCTGCAAATTTTATAAAAACATGTGATCAGACAAAAGCCTTGCTAAGGCTACTCACAGAGGTTAGAGGGGGCCTGTAAGGTTTATGCTTTGTTAGCTTCACAGCAAACCAATCACTGTAAATATGAGTGTATTCTATAAAGTGCAGAGGATAATAAAAACATTGATAATAATGATGACAGTGATGACTGTCTTACAAAAAATGTAGCCTAGTGACATTTGTAGAAAGTAACAAGTTATAGAAGAAGCTGTATTTGGCTCGGTAAGAGCCAGCTCATGCTGTGTGTACTCTCCTCCCTTGAATATCCCTGGTAGGAACCACATCCTAATGGTCTGACCTGAATCTTAGGAGGGAAAAATGTTGGCTTGTATAACTATGTCATTCAGGCAGTGATTCTGTAAAAATGGGCCTCCAGAACCCAGCCCCAATAATGTCAAAAGTTCCCTGGATTACCACTTTTATTTTTAGTATGCATTTTTTATAAAAATATGCAATGACAGAAAATATCTACTAATTCACTAATGCTTTGAAATAAATTGGTATTTTATCCATCACAACAGCATCTGCACACAACTCAGAAACATCAGTGGCATATATATGAACAAGACACAATATTGATACAGTCCTCAGGTGTATGTGTGTGTATATGGCTTCATAAGCCCTTGCAGTTTCTAAGTCACTTCTGACCTGGGAGGAGAGTATGCTAGGATTGTCCATCCATCCTGTACATGGGTGGAGTCTGGGATTCATCTTTCCATCTTGATATTCTTTAAGTCACCATGTCCACTGTAATTCATGGCCATTCAGCTAGCACCATATAAACAAGACTCAATCAATCTCTCACCATACACAACTTCAGCCCTTAAACAGCTTCTCCCTATCTATTCTGAGCACTGCCTTCTACTCAACTGCTGACTAATCTGCCACCGAATCTCATCATTCTTCTCCTATTGATGGTCCTGCTTCAGCCTTCAGGTTTGGCATTTGACACTGCATTGTTACTTAGGTTATTGCCTTCCCTTCTTGACTGAAATTTTGGTTCTGTTTTTCAGCTACGTTGCCTTAGGCCACCCAAAATAAATGCCCTGTTTTGGCTACATCTGGCTTCCAGGAACTCCTATCTTGGGGTCGCTGGCTAAGTTTTCTCTGGTTCTATGAATGGAAACTGTATAATAGGGCTAGTCTATGGTTTCCCTAAGGTGAGCCCTAGGTATTCACATGTGCCCCAAGTCACAGTCTTCTCCTTGTCCCTATCACGTTTATCTAATTCCTACAACTTCACTGATAAGATTGGTGTCTGGCTTTGAACTCCAGTCCATTTGGTTAGGACCATGATCCTTTGCCTGATTTTTGCCAGTCCCTCAACTCTTACTTGATGGGGACTGGATGCAGTGTTCCATATTCACTCATCATCAAGAACCGCATTGTTGGCTCTTCACCTGCTTTGAAGTATTACAGCAGACCAGGGCTCCTTGGTTATTTATTAACCATAGCCCATATCAACCACATCCCTTTAGATAGTATATCTTTTTATATGACACAGTGGGGTGATAGATAATCACCTAGGATCAAGCCCTCCAACTGTGTCAGTCCTCCTAACCTTAGTCCTGGGCTGGCCTATCCATCCTTCTTCACTGACATGTAGCTGAAGCCCCACATGCCTTAGATAAAACATGACCAATTCCGACACTTGCTTTTATTTAATCATCTGTGATTCTCTAGTTATTTCATTCGTTAGCCTTGTCTCTCTAACTAGATTATGTGTGTTTGAATTATCCAAAGCAGAGTGAAGACACATGAGTTGGAGAGGTAATAGGATTGAGAGGGAAGTGGCAGTTAAATGGGTATTTCCCTTCAAATCTTGTAATTCTCCTCCTGAACTTAGATGGGACACCATTAGAGAAGACTGTTTGCAGACATGGCAGTACATGCAAACATGCAATTGATTAAGTACATGGCTTTAGAGGCAGGCAGAAAGGGATCTGAATCATGGATTCAGTTCCCAGCTTTGTCACTTCCTAGTTGAGGCTATTTGGTCAAGTCACTTATTCTTTCTACTTCAACTTCATTATTTATAAAATCGTGAAGATAATAGTATTTACTGTATAATGCTTTTGTGATGACTAAATGAGACAGTACATTAAAATGCATGGCACAGTGCCTGACACAAAGTAATGCTCAATAAAATGTAGCTTTTATATTGTTACTATAGCTACTTGCTTTGTAACCTTAGGCCTAAATAAGGCCATGACTTTTTATACACAGATAATACATATCAAGGAAGCAGCTGCATTTCTCTTTTTTAGATTGTTTTTTATAAACTTCTAATATATCAACAATAATAATAACATCTAGTATTTATTGAACACATCGTATGTTGGCTAGATTTCCTGCTGTAGGAAAAGGTCCCTAGGTTAATATCATTTAGCTGTAAGCCTCATGGAAGTAATATGGTTGTTCTATAATACATGACGCTCTGTATTTGGTGGCATAGGTATTTTCAATGTGAAAGTTTACTTTGTATTTGACATGTTCTTTCCTGAAAATATAATAAAATTTTTGTTTCTTGACCACTTCCCTTATCTATTGGTTCATAAAATAATGTTAGATTTAAATTTTCTACTGGAATTGAGACCAAAAGCTGAAATGTAGTTTTTTACAAGGAAATTCAAAGAGCATTTAGAAGTAATTTTTTGATAACTTTAAGAATAACATCACTTACCATATTTGTCTTCGCAATTTTCAAGATACTATGGGGAGACATGTACACAGTTGCTAAGGAAACTAGCTACATGACATAATAGTTCTTAAGAAATGAAGCTAACCTTCCTCAACTTTGGGTGTTTGTTGCTTCCTTGGCTTAATAATGACTCTCAAGGAGAAAGAGAGAGGGAAAAAATGCCATTTCCACGGAAAGAAGTCATAAAAGACATTTCTCCTTTTATAACCAACAACCTGCCAGGATAAATCTTAATCTACTCAGCATCTTACACCTACTATCCTATTGGTATGATTACTAAAAGATGGCTTTATTTGGATCTGCATTTTTATTATTAGCTTCTCTATTGATTTTCCAATGATTTGGTTTGGAATGTGTTGATGTTGCTATACCAGTTATATAAAACCCCAAGAGTGAAAGTAAACATGGACACCCATTCCAGATGAAAGGGTAAGTGGGGACAGCTTTCCATGAATCTGAGATCTCAGGAAGGGATGACGTAAAGGCAGGGATATGGGGATGTGTAAGCAACATGGTCCAGCCAGGAGAAAAGATCAGGGGTCAGGAGTCTTGTGTTCTAGTTCAAGCTATGGGAGATCAGACAAATCATTTAACCCCTCTGGGCTAAAGGTAGGTGATAATTTTTCTTCCTGTGCTAAAGGTAGATGATAATGCTTCCTACTAAATATCTTTTGAACCTCTCCATCCCTCCTATAGTAACTTGAAGTCCTTTTCACTTCTTACTTGGATTACTCTGTCTCTTAACAAGTTGTGGTGGATTTAAAAACGCAGCCAATTCTTTATACCTCTTCCCATCAAGAGATGATTTTTGTTTTCCCACCCCTGAACCTGGGCTGCTTTGTGACTTGCTTTGACCAATAGAATGGGGCAAGAATGACATTGTGCAACTTCTGAACAAGGCCTCAGGAGGCCTTGTAACTTCTGCTTTTATTTAATCTCTTGCTGCTCTGAGACTGCAGTGTATATTAGTTTCCTATTGCTGCTGTAACAAATTACCACAAACTTAGTGGCTTAAAATAACACAAATTTATCATATAGTTCTGAAGGTTGGAAGTCCAAAATCAGTCTCACTGAATTAAAGTCAAGGTATCTGCAGATCTGGTTCCTTCTGGAGGAGGCTCTGGGAAAGAATCTGTTGCCTTGTGTTTTCCAGCTTCTACAGACCACCTGCATTCCTCAGCTCACAGCCCCTTCCTCCAGCTTCATAGTCAGCAGTTTAGCATCTTCATGTTTCTCTCCAACTCTGTCACCTCTGCTTCTGTCATTACATCTCCTTCTCTGACTCTGATCCTCCTGCATCCCTCTTATAAGAACTCTTGTGAGTAGATTGGGCCCTCTTGGGTAATCCAGGATACTCTCCCCATCTCAGGATCCTTAACTTAATCATATCTATAATGTCTCTTTTGCCATATAAGGTGATATACTCACAGGTTCTGGAGATTAGGACATGGGCACCTTTGGCGGGGGGGGGCGGGGCACATTATTCTGCCTACCATACCATGTAAGCAAGCATAGGCTAACGTTCTTGAAGATGAAAAGCCACAGGTATAGAGATACCCAGGAAACACCTAGCACAAATGATCAGACATACAGATGAGGCCCCAGGAGAGACCACAGAAAAACGACCCAGCTGAGCACAGCCCAGATTGCTGATGCACAGAATCGTGGGCAAAGAGTCCACCAAATTTTGTGGGTTTTTTTTTTCTTTTCTTTTTTCAGACAACTGATATATTGGTCTCTCTGGATCCAGGCTTACTGCCAGTTTAATCCCTTTTCCATCCTGCTGCTGGAGTGATAACTCTAAAGTGGAATTTTTGCCCAAAACTTTACAATTGCTCCCCTTGGCATTCAGGGTAAAGTCAAAGCTACTTTGCATGGTATTCAAGGCCCTCCCCAATGAACGAATGCTGGCCCTCCAGCATTCATTTCTTTGAAATGTGTGTTCCTGCATCAGCAAACTTCTAGCTCCTGTTACTACATATTCCTTTATAATTGTCTGAGTACACGTCTTGTCTCCCTCCTTAGGCTGGGAACTCAAAGCCATGGATACTGCTTCACTTATATACTGTAGGGGAGATAAAAAATTTTCCTCAATTCTCATAGGGTCCCTAGGTGGGTCTGAAAATTAAACTGACAGATTAACAGGAGAAAAGCATACAAATATATCTAATATGTTATATGTGACATGGGAGACTTCATAATGAAATGAAGACCCGAAGAAACAGAGCTGAGTATTTTAGGCTAGGTTTGATGAAGACTGGAGAGTTGTGTAGAAATATAATAGGTTAAGGAGTATAAGGTAAGTGTAGCAAATTGGGGGAAACAGCAAGGCCGCTTTGTTCAGATTCTTCTTGGTGTCCCTTTGTCTTCAGCGGTAAGGATGCTACTTTCCTCAGGTCTTGGGAGGACACCTCTCATATGAGGGTTTTATGACCTGTTTCCTGGAATAAGGGCAAGTAGGGGAGGAGGTCACAGTGATTTTCCTGTTCCTGCTGTTTTCTCAAACTCCCTCAATTCAAAATATTCTATATGCCCAAGTGCCATACTTTGGGTTAGCATTTCCTGAATCCCATCATCATATACTTGCAACACTTAGTACAGCACCTGGAATACAGTAGCGCTCAATAATTATTCAATGAACTGTTGAAAGAATGACAGATCATTTGGTTTTCAGGAATGTTCAATTTTTTTTAATTTTGTAGATTATATGAAACAACTTATTAAAATCCAGGTGAGAGTCTCCAAATAATTAACTCACATCTCAGTGGCCTAGCTACTAGTACTTGCTAGTTGTACAAGCATAGACATATTACTTCAATTTTCTGAGTCTTAGTTTCTTCATCTGTAAAATGGGGATAATATTAGTGCCTATTTCACAGAGTTGTTGAGAGGAATAAATGAATTAATGTGTGTAAAGTGCTTAGAAGTATGCTTGGCATTGAGTAAGTGCTATGTTAAGTACTAAGAATTGTATCATGATTGTGGTGGTGGTGGTGTTGGTAGTGGTAGTGGTGGTTGTTACCTCCACAGTCTATGAGATTGTGTGAACTCAGTAGAAGATTTTCTGGAACCAAACTATGTTAGGAATGTAATCTGCAACATTCCCAACAAAACTAACTGCAGAATGCATTCTAAAATAAAAAAATTCTCAATTATTTCTATATGTAGAAAAAATGTTATGTTTCAGTGGAAATCTATGTTTCAGTGGAAAACTTGTAGCCCATCTTATTCTAGCCCCATTCATTTTCTTTGAGCTATTTGCACAACTGTTTATAAATTGTAAATTCTGTCCTCATGGTAGAAGTTTAATTGATTTCCTTTCCTTCACCCTCATTGCAAAACCAATTTTGTCTCCATTTGCAATTCATATCAATATTACTTTATTCCATATATATTTGTGCTCTTTTGTCTTTTCCATTAAATAGGTTATAACATCTGCTTGGCTCCCTCATATCATAAGAGTAAAGTCTTTAGCAGATGTTCATTTTATATCTATAGGAGAGTCAGGATTTTTACCCTTTTTTGAAATTAACTTTTAACAGTTTTAGTTCAGGTATGTCTTCTCTTGGTTCCCAGAGGTGGATCCAAAGTGGCAATAGAACTATGCTGACTCTATTTTTCTAATTTTAATTTTGCTCTCTACTAGTCTTGTTTTCAGCCAATAAGTTATTCCCCATTGAGAATTTGGCTTTATGGTCTGACCATTTGGTGATCTCTGTAAATGGATTGTTTATAGATATCTATTCTTTATAAGGTGAAGACAACAGAGTATATACTTTATTAGCCTTTTTGATTGGGAATTTGGTTTTATGGTTTGATCATTTACTGATCCCTGTAAATTGATTAACAGTTGTATAGAGACCTCGTGCCTGTGGGTGAGAGAATCTGGTTTTTTAATATTTTAAGTTTGTCTGCTTTGAACTCAAGTCAGCTAAGTATTTTTACCTACTTAGAAGAGAACAGCTCTTTGATATGGGCCAGGGAGTTATATGCTTCCGTGTTTACTATTCACTCATGGCTGAAATTTTAGGATTGAAGCTAGAAGTTCTTTCTATCTGCATGAGGGTGTGTGATGAACTGAATTGTATCCCCCCCAAAATTTACATGTTGCAGCCCTAACCCTCAATGTGACTGTATCTGGAGATAGGGTCTTTAGGAAGTAATTAAGGTTGAGTGAGATCATAAAGGTGAGGCCCTGAACTGAAAGGACTGTGGCCTTATAAGAAGAGGAAGGGAAAGATTTTTCTCTCTCCACCAATCTTGCCTTCACAAAATAAAATCCTAGATATAAAATAAAATAAAACTGCTGAGTTATCTTTTGCACCTAAAACTATCTTTTTAGGTTCCCTGTAAAGGCACACAGATTTGTTTTTTATAAAATGAGAGGCTATAGAAGTAATTAGGTCTTTTTGATATGTTACTATTGGTAAGTTGCATGGGGAGTTTTGAAATCAGAAGAGACGCTCAGCCTTCTCTAAGTTAAATTTGTGTGGATAAAATATTATTAGTATAAATATTTCAGAAATTGAATACACTGTGGGGAGTTCCAAGAGATTTGCTGTCCATAATGTGTTTCTATTTATCAGAGTCCTGGTGGCACTTTGCCTGATATTAGATGATAGCTGTATACTGTTATCAGCCATAATTTCAGTCATTTAAAATATGTTAACTTTGTCACAACTTTGATTCTTTAATTTGAATCTAGCATCTTCTAGGCCATGGTTTTCAAATGAGGATTCACATCACTTACCTAGGGAGTTCTATTAATATACAGATGTTTAGGATGTATTCCATACTGAGTCACTTTATATCATATTGATATGTTCTTGGTATATTTTTAATATATGCTTGGAAGTTTTAATGTATAGTATGTCAGGATTATTATATGTTATATCTCAAGATTCTTTTCTCAGTAAAAACTATGTTCATACATTTTAAAAAGTAGATGTAATGTTCACTTTTTTTAAAATAAGGTTAATTACTATGTTTATAATGATTTTTATCTAAAACTTTTTTGGACAGACTTTACTGTTTTGTTTTGCCTGTCAAAGAAACAACAAAATTTCCTTGTCAGTTGCATTATTATTGTAATTAACTCAAAGTTTTTCACTTTTGAAAGTTACCTGTAATAAAATAACCACAGCCATTTAAGTTTTTTGTCACGTATACATGATTTTTTTGTTTGTTTGTTTTACCCTGATGCTTGCATTATAGTACTTGCAGTCAGCTACAGGCAACTGAGGGTTTCATCCTCAACAAAGAGAGACTGTCTCAGAGCCCCAAGGAAAAGGATTATGCCAAGTATGTTTGGGTACTGGCTTCTGGTAACACAAGATCCTGTGGAACAAGAAGTAATTATAAAATATTGAAGGAAATGATGTGATTATTTTTAGAATATTCTTGATGTTTTAATGTTTTATTTTCTGGATATATAAGGAAGTCCTTCCTCTTTCCTTTTAAGATATCTACAACTCATAACAATTTAGTAGACTCTGCTTTTGTAAAATGAAATTAAACATTTGTAAACGATATTTTCTTCTTCTTATCTGATCCCTTCAGAATTCAAAAACTCTTATTGAATATTCTTACTTTCATATCAATGTAGTTATTTGCATAGGTTCAGGTTCAATAAGAATCTCTTCTCCTTACCAGGACATAACTGGAAACACTGGTAGTACAACTAAGGACTTGCCTGGGATATTATATTTGAGAATTATGCTCATTTAATCAGATGTGACCAGAGACTTTTAATGATCTAACGCTGACTTTATGGAGCCAAAGTTTAAAAAGCCCTCTTGGGAAAACTGGCCTGGAACCTGGCTTCCAGGCTTCTCAGCCTTACAGGTGAGTGAGGAAGTTCACTTCCTGGCAGGCCAGGAACCTAGACTATTTTGAAGATCTCAAGAAGAAAGGAATTCATCCAAATGTATAGGTACCACAGGTGAAATCTTGTGTGCTTCCTAGCCTCAGCATTGCAAATAAGAAGAGGCTTGTAAAAGTCGAATCTGAGATTTCTCATGAAAATTTCCATCAAAGCAAACTTCAGAAGGCCAAATGGCAAAGTAACACACTTGCTACACTTATGTAAATACTCAGGTTAAATCCAATGAAACAAATCATACTTTATGATCAAGAAAATCTTTCTTTGAGATTCTTTTTGATCAACGGAGGGGGGAATTGTAATAAAAAAATCGTATTTCAGTGGAAAACTATGCATCACCTATAGCACACCCTTCAGGCCTCTGTGATAGATATTTAATTAACTCTCCCACCTCACCCTAGATAAAACAGTTTTGTCTCCATTTTCAATTCATTTCAACAACCTTTACTCTAAAAAAAGTTTGCTATTGTGTCTTTTCTTTTGAACTAGTTCTAATATCTGCTTGGTTCCCTCATATCATATGAATAAAATATAACTTTAACGACATTTATTTTTGTATCTGTATGAAAATCTTGATTTTACATTATTCTGAAAATTATCTTTTAACAGAATATTTAATTCTTGGTTATCTTTTTGAGTTTAGATCATAAAATTGACTGTGTCCTCTCTATCAAGGAACTTTATGATTTAACAAGAAGGATTCATAAAAAGAAGTGCTTGATCTGCCATGACATATCACCTGAATGACAACTTAAGTAGAGTTCAAGTGCCATTTTAGTTTCATAGGCTGTTCTTCATCCATTTTTCACTTTGATTCAATATAGCAATCAAGTCTAGGGGATCAGAAGCTGTTGAGAGTAATTAAGGAATGACTTGATCTATCACGTGCTAGTAAAACAAGATTGACTTTTCTGGAAGCCATCTTTTGACATATGTGGTAAAAGGAATTCATCCTCTTACCAAATCATATCTTACCTTCTTCATTTATACTCCATTTTCTCTTTTCCTTGTTGTGCATGCACAGTGCTTGTTGGTTTAGAGAAAATTATCTTACTTTCTATTGTTTTTAGTCATGTACAATATAAATTAACTGTCATTACTTTTAGTTCATTAAAGGAAGACTTAAGAGAGTTGTTGGGGGGGGGGGCAGTTCAAGATGGTGGCATAGGAAGATCCAGAACTCACCTCCTCCTATTGACACAAAAAAACCTACAGGTACACCTGAAACAATTACCCCTGAAAAAGACCTGAAAACCAGCTGGACAGCTCCTTCACAACAAAAGATAAAAGGGGCCACATTGAGATGGGCAGGAGAGGCAGAGCCGCAGTCTTGCCAAAAACCCCATGCCCAGCCTGGCAACCCACAATCACGAAGGATCTCAGAAATATGGAGCTTCTCCCTAAGGAGCAAGGGGTTTGTGCCCCACATCAGGCACCCAACCCCTTGAGACCTGCAGTAGAGAGATGAGGCCCTAAAATGTCTGGCTTTGAAATCAAAGGGGCTTACATACAGGAGAACCATAGGGCCATAAGGAATGAAGATTTCACTCTTCAAGTGCTTACACGCACACTCACTCACCCTGGGACACAGTGCAAAAGGAGCAGTTTGAAAAGTGCTAAGACCATATTTGAAGAAGATTCATTTGCTAATCTTGAAGCCTATGCTGGGGGGGCATGAGCCTATTGGGGCTGTCTCCAGAGACAGAGACGCTGGCAGACACCATTTCTCTGTTCTTTTTCTACCTTGTAGTGCAGGCACTGGCAGGTGCCATTTTTTGCACTCTTCCTCTAATCTTCCAGCTTCTGTGGACATGCCCCATCCCAGTGCCACTACTACAGACTTATCAAAGCCAGCAGGTGAGTGCTTCACCCCCACGCTGTTCCCATGTCCCTGCCAAAGCTGGCAGGCGAGCACCACGCTCCTGTGCCACTCCTGCAGCCCTGCCAAAGTCAGCAAGCATGCACAGCCCACATGATGGGTTCCCTTTGAGCACCTGGCTCTAGTGCCAAGTGGGATTATGTATCTGGGCCCCTCAGGTCTGAAACAATCAGAGAGACGGTTCTTGGTAGGCTGCCACCCCAAGGCACTCCACAGACAGCCAAATGAGACACCCCCCAAGTCTTCCTGTGAAAAAGGCCTATTTACTTGTCCTGGAGCATCAGCCTGAGGGGCAGGGTTTGAACAGCCTGAAACTAGGTGCTGACTGAGATCTCTCCCTCTGGAACACTCACAGTTCTTAGCACACCCTCAGGAACTGGGACCTATCAAGAATAAATCAGGCTGCTTAGACAATCACACAGACTTGAGAGATAACCAAGAGCTAGGCCAAGGTTAAATAGTAAGATTCATCTCTTCCACATGGTCACTCCTTCAAGACTGACAAATAGCCATTTTGCCTAATACATAGAAAAACAAAGAGAGTTAAGCAAAACGAAGAAAAAAGGAATATGTTCCAAATGAAAGAACAAGATAACCCCCCCCAAATTCTAACGAAGTGAAGATAAATAATTTACCTGATAAAGAGTTGAAAGTAATGGTCATAAAGATGTTCACTGAAATTGAGAGAAGAATTGATGAACACAGTGAGAACTTCAATAAAGGGAGATATAAGAAAGTACCAAACAGAAGTCACAAAGCTGAAGAATACAATGCCTGAACTGAAAAGTGCACTAGAGGGGTTCAACAACAGACCAGATAAGTAGAAGAAAGAATCCATGAACTGGAAGACAAGGCAGTGGAACTTACCCAAACAGAGCAGCAAAAAGAAAATGAATTTAATAAGTGAACATAGCTTAAGGGACCTATGGGACAACATCAAGCAAAATAGCATTTGTATTATAGGAGTCCCAGAAGGAGAAGAGAGAGAGAAAGGGGCAGAAAAACTTTTTTGAGGGAAAAGTGGTAAAAATGGCTGAATACCCTTAACATGGGAAAGGAAACAGATATCCAGATTCAGGAAGCCCAGAAGGTTCCAAACAAGATGAACCCAAAGAGATTCACACCAAGACATGTTAAAATTAAAATGTCAAAATTTAAAGATAAAAAGAGTATCTCACAAAGAAAAAGAAGAGAGAGGCATCAAATAAATAAAACCAGAAGTGAAAGAAGAAAAGTTACAAATCTTACTAAAGAAATATGAAGGACCATAAGAGACTACTATAAACAATTATATGCCAACAAATTGGACAACCTAGAAAAAATGGATAAATTCCTAGACATATACAATCTTCTAAGACCGAATCATGAAGAAAGAGAAAATCTGAATGACCAGTTACTAGTAAGGAGATCAAAATAGCAATCAAAAACTTCCCAACAAACAAAAGTTCAGGACCAGACAGCTTCACCAGTAAATTCTACCAAACATTTCAAGATTTAATAGCTATCTTTCTCAAGCTCTTTAAGAAACTGAAAAGGAGGGAACACTTCCTATCTCATTTTACAAGGCCAGCATCAGGCTGATACAAAAACCAGATGAGGACACCACACACACAAAAAAATATAGGTCAATATCTCTGATGAACATAGATGCAAAAATTCTCAACAAAATACTAGCAAACTGGATTCGACAATACGTTAAAATGATCACACACCATGAGTGATCAAGTGGGATTTATTCCAGGGATGCAAGGATGGTTCAATATCTGCAAATCTGTGTGATACATCACATTAATGAAATAAAGGATACAAATAATATGATCACCTCAATAAATGCAGCAAAAGCATTTGACAAAATTCAATATCCATTTATGATAAAATCTCTCAACAAAGTGGGTATGGACAGAACATACCTCAAAATAATAGAGGCCATATATGTCAAGCCCACAGCTAACATCATAGTGAATGGTGAAAAGCTAAAAGCTTTTCCTTTAAGATCAGGAGCAAGACAAGGATGCCGACGCTCAACACTTTTATTCAATATAGTATTTGAAGTCCTGGCCAGAGCAATTAGGCAGCACAAAGGAATAAAAGGCATATAAATTGGAAAGAAAGAAGTAAAATTGTCACTATTAGTGGATGACATGATTTTATACATAGAAAACCCTAAAGACTCCACCAAAAAACTATTAAAACTAATAAATGAATTCTGTAAAATTGCAGGGTATGAATTCAACATACAAAAACCTGTTGCATTTCTATACAATAATATTGAACTACCAGAAAGAGAAATTGAGAAAACAATTCCATTTACAACTGCATCAAGAAGAATAAGATACCTAGGAATAAATTTAACCCAAGAGATGAAAGATCTGTACACTGAAAGCGACAAGACACTAATGAAATAAAGGGAAGAAGACACAAATAAATGGAAATATATTCCATGCTAATGGATTGGGATAATTAACATTGTTAAAATGGCCATAATATCAAAAGCAATCTATACATTCAATGTAATCCCTATCAAAATTTCAATGGCATTTTTCACAGAAATAGAATAAACAATCTTAAAATTTGTATGAAACCAAAAGACATCTCAAATATCCAAAGCAATCGTGAGAAAGAAGAAAGCAAGGAGGCATCATGCTCTTTGATTTTAGACTATATTACAAAGCTAACATCATAACAGTATGGTATTGTCATAAAAACAGACACATAGACCAACGGAACAGAATAGAGAATCCAGAAATAAGCCCACACATATATGGTCAATTAATTTATGACAAAGTAGGCAGGAATATACAATGGTGAAAGAGAATCTCTTCAATAAATGGTGCTGAGAAAACTGGAAAGCCACATACAAAAGAATGAAAATGGACCACTATCTTACACCATACACAAAAATTAACTCAAAATGGATTAAAGACTTGAGTGTAAGATCTGAAAGCATACAACTTTTAGAAGAAAATATAGGCGATAAGCTTCTTGACAGCAGTCTTAGTGATGATGTTTTTGGACCTGACTCCAAAGGCAAGGGCCTCAAAAGCAAAAATAAACAAATGGGACCATATCAATCTAAAAAGCTTCTGCACAGTGAGGGAAACCATCAACAAAATGAAAATCCAACCTACTGAATGGATAAGATATTTGCAAATCATATATCTGATAAGGGGTTTATATCCAAAATATATAAAGAACTCATACAAGTCAACAAAAAACAAACAACCCAATTAAAAAATGGGCAGAATATCTTAATAGACATTTTTCCAGAGAAGATATACAAATGGCCTACAAGTACATGAAAAGATGCTCAACATCGCTAATCACCAGGGAAATGCAAATCAAAACCACAATGAGATATAACCTCACACCTGTTAGAATGTTTATCATCAAAAAGACAAGAAATAACAAGTGTTGGCAAGAATGTGGAGAAAAGGGAACACTTGTACACTGTTGGTGGGAATGTAATCATCACTTATTGTGATGATTATTTTGCGATGTATACAAATATGAAATCATTATGCTGTACACCAGAAACTAATATGTTATATGTCAATTACATTTCAATTAAAAAAAGAGAGAGGTTTTGTTCTTTGATAAGACTTGTGTATCTCCATAGGACCCTCCCCAGCGACTGGGGTGTGTGTGTGTATGAAGTATAGGTGACTCTTGATCTTAGTCTTGTCACTGTGGCTATTAACCTGTCGACTCCTAGTATAAGCTATTTGGAAGACATGAAAAAACAAGGAAATCAATGGTGGTTGAGTCCATAACCTGAAGAACAGCTATCACTTCTGGGTGTTCTTATAAAACGTGGGGTTACTATCTCCTGCTTCCTTTGTCCATTGCTCATCTATTACCCCTTCATCATGACAGTACTGAATCTTACAGATTAAAGTGTCTATGTAGCATTTGTCTTTATTTTCTTTCCTTCTACCGTCCACCTCTATTCCCTACATGTTTATTGACATTTCTTGGTTTGGGTCACAAATCAGATGATAATTGATCCATAATTTTGATACCAGGCAAGAAATCATAGGTTCCAGAGCTGACAGACATTTCCAATTTGCATGTCAATAGTAAGGGCAGGAGGTACAGCTTTCCTCTCCGAACACTTTCCTTCTCGAATAGCTTCACTTCCCTAATAGGCTGTGATATGTAGTAGGAGTTGACTCTACTACAATCCCCATGAGAGCATTATTTTTTAACTTCCATTTATACTCGTCAGAGAGTATGTATAGTACTGACAAATTGAAATGGCAAGTAATAAGATATATTGGAGTATGTGAGGAAGCCATTTGGTATAAACCTAATTCGGCCTGACTTTGTTTTTTCCAAAAGGGCCTGACCGTGGCCATTGAGCATGCATTGTATATCTGCTTAGACATTTTGAGATGAAGGTGCAACTTCCCTCCCCCTCCCAACGTTGGCATCTCATAAAGATTAAGCATCTTTCTTTAGGCTGGGAACTGATTGCAGTGCTCATCTGTGACCGCCCAGCTCGAGGCAACAGACCTGCCAGCCTGCGGGGTTCACCGAGACAGCAGGCCTATCTGCTGTTTCCATCAATCGCTGTGGTGACAGAGCAGCCTCGTGACTATTGTAAAAGGGACATTTCAATCATATGTGAAACATACTCTTTGAGGGTATATAACCACCCTGTATACCCCCACTTCTTTGGCGTGCTCTGTTCCTTTGTGGAAAGACTCTCCCGGGTTATAATCCTCAGATTTAAGCTTAGAATAAATTCACCCAAATTTTCATTTATAGATTGGTTATGGATTATTTTCGTCGACAGTACCATAGTACTGGGGGTGATTTTGTCCCCCAGGGGACATTTGGCAATGTCTGGAATCATTTTCAGTTGTCACAGTAATGGAGAGTGTTACTGGCATTTAGCTGGTAGAAGCTAGGGGGTCCTACTAAACAGCACAGGATAGCCCCCTTCCCCATCAAAGAATCTTCTGGTCATAATGTGAATAGTGCTGAGACTGAGAAACCTTGGAACCTCGGCTTTGTGTGCCAGTAATGCTATCTGCCTGATATTGAACTGCTTGCATTTTAAATAAGGACTACCCTGAGAAAACACTTTTCTGACATTTTTAGAATCAGACTATTACTGTTGTCTGAAATTTAACCCAAGTATTTCTTTTTCTTGTTTTGGAGCCTGGTGATAAGGAGTGGGGGAAATTACAGAAGCTTAAATAATACACAATGGGGGAAGTAGTGTGAGTTTTGGAATGTGTAGTACATATAGATGCTTAGTGAATAAAAGCATTCTATAAAGTTAATAAGGTTTTATTTATTCTATGAGATCCAATATTTACATTTAATA
The DNA here is from genome assembly GCF_021613505.1 of Equus quagga. NCBI lineage: Eukaryota > Metazoa > Chordata > Mammalia > Perissodactyla > Equidae > Equus > Equus quagga. The sequence continues at coordinate 39,063,810 of NC_060276.1, forward strand.
CAAATAGGTACAACTGGTCAGGAACTGTTAAAACTGATGACATTTTCTTTGATCTGGCAGTGTTCAGTGACAATTTTCTCTGTAATCTAAATTATCGAATTTAAAAATCTTCAATGCACAGAACTGGAAACTAGAAGGTAGAACTATTCTAAATTATTTACATTATTCAATTACAGAGTAAAGGGCCTCTTTAATGCAACATATGTTAATAAAAAGTTGTGATAACCAAAACAACAATAATAACAACTCCAAGAGACATTTGAAACTTTAAAAAACGGGAGGTTTACTTTACATAGCAAACAGTAGAAAATAATTAAATTATTGTGTATCCTGTGAAATATTACTTAAGAATAGAATTTTATGTCCTACTTGGTTATTTAGTAAATAAATATGTAGGCACTAAAACATTATGACTTAGTATCTTGCTGTTTTCTGATATAATAGCACTAGTTGAAGGAAATAAAAAAACACCATGTAATTATTATCCAGTTTTGACAAGGTGCATGTAGTTAAACATTCAGTTGTTGCTATGTAATTACTGAGGAGATCATTCATCTAACATTGCTGTGCCTTGGGCGGCAGCCCCTGCAATATGGTACCAAGCAGAGTCTAATGGTGAAACAAATCTCCCAAGATTTGTAGCAGTAATTTTTATCAGGTCCCTTCAGGGATGTAGATATTCAAATGATAGGAGTCTTTGGGTACAAGGGAATGCCTTTCTCCTACATTGCTTTAGTTGGCCCCATCTTGCTAGCCTCTGAACAGTTCCTAAGTGGATTCTAGTGAGCCTAATGCCATCAAGGGAAAGGCAATTTTTTTGTGGTGTCTTTGTAATCAACTCTGACCACCTATGGAGACTGAAAAGCTCTCCTGCCTTGCAACTGACAAATAAAAAAGCAATTGTGTCTGAGAGGATATTTATTCCCACCAATAGACTATATCAAATTACCATGAAATGAAGGAAGGTACTGTGAATGAGCTCTAGTCTGGCCTGTGACGTTTCAGTGATCTTAAAAGAGCTCACTACCTTTTACAAATGGGAGAGGTACCCAGGTGGACACAATTTTTATTATTAAAAATTACTTTAGAAGGCTTCTGGGATGATGGAATAGATGTACTTTCCCCTATTCCTCCTGCTAAGTACAACTAAGCTCTGGATATTATGTATAAAACAAAAATAAGAAGACTCTTGAAGGCAGAGAGAAGAAGATAGACAGGCTAGGGACCTCAGGATCCAAGGAATGATGTGATGGTGAGTCCTCTGGGTTTTCTTCGTACCTCACATATCCAAGATTTGTTGTTGAACAAGCCAGCAACCTAGAAATGTCAAAAGGATCAGACCAAAAAAAAAAGGTCCAATAAAGACTTACTCTTTCAAGCTAAAGGACCAGGAAAGGAGCAGCCTAGCAAGAGAGAAAACTTTTAGACAATAATTGCCCTATTCTAGCAAAACATCACAGAAAAAAACTGTGGCCCCACTTCCACTCATACCAGCAAAAGTTGATTGGGGAGCTTAGACATCTACTCTCAGGATGCTGTAACAAGGTACCCTAACACCCCCATAAGGGTGGTATCAGAGATGGTCAAAGACTTTCATACCCACCAGCTGTTAACAAGGACCACCCTGCTCCCTTCCTGCTGTGGTGTTGGTGGAGACCAAGAGTGGAGTCTGGACATCTACCTCCACACAGCTATCATGAGGCAACCCTCCACCTTTCCAGTGGATTGCTGTCAGAGGAGGCCCTTCACCATTGCCAAAAATCCCAAAGAATCAACAAAAAAAAGTACCTCTTAAAAATTATGAGTTCAGCAAGGTTTGAAAATATAATATAAATATTCAAGAATCAATTGTATTTCTATAAACTATCATGAATCCATGGACACCAAAATCAAAAATACAAAAACAAAAATAAAAAATAAATTAAACAAAAATGCAAGATAATTTACAATAATTAAAAAAATTAAATGCTTAGATGTAAATTAACAAAACATATACAAGATTTATACACTGAAAGTTACAGAACACTGAAAAGACACATCTAAATAGAGAATCTAAATAAATGGAGAAACACACTGTGTTCATGGATTAAAGGATTCAACAGAGTAAAGAGGTCAGTTCTCCACAAATTGATACAAAGGTTTAATTCATTCTTATCAAAATTCCAGCAAGATTTTTTGTATGTATAGATAAGAATATTCTAAATTTACAAGGAAAAGCAAGGGACTTAGAACAGCTAAAACAATATTGAAAAAGAACAAAGTGGGAGGAATTAGTCTAGGTGATTTCAAGATTTATTATATAGCTACAATCATCAAGACTGTGTGGTACTGGTAGAAAGATAGATACATTGATCAACAGAACAGAACACCCAGAAACAGACACACACAAATATGCCCAACTGATTTTTTACCAAAATGCAAATCAAGTCAATGGAGGAATGATAGCCTTTTGAATAAGTGGTGCTGGAATAAAAGGACATCCTTAAGCAAAAGTAATTGAACTTGAAATAAGTCTCACAACTTATATAATACAGTTAACTCAAAATGGATCAAGGACAAGTGTTAAACTAGAAAATTTTTTGAAAAAAAGCATTGGGGAAAATCTTTGGAATCTAGGTGTAGGCAAAGAGTTCTTAGATTTAACACCAAAAGCACAATCCATAAAAGAAAAAATGGATAGATTGGATTTCATCAAAATAAAGTTTTCCTCTGTGAAATACCCTGTTAAAAGGATAAAAAGGCAATCTACAGAGTAGGAGAAATTATGTGCAAACCACATATCTGACAAAGAAATAGCATCAGATCAAATCAAATAAAAAATAATAGTCTCTAGAATATTATCTAGTAATTGAAATAGTATCACAAAACTTTACAGTAAGAAAACCAAACAATATATTAGAAAATGGGCAAAGATATGAGGATACATTTCACCGAAGAGGATGTACACCTGGCCAATAAGCACATGAAAACATGTTTAACATCAGTAGATGCTAGGGAAATGCAAAGTATAACCACAATGATATATCACTACAGATCTATCAGAATGACTATGAAAAAAAAAATAGAGACAACACCAAATTCTGGGGAGGATGTAGAGAAACTTGATCATTCATACATTGCTGATGGGAATATAAAACGGTACAGTCACTTTGGAACAGTTGACAGTTTCTTTAAAAATTAAACATGTAAATACCATATCACCCAGCAACTGTATTCCTTGACATATATCCCAGATGAATGGGGACTTACATTCCTACACATACACACAAACCCATACATGAATGTTTATATCAGCTTTATTCACAATAGCCAAAACCTGGAAAAATGTGGATGTCCTTCAATGGATAATGGCTGCAAAAACTTTGGTACATCCATATCATGGACTACAACTCAACAGTAAAAAAAGAACAAAACTATTGCTTAACATACAACCTGGATGAATCTCCAAGGGATTATGCTGAATGAAAAAAGCCAATCCGCAAAGATTTTATACTGTATGATTCCATTTATGTAACATTCTCAAAATGACATATTTACAGAAATCGAGAGCAGTTCAGTAGTTGCCAGGAGTTATGGGGGAAGTGCGGATGGGAGAGAAGTGGGTGTTGCTATAAAAGGGCAACCTGAAGGATTTTTGTGGTGATAGAACTGTTCTGTGTCATGACTGTGTCAATGTCAGTATCCTGGTTGTAATATTGCGCTATAGTTCTGCAAGAGGTTGCCATTGGGGGAAACTGAGTAAAGAGTACATGGGATCTCTACTATTTCTTACCCCTGCAGGTGAATGTACGATTACCTCAAATTAAAAAGTTTAATTAGAAAAATTGTTTTGGGGGAGAAAAAAGAAAAGAAAGCAGTAAAACAACGACAATGTGGTGCTTGGCTTTATCTTTCAAGCAATAAAATTTGAGTTATTTGGCTATGGGAAGCAAGCTGTGTTTTTGGATGGGACAAGCCAGGTTTTTCTACACATAACTGACACATAATGTTTCTCCCTTTCCTGTCCCGCAGGGATAATGAGCACATGTCCAGAAGACTGAGAAATCTTGAACAATGGAAGCCAAAAGAAGGAATGAATGAGAGCTTACTAACACGGGAAATCTTTTTTTGCTTGTTCGTTTGTATAAGGTTTGTATCAGGTATAGGCACTCCAGTTTTTATCCTAAAGTATTTTGAAATCTATACAACTCAGAAAAATAAATAATTTCACTTTTACTTAGATATTAATGTTGAAAACATTCTAAAAATCACAAAGAAATCAATTAATTGTGAGCTACAGCTTCCTATTAAAATAATGTTAATTTTAAAGTTAATTTGAAATGGATCACAAAACTAAGTGGTTTTTATTATTTTAGTTTTTAAGTTAGGGCATGTTAGTGAACACTTCTGTATTTTGCACTCTATCTTTGCTTAAAGAAGCAAAAACTCATTTTGAGAAAACTACAAAAAGGCGATAAAAACATAAATTCAGTTCAATAAACATATACTCAGCTAGTGAAGCAATATTTTATTGCAGTAACTCAGTAAGTAACTTACAGTGAAATTAATCTCTTCTAATCTGTCACAGTGAAAGAAATCATCTTATTATTTGTCCTTATCATAAAACAAGCAAAGTTAAATAGCATTGTGGTAGATGTAATTTTTAGAAAGTTCAGGTATTGTAGAATTCCATTCATAAAAATGTAACAGGTTTCATTCTCCCAAGACAGGAGGAAAAATAGTACATCATACTGCTCGCTCTGTAAACGGTGGCTAAACTTTTACACAAATACACACAAAATAAGGGCTCATTAAATTTTCTTTTATCCAAGTCTTAGCCCCGTGGGTGAAACCATTCAGGACAAGGGTCAAAATATGAAAATCCATTCTATTTGATGACTTGAACTATCATCTGACAGGTATCAGTAAGTATCCTGTAGAAGACATCCTTAGCTTGTGTTGAGAGATGTGCTAGTCTAATTGTTTAAACCTATAGCATCTTATTAATTACACATTTCTATGTAACAAATTACCCTAAAACTTAGTGGCTTAACATAACAAACATTTATTATGTCACAGTTTTTGTTGGTCAAGAATTTGGGAGTGGCTTCGTTGGATGGTTCTGGCTGAGCATCTCTTCAGAGGTTGCAGTCAAGATGTAGGCTGAGGCTGCAGTCGTTAGAAATATTGACTGAAGCTTTAAGATCCACTTCAACATTTCTCACTCAAATGGCTATTAGCAGGAGGTCTCAGTTCCTCACAATATAGGCTTCTTCATAGGCTGCCTGAGTGTCTTCAAAACACGGCAGCTAACTTAGTCTAGAGTTAGTAGTCTTAGAGAGAGTGAGTGAGAAGGAAGCCACAGTGCCTTTTATGATCTAGTCTCCCAGGTCACACACAGCTGCTTCTACTTTATTCTGTTTGTTAGAAGTCATTAAGGTCAGCTCATACTCCAAGGGAGGAGAAATAGGCTCCACCTCTTGAAGGGAGGAGTTTCAAAGAATTGGGTGGGTATATTGAAAAGCTCAACTCTGGCCCACTCCAGTTTATTCTGGTTCTTTTCCCTTGAATTCAGCTGATAAAACTCACATAAGTCACATATCAAATAAGATATCAATTACACAGAACTCAAACCATACACCACAAAGCTCAGTGTCAGCCAAAGAATGGAAAATATGATGACTCAAAGTCTGGGATTTTAAAACTGAAACTTCTGAGAGTTCTGCCTAAGATATGGAATCACTTGCAAAGGATATCATGCTAACAGAGGCTTCCCAGATGGCATCCCCACTCATAAGCATGGGAGTTCTATAAGTTTCATTAGAAGCACTTTTGATGTACACGCAGAAACAGACAATACTGTCCACATGCTGCTACTGCCACCAAAACTAACATTTAGAGTAAGCAATGTCTCACCAGGATATTAGCCACACTTGGGAAACTGGGCCTAAGATAATATAAATAAACAAAAACTTGAATGGATTCTTTTTCTTTATTTTTAAATTAAAAATATAACAATTCTAATTTCAGAAATATTACATTAAGAAATATTCATTGTAAAAATTCAGGCATTACGGGGGCTGGCCCCGTGGCCGAGTGGTTAAGTTCGCGCGCTCCGCTGCAGGTGGCCCAGTGTTTCGTTAGTTCGAATCCTGGGCGGGGCATGGCACTGCTTGTCAGACCACGCTGAGGCAGCGTCCCACATGCCACAACTAGAAGAACCCACAACGAAGAATGCACAACTATGTACCGGGGGGCTTTGGGGAGAAAAAGGAAAAAATAAAATCTTTAAAAAAAAAAAAAATTCAGGCATTACATATGAACGTGGTAAGAAGTTCAGAAGTTGGCCACTGCCCTTAATCCTGGTTCTTTGCCCAAAAGAAGCCCATGGTTAACAGTTGCATGCATATTGCTCCTCAGAATTTGATGTATATATGATTAATTTGGGGAATTTGTTTAAATGCAGATTCTGATCCAGTAGATTTGCGATGGGCCTGGTATTCTTCATTTCCTTTTTTTCTCCAGCTTTAGTGAGGAATAATTGACAAATATAATTGTGTATATTTAAAGTGTACAACATGATGATTTGATATACGCATAGTTGTGAAATGATTACCAAGATCAAGATAATTAACACATCCATCACCTCATATAATTAATTCTTTTTTTCTTTTTTGTGGTGAGAATGCTTAAGATCTACTTTTAGCAAATTTCAAGTATACAATATCATATTATTAAGTATAATCACCATGTTGTACATTAGATCCTCAGAACTTACTCATCTTAGAACTGAAAGTTTATACTCTTTTACCTACATCTCCCCACGTCTTCCTCCCTCTAGCCCCTGGCAACCACTATTCTATTCTTTGTTTTTACGAAATTGCCTTTTTTCCCTCTGTCTGGCCAATTTCACTTAGCATAATGCCCTCCAGGTTCATTCATGTTGTTGCAAATGTCAGAATTTCCTTCTTTTTTATGGCTGAATAATATTCTATTATATTTTTTATGTACACCACATTTTCTTTATCTGGGATGGATTCTTTTCTGACTTCTTAGTCCACATAGCTTTCTGGGAGAAGAGTGCACCTTATGTATTATTAACTCATTTTAATAGTTTACATAAGCTAACAGTATTATACTTTAAGTTCTGCTTGGCCAAGCATATTCTAATAATCTTATTAATTGAATTTACATTTGTTTTAGTAGATTCTAGAAAGTCCACTTACTTACTTGATGATCCCAAACATAATAGATCTCCACTATACAAGGCCATTAGAATGATGATGAGGATGTTGATTTATGTCTTTTAATACACCACTACGCACTGGACTCTACTGGAAACTGGAAGCAAAGTAAGACATACCTCTCAAGTCCAAGATAGTATAGCTCTGATTAAGGCGGTTGCTTATAATATCACCATAGAGATGGATGACAAAACACAAAATTGGTCACCAAATTATCCAAGACAACTCAAAAGAGAGAAACTGCTTTATAGACAATTTTAGGAAAATTAAACAGAACATTTACACTTCCCACAGTGTATAATAGACACATAGAGCTTGTTACACCAAGAGGTGGAAATAGGTCAAAATACAATTAGGCTCAAGGAGAATTTAGAATAAATTCCTAGATGATAGACTCATAATAAATTAAGGAGAGAGAAGAATATATCGGGGTGTCCTTAACTTTTTGAGGTTGACATCATGGGTAATATCGTCCTACCACAACCATATGTCTTGATACTCTTATCAGGAATAGCATGAGTGAGTGTGTGTGTGTGTAATATGTGTGTGTGTAATACGTGTGTGTGTGTGTGTGTGTGTGTGTGCGTGTGAAGTAGCAGTAGTAGGAGTGATGGTCAATGTTGTAGGGCCTATAAATGTGATGAGGAAATGAACTCTATTTGCAAAAGTAAAAAAAAATCTAAAATTGTTTTTCATGGTTAAGGATATTAATAGAAAGTTATATATAAGCTATGTGTGATCCATGAGTCTGGATCAAGTCAGAAGTAGAACAAACAACATCCTGAACAGTGACTTTTTGCTTTCTTTAGAACAAAGAGCGTGCTTCTCAGGCAGTTAACTGCAGGACTACTCATTTGAGAGACAGAGGAATCTGATATCCTTTGCAAAAGTTGTCAACTGTACACCTTGTGAAAGGAGAGGGAAAAAACAAAAGACGTCATGAACAAAAGGTATTGCCACAAAGGCCAGTAGAAATCAAGGTACCACTCATTAACAGGGATCCAAATGAGTAGGTTAGGTGCTATGGTCTCCATCTTGCAAGGAAACACAACAAAGATAAGGCATTTGCCCATAGGAGAAAAAAATGAGACAATCACTGGACAATACATTCTTTGAAGACATCAATCCCTATTTTGGTCATTTGGGAGTCTCCCAGAGCACCTGATGAAGTGCTTTCAACAAAACAGGTACTCAATAAGTATGTTTTGTTGTTTCTCTTCTGTTGAAAATGGTAGAAAAAATAGGCTGTCATATAAAGACTTGCTATTAAGGTTTGGTGGTTCTTTTTCTCCTATTTGTCTACTCTCCACCCCAAAAGAAAGAAGCAAACAATGGGGATATGTATACATATAGCTCACTTGCTTCTTTCTTCTCTTTCTCTACCTGCTCCCCTCCATAACAAGATAAAAAATGAGGTCAAAAAAATTAAAGACATAGGTCAATATCTCAATATTTCAACTCAGACAAGAACCTGATAATTGCAATAATTAAGAAAAGCTTCTGTCAGGTTTGCCATGTTGATAACAATGATCTAATTCCTTAATCAACAAAATATCATTGTCAGAAGAATTAAAATCAGAAGAGCAAAACTACAATGAGGTATCACCTCCCTCTGGTCAGAATGGCTATAATTAACAAGACAGGAAACAACAAATGTTGGAGCGGATGTGAAGAGAAGGGAACACTTGTTCATTGCTGATGGGAGTGCAAACTTGTGCAGTCACTATGGAGTATCCTCAGAAAATTAAGGATAGATCTACCATATGATCCAGCTATCCCACTGCTGGGTATTTATCCAAAGAACTTGAAAACACAAAGGCATAATGATACTTGCATCCCTATGTTCATTGCAGCATTATACACAATAGTCAAGACTTGGAAGCAACCTAGGTGCCCATCAAGGGACGAATGGATAAAGAAGATGTGGTATTTATACATGATGGACTACTACTCAGCCATAAGAAATGATGAAATCCGGCCTTTTGTGCCAACATGGATGGACCTTGAGGGTATTACGCTGAGTGAAATAAGTCAGAGGGAGAAAGTCAAATACCGTATGATCTCACTCATAAGTAGAAGATAAAAACAACAACAAACAAACACATAGCTTTGGAGATTGGATTGGTGGTTACCATAGGGGAAGTGGGGAGGAAGGATGGCAAAATGGGTAATTAAGCTCCCATGTGAGGGGATGCACTATAATTAGTTTTCGGGTGGTGAACATGATGCAATCTACACAGAATTCGAAGCATATTACGATGTACATCTGAAAATAAACAAATAAATAAAATATAAAAATAAAAAATAAATAAATACGAAAGTTAAAAAAAAAAAAGAAGAGCAATCTGGTTGCTATACATTCTACTATCTGAGTCACACTTTCTCAAAGACCAGGTTCCTGGCTGAAAAGGTAAATGGATTCTCTCCAACAAAAATATGTTCTATTTTGTACCTTCACATTGAAGTAATACAGATAATTGCAAAATAGGATGAGTCTATTCATAACATTTTTGAGCGAAACATGTCCATTGGAACATAAGAGAAACATTGCCTGGACAATATTATAAAGCCTAACATGCCAAAAGTTACAAAGTAATTGGCAATAGAGAGGACGCTTTTAGAATTAGAAGAGAATATTTACTTTATAATTAAAGAAGTTATATATGCATACAGAAGGGGATGCATTGGAATGAGATGGGATGGACTGGAGTCCGGTAGGAGAGATGCGATGTCCCATGAGTTTGTACTGTGACAGATGAAAGACTGGTGCTTGGTGCCTGGGTCCTGGCTTGGAGCCCAAGACACATGTTTGTCTTCAGTACAGAAAAGTGATACGTGGACACTTGTTAGGAACAGAATCGCTGGCTCAATAGATCAGGGGTATGACATAATGTTACTTTCCTTATGTTGGACTTGCAGCAGTAGGAAACACGCAAACAAAATTCTAATGAAAAGGATCCAGCTGCATAGTCCTACTGAGGAAGCTTCATTCTCAGGAGGGTTTTCCACCATTTCAATCATTTCTAAAATTGCTTGAAAGTTCCACATTTCCCTAGGACTTCTGCCCACCTGCTGCAGGGATTGTCTGTCAATGGGCGAGGTAGGAAGGACAAGAAGGAAGAATTAAACTGAAGAATAAGCTGTACCTAGGTCTCTTGGACTGTCCAAATTCATTTTCTTTCAGCCCAAATTCTGATGACAGGAAAAGAAATTGATGTGTTTCTCAGAGCCACAGTGGCATGTTCTGAGAAGCAAAGAGGGAGAACTATTCTAAAGTGGGAAGTCAATAAATGCCGGAAACATGGCCTTCGATGTGGTATTAAAATGGAGTTTGCTTATGTGCAGAAGAACAAACAAAATAAATCTTAACCTGTTTGAGAAAAGATGTCAGTACACAAGCAATCAAGCAACACAACAAAGGAAGGCTAGGGCCTTTTAATTGTTTAATATGGAAATGTTCTGACTCAAAATAGTTGAAAAGGACCATATGTGTATGGCTTCCAAGGCAAGCCACTTATCAACTTCTCCTTGAATTAATATAGACATACTTTATATTAATATTGGATATTGAATACAATCTTTATTCAAAATATCAAAGAAAAACTTCTCTTCATTCCAAGTTTAAACCTTCATGACTCACAGGCTAAGAGAAGAGATCAAAGGAGATAAAAGAAAAGTGGGATTTGAGCCTATGAATTGTTGACCTGGAGAGGAAATAAATGGCCTAAAAGAAAAACTAACTCTAGCTTCCCCATTTGGGAAGAGGAGAGGGGACCTAATTTCTGTCTTCCACTGGCCTGTAGAAATTTTTTAAAAATCATTTTTTTGAGGTCCCATTGGCATACTACTTCACAAAGTTTTTCTTGAGTGAAGCCATCAAAAGATCTGAGCATTCAGTTTCAGCCATCACCTCAAAGGTCAAAGGATGACCAACTCACAGCCAAGTCACTGGAATCTCCAGGGCTTTCTTTTGACATTTCTGTGGCTTCTTTTTCATCCCTGGATCAAGTTGGGCACATTTTAAGGATGTTACTTGCAGCACTCCAGTTCTCTAAAATGAGTTTGTGTGTGTATACACACAAATATTTTATACACACACACACATATTGTGGGAACTACAAAATAAGGCCTCCAAATCAATTTATAAAGGAGATTGATATCCAGCATCCTGATTCATCCCCCAAAATACACGCATAGGAAACACACTATACATGCAACGTACTGGATGGCCCTGTTCTCTTAAATCAAAATGTTTAATCTCAGAGGAGGAGGCAGTATTTATCTTGAGAAATTCTGAAGACACACTTTTAAGATAAAATTCATATAGATAATACTTGCTTCAAGGTGAAAGGTAACACAGTTTTCTCTTTCTTTCTAGGTTTTCAAAGTGCTCTACTTCTGGGGGTGGGGGAATAACATGAATGTTTTCCTCATAAGAAGATTACCAGTGAAAAGGAAGGAAGGAAAAAAAGAAGAAAGGAAAGAAGGAAGAAAGGAAATGAAAATGACCCATGGCCTGAGATGCATAAAATAGCTTTGTTATATCAGATATAGTATAAATCCCTTTGCCTGGATTCATATACTCATTGAGTTTCAAAAGTGTTCCATTTTATACTACATCTAATATTCTGCTGTGTCATATTCTTATGTAATTTTCTAATGCCAGGCATAAGGAAAAGGGGGAAATCCAAGTTGCCAAAGAAAACTGAAATGCAACAGGAGGGTATTTTCTAGAGACCCCCAAAGGTATTCTTTCCCCATTCAAGTACCACAGAGTACTACTCAGTTCAGCACCACGTTGGTATTTCGTCTTTTGGGTTGTTTGGCTCTTCTTTTGTTTAGTGACCTTTATTGTATCGTCCTCTATAAGTGTGAACTTTTTCTTGTCTTCCCATCCAGATTGTGAGAAGAGGTAGAATTTTCCCCTTCTCTTTTATCCCTCATCAATTACACCATGGCACTGAGTATACAGTAGACGCGCAATAAATATTTGTTAATGAAGTGATAATATACCATTGGTGCCACAGGATGCAACTTCACCAGATCCTGATCACCTCTCCTGTGATTTCTTCCTCCTTCTCTCTTCCCCTTTTTTTCTTCCTTCCTTAGAGTACTGTATTTATTATGGGCCTACTATGTATTTTGCATTATATTGGCATAAAAATTTGTACAAGACACATTTTTTCCCCTTCAATGAGCTTACAGTTTACTCAGGGAAATAATACATGAGATACTGTTAAGTAAGATTTATTGCCTAAATAAATGGTAAAGACAATAGGTGTTATGAATTCAGATAAGGGGACATTACTGGGGTTCAATTGGTTAAAAGGAAGTCTCTTAGAAGAAAAGCTATTAAAAATGAGCTCTGAATAAACATATCTATCTCATAATGTTCTTGCAAATACTAAGTAGGCTGATTAAATTGAAGGCTTAACACAGTATTTTCAACATTGTAAACAATCACCAAATAGTTTCTATGATGACGATGATGATAGGAGAAAGACGAGGAGAAGGAGGATTGGATAGATGCAAAGGCTGGTGATTTTCAGGTAGTAGAAAGCTAAGCAAACAGTAAGCTTTAGAATAAACGTGGCATGATGGGAACAGTTAAGGTAAAATAGAGGACTCATTCTGAGGAAGCAAAATAACAGAGAGGAAGGTCTATGTCAAGATTGAGGAGGATTTTGAGTGTCAGGCTGATGCATTAAGACTTACTTTTCTTTTCTTTTCTTTTTTTTTCCCCAAGGAAGATTAGCCGTGAGCTAACATCTGCTGCCAATCCTCCTCTTTTTGCTGAGGAAGACTGGCCCTGAGCTAACATCTGTGCCCATCTTCCTCTACTTTATATGTGGGACGCCTACCACAGCATGGCGTGGCAAGCGGTGCCATGTCCACACCCAGGATCCCAACCAGAGAACCGAGGGCCACTGAAGCAGAACGTGCGCACTTAACCCCTGCGCCACCGGGCTGGTCCCAAGATTTACTTTTCTATAGGCAGTAAGGAGTCACTGGCATTTGATGGATTCTTGTTGCAGTCTAATGGATCTTTTGGTCCTTTCACTAAGACAGGCCTACCATGTACCTACATTTCCCCAACACAACCCAGTGCAAAGAAAGATTCATGCAATCAAATGAAAACTTTTATCTAAAGTTGTCCACTAAGTAGATTGGCAGTTTCTCTTTCTGACTTGAGCCTCTCACCATCTGCCTTAAAATGACTGAACCAAATGGTTATTTTGATGTAGTCACAGTGAACATGGCTCCAAAGACATACAGTCATTCGCCGTATAAGGACGTTTTAGTCAACAAAGGACAGCATATATGATGGTGGTCCCTCAAGATTAGTATATTACTATATAGCTTAGGTGTGTAGTAGGCTACACCATCTAGGTTTGTGTATGTACATTCTATGATGTTTGCACAATGACAAAATCACCTAAAAATCACTCATTTCTCAGAACGTATTCCCATTGTTAAGCAATACAACACTATACACTCAGTTAAGGTCAAGTGAAAAGATTATGGATTATGCTGAAATTATCATTGTATGAGATCACATTCTCTTATATTGCATCACATCCTGAAATTATAAAACAATCATTAGCTATTAAATTGGCCTCAAACACTCAAAGTGCTAAATGTGCAAAGCCTGCATATGCTCTTAGGGGGTCTTTGCAGGAGAGTGAACACATAACTGAAAACTGGGAGAATTAGCAAAAGGAGAAAAGAAATAGTTGGAAAAGAAAGGAAGAACAGCGAGTCAGAGTCACAGTTTTCAATCCAAGAGGGCCGAAAAGTCACACAATGAACTTTCATAACTGGGAATAACTGAGAAATTGAAACTCCATTAAGCAGAAATATAATGCAAAAAGCATATTGTAAAATCAGCACTTTAGGGGACATAGTACAAATAAAGATACAGACTTCATAGAACTTAAGAAAAATCTTGAGCTCTTTTGACCATTCCCCTGATCTTCAACCAAAACCTTACCTCAATCATCTCAGACAAGAGAATCTATCCTGCTTGAAACCAAAATGTAAAACAGCTCAGAGGTGATTTCACAACCTCCATAGTAATGTATTCTGATGTGTGACAGCCTTCACTGCCAGTAAATTCTTTCTTAAACTTTCTCAGGCTATAGTGTCATTTCCTGTGGCTCCTCCCTCACTGCAGATGGGGAGCATCTGGTCCTAATGATTGCCCTTCAGGTCCTAGAAGATCATTACTAAATCACCTCTTAGCCAGCTTTTCTATGGGCTGAACAATCTCAATTCCCTTTGGTTTTCTCTTCTTCAGCTTATTTTCCTGCTGTTTATCATCTCTGCTCTGGGATAGCTTTATAATAAGAAAAACAATCTTGCTGTCTTTCATGCCAAATAATCATACAATTAAAGCTCTAACTCTAAAAAAGACCCAGCATATATCCGCCTATGCTCCTAAGGCCAAGAACATTTTAAAAATTAGCCTCTTTTCCTTTTCTCGATGACAAATGCCAGTGGAAAATCTTACTTAACCTAAAAAACAGTATTTCTCTAAGGAGTTGAACTGTGCAGAATTATTTCTGCTGTGGATAGAGATCAATGTTTTTTTTTTTCTCTCTTCATGGATAAATTGCGTAGTTACATAAAAGGAAAAATTAGTCAAAGTGCCCCTGACACAGGAAATTTTGACCAACTTACCTAGCCTCAGGCAAAGGTTATGTTTCTGAACTCTGAACCCACCTTTCTTAGTTTTCCTCAGTAGCCCAAATAGAGCTAACGATAGAGGAAAATCTCCAGGCTTTCAAATGATAAAGTAATACTTTCCCAAAACCTAAGGGACAAATACTGTCAGAGGCTTGAGAAAGTCATAACCAATTTTGAAATATTTGACCCAAAAAATAGAGTAAATCAACAGTGAACTGCTACCTCACCCCTGTAATTCAGATGAAAGCTTTACGTATTGTTTCTAAGGCAGTATAATTTACCAACATAATTGTACATTATGCTATTTACAAAGTCTTGATGGTTTGTCTCTTCACTTGGAAGCTGAGCCCCTGGGCCCCTGCCACAGTTTAGGCATAAGTCCCATACTAAAGAGGTTATGATTGTAGATCGATTCTCATGCTAGCTTTTTAGCTTCATTTTGTTACATGGGCACTGGAAGCCTCATGAATCCGTTATATAGACTAGGTGGTGTGCAAATGTGCTGTTGTTTAGAGAAGAGGTTGGCAAGGAATTCCATTTAGGGTAAAATGCTATCTTTCTTTAAGGGCACCACAGTATTATTATTTATATAAAGAGAAGATTTAGAGAAAATGTCACAGTTTTCAAAAAATAGCAGGCATCTTCCTCATGCCCCATAAGTGTGATTTAGTAGAAATCTGAAGAATATGAGTCCCAATAACACTGGTTACAACCAAACAAACAAAAACACAAAGAACTTTGGCCTTGCCCCCTAATGGAGTAATAGCTGGAACTCAACCACTCAGTGAAAGTGCCATTGCCCTCCATTGCCATGAGGTGCTCCTCCAAATGTCCCTACAAACCAGTGGCTTCCAACTAGGGGCAATTTTGACCCTCAGGGGACATTTGGCAACGTCTGGAGTAATTTTTGGTTGTCACAATAGGGGTGGTAGGGCTACTGGCATTCAGTGGATTGAGGCCATGGATGTTGCTCAACATCCTACAGTATACAAGATGGCCCCTCACGATAAAGAATTATCCAGCCCAAAATGTCAAGAATGCTGAGGTTAAGAAATTCTGGCTGAGCCAAAAGAGTGCCCCTTGACCAACGCTGCTATCTAGGGGAAGACAGCTCTTGTTGCAGTCTGGACCCTATGTCACAGTCTGCCTTACTCAGAATGTTGCTTCTCTACTAACGTGCTACATGCTTGGCCCTGCTACCTCTCTCCTCCTCCTTACTTTCTGAAAAGTGGGAAGACCTGAGAAGACTCAAGATATCTTTACTCACCTCCTTAAGAAGACAATGCTAACTTCTGCCCCTGAGGGCTGTTCTACCCCTACTTCCTACTGCCTGTTCTCCAATCTCTAGTCTTGTGGGAAATTACAGAGGGAGCATATGCCCTTTCCATTATGAGGTGAGAGGAATGCTCCTCTCAAGTTCACAGAGGGCCAAGCTCCTTGAACTCTTCTCCTTGAACACTTCCATTTCTATCCCCAGGCAGATTTCCTATATCCCCCAGGTTTGGCCGCTACTGCATTGTAGCTTCTGGCTACACTTACATGTACTCAACTCAAGTATTTGTTGGGAACTTACCTACATAGTGATTTAAGCCTGGCTAATATGTTTCCAAGTTTGTAATGACTATGATTTAGTACTGGAAGCAATATGAGTAGTTCTGGTTAATAAAAACATTCTGGTTAACTGAGAGTCATTAGAGATACCATGCCAGAATCAATGACTGTTTTATCAAGAAGTTGGAAAGAAACCAAATACACTAAACACTGAAACTATAGTGAACATCATTTAATCTGTACTTGACAATTTAAATGGCTCATTAGGGTCTTCTATTGCCTTAGGGTCTTTATTAGAATCCTCTCTCTCTTTGTCTCATTTTACTTGACTGAGGCTAGGTAGAGGAATCAGTTCCATTAAGGAATTCTGGGAAACAGACTTGGGCTCTCAGCAAATATTATTGGCCGACTAAAGCAAGAAGACAGAGGCTATCCCATCATGGAAATCTGTTTCCTAAATCTTGACAATTTTTTTTTAATCGAAAACATGGAAAGCAGAGAGCTGAAAATGGTGTGCTACCTTCAGTTGGATATTGGATCTCTCAGTTAAAATTACCTATTGTCATCTACCAGTAACTCAGAAAATGGTACTTTCGCAATCTAAAAGGCTTTAACCCTAGCTTTAAATAACCTACTGACTATCCTCACCTACTGCTGTCACTCAGTATACTGTATTCTGCTTTGCTTTCAGCCTAGGGCTCTGAGACCACACTGGAAACCTTGCCCTGTTATACTTTCCCTGACCCTTCAGTCTTTACAGAAATTCTCCACGCTCAGGCAAGTACACGAACTTGGTGACCAGTTTGCCTGTGCCTTTTGCCAAAAGAAAGATCACAGTTTTGTTTTGTTGCCTTGGAAAACAGAATACACTACAAAGCTCTATGCCAAGTATGTTAAAAACCTAACAGTTTCTCTCTCAGTACAGCAAATGCTGCGATGTCATAGAGATGCAGCCCTGAGGGGATCAGAATTTGTCCCCCTCCCCTTTTTTTCCTTGCAGAGCACTTCACTGCTCTACAGATGCCCCGCATTGTCACAGATCTGGTGAAGCTGTCGAACATACTTAAACATAGCTATACATGCAAATTTGATCATTAATTTTCATCTTAGAACTTGAAATTCACTTTCTTGCTCTTCATTTCTTTCTTTACTTTTTGTTATTTTCTTATCCCCTACCAGCCTGGGATAACTTTCACAAAGCAAGTTGGACAAGTTCCCAGCATTTTAGGCCAAAGGCAGAGTTTCCAGGAACCCAGATACCCGTATTGAACATTTTCTACCTCTCATCATTTCTACTAGAAAAGAACAAAAAAGTACAACTCTAAGCACCAGAAAAATTCCTGATTCCCCTCTGCATATTATCGATTTTTTCCTAATAAGAAAGTGCCGTCATTCATTTACAAAGCTGGTGGATAAGATCTGCCATTAGTAGGAAAGTTAGTTTTTCATTAATATGGATAAATGTATCAAGTGCTTACAATGTTATAGGGATTTTGTGTATGTTACCATGATTCTTCACAACAAAACTGCCAGGTAGTATTATGGACCCCATTTTATAGATATGGCAACAGGGTCAGAGAACTTAAGTGAAAAGTTTATGTTCTTTTTCTTACTTTATGCTATGGCTACTAAAGCACTGGACTGCTCATCAGGTGTAACTTGTGACAAAGCCACTTGTCAAGTCAGCTGACGGAGTTGTGCGATGGGTTGGTTCATGCCATGGCAGGCTTAGACATGTAGGAACTCTCTTGGGGTGGGGGGCTGACTTCTGAGGGAAAATAGGGAGAAACAAAGGAGGGAGGGAGACAAAGGAGGCTGGGCGAGCCAATAGACTGTGATGCAATTCTGACCCTTGTGAAGAAGAGAGGGAAGGAAGGAGGGTTAATTGACACAAGTTTTAAACTGCAGAGCAATTCTAAGAAAGTTTTGGCAAAGCCAATGCGGAATCCTTCAGCTAGAGTCATCTATCAGAGGAGTCCTACATCACCCAGGAAGGGGCCTGCTCTAGTGTCCTTGCCACGCTCAGTCATTGGCTGGGGGCAGCCTGTGAGAAGCGTGACCTGACACAGTGGTAGATTCAGAGCACAGTAACTAAGGCTAGCTGTCCACTACCTCCCCCCACAGTAAGGGAACTCAGAGGCAGATTTTCATTGCAACCATGGAAATAGAGGCTGGACTAAATTCTAGAGTCTATTTGAGGCCTTTAACCTAATTAGTAAAGTTCTTTTACCCACATTTTACTAACCAGACTCTTTTGAGTGTAGCGGTTTTGTCTTACTTGTTTTGGTATCTTTCAAAGCACCTGATTAGGCACAAAATAGGTGCTCGGTGATTGTACAGACTGAACATGACTTGGCCAGCAGCAGTCTGCTCTACTGAAAAGCAATAAAAATGATTTGATGATACTTTGCAAAGATGGGATGATAATTTCCTTAAATGGCTCCTAAAATGACTAGCGCTAAAAAAGCAAAGCTGACAAATACTGCTAACTACGATTACAATCCTTAAGAATAAGAGCAGTAATTATAATCCTTTGCTCTTCCTAATCCAGCCCTTCTTCATGGAATGAAAAGCCTCAGGATTTGAACTATTGGACAAAGCCTCACAAAATCACTGATAAATCAATGCCTAGAAATCCAGACAGACACAGACATATACACACCCACCCTTCCACACATTGCTGTCATCTTATTTCGACTTCGTATAATATAGTCATGCCTTCACTCTGGAGTGCAAAGCAGCTCCGACCACACAGAGGAGCTTCCTTCACCCCCAGGCTCACCATTAAAGCAAGAGAGAGAGATTAGGAAAGTTTCTGGAAACCCAGGGTAGAATCAAGTCCACGTCATGGGCAGGATAGGAAGAGAAAATAGGAGTGAGAGAGAAGTAGGGTTTTGGGGAGACTTGAAGTAAAGAAGGGCAAGAGAAAGAACAAAAGAGGAGAGAGAAAGGAAAAGCTAAACTTATGCAGGGCATAGTAGCACATCTGTACTAATGATCTTGGGGTTGATGGAGCAGGCTACAGCTGCAGATTACCCCTGCCAGCGACCACAGACACAAGAGCTCAGTTATTTAGGAAGTTAACACCAACCTTAATATTAGCTACCATGTGTTGAACACTTTTCTGTGCTAAGTACTTTACCTCAGTTATCTCAAAGAACTATTTTAATACAACTCTGTGAAGTAGATACTAGTATACTTCCATTTTCAGATGAAGCAACTAAGCCTTCAAAGATATTAACTACCTTATGGAAGATCACATAGTTAAAAAATGGCAGAGCTCAGATGGGAACCCAGTTCTGTAGATGCTTTTACCCTCTAAACTATTTTGCTCCCTTTCCTATCAAGACTATTCATATTACATTGTATTTGAGACCTTGAGTCTATAGCTAAGACAAGTTCCCTGCTGTCAAAGACCACAGATTTTACCATCCGATGAGAGAAAGTGCATTCAACTCCTCAGAACAAACACACAAAAACAACCTAGGAATAAAAAATGACGAAAGTGTATTGGGAGAAGGGAATCATTATGGCAGGTTGGAAACCGGGCTTGGTCCATCAGGCAAAGCTTCCAGAAGATGCGGCAACCTTGAGCTACATAATGAAAGAGAGAAGAAACTACAGTATGGCTAGATGTTTAGGACAGAAATTTGCCATCATTTTATGAGAATAAACGTTGCAGGACCTGCCACAGGGCCACCTGGAAAAGGAGTGCTGAAAACTCAGACATCAGGCCTGAGAACTTGTTTCTGAAGCAAGAGGTATGATGGAAAAGCTTGCTTAAATATACTATTGTACAATAAAACAACGTTGTCAATATGAGCCAGACGGGTCATCATCAGAAAGTATTACCACTGGGTGGGATCACATCACCAGCACAAATCGCACCCTCTTGAGCAGTTTCAGCCAAGATGCCAAAGGCTGACTGGGCATGAAAGGTGGCAGATGGACAGTGCCGAAAAGGAGCTTGCCCAGCTGCTGACACTGTGTAAAACTTTGTCCAGCTATGAAACTTTTTCTGGGCCAGAGTACATAAAATTCTGGGACCATCAACTTGAGTCCAGTTTTCTTGCAATGAAGCAAAGAGCTAGAAACACGACACAGGGAGGGTACACATTTAAACTGTTTTTTATCAGCCTGTGGTGGTGTTTCTGTCCCTATTCCTCATCTTTTACATGTTTTTGGCCCATCTCTGTAACATACTAAAGGGAACACGCAGAAACCCAATTGTAGGTGACAGCGCTCTGCCACAGCTCTTTATCCTCTTACTTTGCTACTTGCCCATTTCAACCAGGTCTCTTTTTCCTGACTCAGACCCTAATGGCTCTACACTTTGGCTGCTAATGCTTGCCTTAGGCCCTCCTTGCTTTGACAATCTGTTTAGACTTATTTCTCTGGTTTGTTTACCTCAGCTCTCTGTATATAATTTTCAGCTTTCAACTTTGTACACTCTATCAGCATCACAAACACCTGCAGCTGTGGACAACAGACAGTCCTGCCACCCACCCCAGCCCTGTAGGGCCCACACTAGTTATGCCAGCTTATTTGGAATCCTTGCCAACATAAAAGATGGGACACCTGGCCTAGAGGAATATTTCTCCATTGAAAAGGTAGTCTAAAAATCTAAAAGTTGTTTGGTTGCATGCTCAGGCTTCTAAAAGCCCAAAGAGCAATTATAGGGGACAGAGCCATGTCAGTCAAGATGATTAATTCTAAGGTGTGAAAGGGAATTGTGTTTCGAGCAGAGTGGGTGACGGCAACATGCCCACAGAGTCAGTTGTGATATAGTGAAAAGAAAACTGGCCTAGGTGTCAAGGGACCTGGGTTTTAGCCTAAATCAGCTACGAATAGTTTGTGAGCTTGTGTCAATCCTGTCCCCTCTCTAGGCCTTGGTTTTCTTATTTAATAAAGAAAGTATCTGATTAAATGACCTTCTGAGGTCAGTTCCACACTTCATTCTCTAGGACTAATTGATTGCTTAATAGGCAAGTGAAAATGGTAGAAATGACTCTTTCTGGATGCCCTGAAGCCTGATTACCAATGAGGAAGCTTTATTGTTGGGGAATAAAAGCAGTAAACTGAAAAGTTGAATAAGAGAGATCAGGAATTAGACATTGGTTTTGTGTTGTGGGTCTAGGGCAGAGGGGTAGAGTTGGTGAGGAGTAATCCATTCGGAGCAAAGACTTCTGGTGGACGAAAAGGCTAAAAATAGGGGCTGGCCAGGTGGCACAGCGGTTAGTTCGCACGTTCTGCTACTCGGCGGCCCAGGGTTTGCCAGTTCAGATCCCAGGTGCGGACATGACACCATGTGGCACACCATGTTGTGGTAGGCATCCCACGTATAAAACAGAGGAAGATGGGGATGCATGTTAGCTCAGGGCCAGTCTTCCTCAGCGAAAAGAGGAAGATTGGCAGTAGTTAGCTCAGGGCTAATCTTCCTCCAAAAAAAAAGTCTAAAAATAGGGTTTTTAATGAAGCTGGAATATACGTGAATAATAATGTTTAAGTGATGGTGTTTAAGGAACACCAAATTGCCCAAGTGATCTCCGACACCTTCCATGCTATTCTACCATTACACTATAATTCTCACACTTTTGTGTCTGTTAGGATGCCTGTATATTACTAGGGAAGTATGGCACATAAAGCCCAACCTGATCATTTACACCTGAGCACAAACTCCTTTCTTCAGATTAGCCAACTACCTAGCAGGGCTCTGAGGGCATGGGTTGAAAGACAGGTAAATGTTGATGGGAGCAGGGGTGGGGTGGAGTGAGGGCAGGAAGTGGGGTATGAAGGGAAAAGTGACGCAGAGTGTGGGGGAATATTTAGAAGCAGAGATCAGCTAACACATTCTGCCCTCCTTGCCTAGGCAGTCAGTGAATACTGTGAAGATATAAGGAACTCGAAGAAACCTTGTGGCATTAGACAGAGAATAATGCACAGAAAGGGTCAGAAATTAAAAGCAGGGGGTGCATCAGTTATAGGCACATAAACAAACATAAAGGTTCAAGCCTTTCTCCTGAGCTCCACATCCACATATTCAATTACACACTGGACGTCCACACCTGGGTGTCCCAGCAAGCACCTCAGAAACAGAATATGACCACAATAAAAGGTATCACTGGCATCCATAAATGTTCTGTATTTTCCATTTTGGTTGACGGGAGCACCTTTTAATTACCTCGTCATACAAGACAGAAATATAGAATTCCTTCCAGAATCTTTCCTTTTCCTCATCACTCCATCTCCATTTCAACCATCACCAAACCCTTAGATCCAAGGTTTTTTCTTTTTCTTTTTTTTTTTCATAGAGGAAGAGTCACCCTGAGCTAACATCTGTTGCCAATCTTCTTCTTTATGCTTGAGGATGAGTCACCCTGAGCTAACATCTGTTGCCAATCTTCCACTATCTTGTATGTGGGTCACCACCACAGCATGGTCACTGGTGAGTGGTGTAGGTCAACGCCTGGGAACCAAACCCGAGCTGTTGAAGAGGAACATGCCGAGCTTAACCACTAGGCCACGGGGCTGTCCCCTGGTTTTTCTTTTAAACAATTCAAATATTTGTTACCCCTCTCCATTCTCTCTGTCATTGCCTTAGTTCAAGTCCACTTTGATTACTGTCTAGATTACTGCAACAGCCTCCTAACCGATCCGCCTATATGTAGCCTTCTCCCATGATAATGCTGTCAGAGCCTCCATAATGCTGTCAAAATAATGTAAGATACAATTCTAATCATGTCACGCCTTTGCATATCACCATTGGCTTCCAGTTGCCTACAGAATAAACCCCAAACTCAGTTACAATGGCTTATAAGGCATGATTTGGCATCTGTCTACCTCTCTACTCTTGTCATCCATCATTTTCCTACATGTTCCCCTTACTCTAATTTGCATCAAATTACTTATGTTTTCCCAAACTTGAGATGCTGATTCATGTCAATGTGACTTTGATATGCAAACTCCTCCACCCATTACCCAATCTGAGCTAGCTAACTTCTCACCCTTTAGGAGTTAGCTCAGGCATCACCTCTTCCAGGAATCCTATATATCTCTGTCCCCTCTGCCTGTCCCTTCAAAGGGTGAGGTATGCTTCCACTGTGTTCTCCTAGAATCCTATGCTTAGCTCTTCTATAGTCTTTGTCATGGTATCAAGATTTTCTGGTTATCTTTCTGGTCTATCTACTAGATTGTGAGCATCTCAGACAAAGGCTATATTTTATTCTTTTCTGTATTCCTTACCTAGTAGTGCATAACATAGAGTAGATGCTCAGTAAATGCTTGCTGAATAAATGGATGAATGAATGAACAAAGGAATTCAAGGCATTTATTTAAAAATAAATTGTTGGATCTCACATTCTAACCAGCGAAAAAAGCTTTCAAGTGCAAATTAAGGAGTTTTTGTGAGAAGACATATCAACTCAAGAAAATCTATTTCTCAAAGGCTGCACATCCTTATAGGCTGGATAAATTGCAGAACCTGAGATGCTAGCCTAGAGTTCTCTAATCTTAAGTATTTACAGCCTAAGTCTAGTTCCTTTGTGCTTAATTTTCATAAGTCTACCATCTACTTTCAATATTGTATTTACTTAGCCATCAATTCCCTTTATAAAGAACTGCCCAATTAGGACTCCCACAGCGCTCACACTGGCATTGTTGCACCTGTCAATCAGCTCCAGCCATTAACAGATTAGTTGGGAAGCACAAGAGCCTGGGCTTAAGTGACGGGAAAAAACACAAATGGTCAAATGGTCAAACCTGTTTAGCTGTCTTAATATTTTTTACTGAAAAGGCTTTGTGTACCTTAATGAACAATCCTTACATTATTTTTTTTTAAATGGTTTGGGGTTTTTAGGCAAATAGCTTGTTAGTCCAGCTCAGTCTTTTTGGTCACATCTGTGCACAATGAAAGCAAACACTGTCAGCAGTTTAATCTCCAAACACAAAAATCTGGCCTATATGATCCTCTCGTAACTGGGCCTCAATGGATGTGGGCATTTTGAGCTTGTTGCAGCACTATTTGTAGTTACTGCACAAGAGAAAATAGACTGAAATAGCAGGAGGATTCCTGTTGTGGCTGATCTAGAGAAAAGGGGTCTCCAGGGGAAGTGTCTTGCAGTAAGTCTGTGACTAGTCTGTGCTGGTGCTAGGCATTCCTAAGCAGCTAGGCCACTAAAAGCTTTTTGCAAATTCATTTTTGTAAGTGAGTTCTTGGCCCTAATTCAAATCCCCAACATAAACCTGAATGAATTTAGATATGAGTTATATCAATAGTAACAAATACTAAAAGGTCCTCCCATATATTTCACAAAACATAAGTAATTTCTATAGTCTTCAGCTAGATATAAAACATAATAGATATGGATAGATAAATATGGTTGAGGCTTCTCACAGATTCTTTTTGGGGCTTTAGCAGATATAAATGATGGTAAAGGGCAGACTCCAAGTTTGACATGACTTGACTGGCTGTAATGAGAAACCAATGACTCCACAGAGGACCATGAAAAATAGTCTGCCATACGGTACCTGTCACTTCTGCCAATAGACTTCATGTCTTGGGTATTTTAAACTGATGGCATTTTTGTGTTAGTCTGTGTGTTTTTTTCCTTTTTTCTATCTCGCCTTTCCTTTTTGCGGGGGTGCAGAGGGAGAGGTGAGGGGAGTAGATGACAAGGAGATTTTAGTTAGAACAAATGGAGCTGGGACTGGATGGTTATTCTACAAACAAAGATGAGCAATGATGATGATTGGTGTGAAGGTAAAGTGAATTGTAAAATTAAAAACCTTGTATGGGGAGAAAAATTAATTCTGGTTTTCTATGAGGGTCCACTCTTTTTCTAAGGCTCTCCGTTTCTATAAGGTATTATCTTTAATTCCAAGCACAGAGCTCCTCCACTTTCAGATGCGTTCTAGATCTTCCGCTACGCACCCTTTTAGAATTTCTATTTTCAGTATCTCTTAATGGTGACGTTCATAGTGCTGCGCAAATGTTCACATCTTCCTTGTGCAGGATTTCAGAAGAGGGAGGATTTAACTTGGCTGTATGTGGAAAATGCCCAGTGGAGAGTTTTGGTAGGTTATGTCCCATGCAATGCAGTGAGTTTCTAATGGCTCTGTGTGAGGATTAAAAAGGTGATAATCATGAAATAAGATCAATTTAAGAAATACGCATCTTAAAATTGCGAATTGATATAGCATGGAGATATCCAGAGTGATTTTAAATTTGAAATAATTACGGACTTTTCTTCTAAGCACAAATCTGACAAGATCCATCCTGGACTAGCATGTAATACTAAACTGGATACAACTTAGTACTAACCAGGGAAACTTACAAGAAAAGGAAAAAAAAAACCCTTCTCAAACAGAACTTATACTTCTACTTAGATTCCCTCTATGGCTAAATTATTAAACATTCTATGTATGTGCTAATTCAGGTTTAGAAATGAAGTACTGATTTGATCATTAATGCAATTTTCTTCTCTATTACTTTTCCATGAGGCATTACTCTTGGACGATTCTGGACAAAAAACAGAAAAATACAAGCCAGGTCAACATATAAGCCTGAGTTGGATCAGGGGAATCTCAGCATATGAATTAAAAAGCTCAGTTTGTTTTTCAGAAGAAAGTCTATCTGGCACCACACATGATGCCCATAGAGTACATTATCCTTGCTACCAGAACTGAAATCATTCATTTTTTGATAAGATTTAACTCAATTGCAATTCAATTTCCTCCAACAGTTTTAATTATTTAGAATTATATTACTTTTTTTCCCCTTTTTCCCTTGAAGAGCTATATTTGAAGCAGTGGTTCATTTCAAATGCTTTTGTATTGATTAGAATTATGCTTCTTCCACACCATTAAAGGGCTTCTAAGGCAGGAAACATTCTCAGGTACAAGAGAAAATTCTTAGTGTTGCAGGGCTAGTGAATCTATAGGTCACCTGAGGACCATAGAGTAGAATCTTAGAATTTTCAGGGTGAAAGATCTCCCTTCCCCTTCAGACAGGCAAACCATCCAGGATACATGGCCATCTCTTTTCCCCTTTAAATTGTCTTCAATGACCTTGTTTTCTTTTATTAAAAACTCCTTCACCTGAACAGCAATGATAACAATATCAAATAAACAATTAAAAAATAAAAAACCAGAACCTTTCAAAAATCTTCAGGAGTTCAAAGTCTCTCAGCACTGCCAAACACAGTATTTTATTGACCTGATGTCCTTCCTTATGTCTAACCATAGTCTATCCTGCTTCAATTTATGGTTATTCCCTCTTGTAAAGAAAAGGAAAATGAGTGGCAAATTTAAAAGGCAAACTATTCCAGCTGAGTCTTTTCTATAGTATGTCCAAGAGTGCAAATGAATGGATATAAGGGACGATGCCAAGTAATTTAATACTAAGAACAGACAATTGCCATTCAGAGATTCTTTGGAGGCTCAACATCACGCCAGGACAGAAGGATGCAATGGAGTGTGTCTGATCAGATTGACGAAGTCATTTCAAAATTTTCTCTTTATCAAATTTAAATTTAGTTTCCAATTTCCTAGAGTGACTATTCCAGATGGGCCAAGTGACTCAGATAAAATAGAAACTGACCTACAATCACTCTCTAGCGTCAAGGGGAGGGGGGGCGAAACTGAGATTGGTTAAGGTTTTTCATTTCTAAATGTTTCTGCACTGAGGTGAGATATTTGCACTTTTCTTTTCATGTGGAAAAAAGTCCCAATATAAGGACTGAAACAAGACACGTGGTATATATGCAGAGAAGGCTTTCTTCTCAGTAGGCAGAAAGATCTAATAGGGAGGTAGCTATTCCTTCCTTCCTTCTAACCCCTCTCCACTTTCCCTTTCAGCTTTCTCACCATCCCAACTCTGGAAAAGAGAAGCTACATTTAGATTATAATTTGGAATTTATATCCCTCATCTTCTCCTACTACCCAATAGTCCAGAGGTTAGATTTAGAACCATTTTACATACCATCCCCCTTAAACTTTTAGCTCGGTGACCTTGATGTCAGACATTGAGGATGAAGCCAGGGTGGTGAGTTGCAGCTGTTGCCTGTAATGTGATCCCTTAGGGGAATGCCTGGCCCCTTGTGCAGGTCCCTATAAAAGCAACAGTACAAGGTCAAAACTCATCTCAAATATCACCTCCTTTGGGAAGCCTCCCCTGCACTCCTCCCCCTGCCTCCTTCCCAGTGCTCCAGTGTTTCATGGTTTTTACTTCTATCACAGCATTCATCATGCTACACTATACTGTGTTGATTTCTCTGCCCCCTCCCCTAGGCTGTGAGATCTTTGGGGATGTGAACTCTTCCTTTTATCTCTGTATCGCCGATGCCTAGCATAGAGTCTGGCACATAATAGATTTTCAATAAATGTTTGCTGAACGAATGCCAGGTCTGCTCGAACAAGGTCTGTATCTGAGGGTCACCTGGGAGGTGTGTGTAAATTTCTTCTCTGTTTCCAACATTTCTAAGAAACTTCAACTTTTACAGAGTTAACATATTATGTTACCATGTATTAGCTTGGCACTTCTAACTTATTCATTACTTATAATTTCTAATTCATTATATTAGTATGTCATATTAATTTTACATTTTAATTATACTTGCCTGAATAAAGGTTCATATAATATATAGCAGTCATAAGTGATAAGTAATTACACTTAGCCAAGGAAGGTGTTAACTGAATCAGACACAGGGGAGTCATATTTTGATAGGATCAAAGAGAGGAGAAAAAGTTAAGAAAATGGGTTACCTAATAAATGTCTCTCTTCTTTCTAAGTTGAACCTTTCCCCTTGTCCTCTAAATCTTAGCCCTCTTTTCTCTGTCACATTCTTGTTCCGTAAATTATGCTCTCCCTCCCTCTCCACTGAATACTCTTCAGCTAACAATAGGCTCAGTCCTCCCCTATCCTAAAAGAAACTTCCCTTAAAGGTTCTTTCCCCTCAAGCTATCCTCCCCACTGTTTACCTTCCTTTACCAACCCTTATAAACTGTAGACAGAATAAGTTGATACCCAAAACCTCCACTGTCTTACCACCCACTCATTCCGCAAACATTCTCACATCTGTCCTCTCCTTTCCAATCAATCTTTGCTATTTGACTCCTATCCTTATTACCCTGCTGAAACCTCTCTCTCAAAGGTGACCATAAATTCAATGGTAGTAGATCTTAGAGATTAAGAACATGGGCTTCAGAGTTAAACAGATTTGAATTTCAGTCCAGGCTGTACATCTTAACTAGCTATGAGGCCTTGATCAAGTTTCTTAACCTCTCTAAATTTCAGTTTCCTCATCTTTAAAATAGGGAAAATGACAGTCCCTACCTTACAAGTGGTTCTGAGGATTAAATTGGACAATTCCTGTCAAGTGCTTAGTACAGTGTCTGAAGCATAGAAAGTGATGAATAAATGGTAGCAATTTAGCCCACTGTAAGTCCTTATTCCTTTCAATTTTTATAGCATTTGACACTAGGTACTAAACACCTTTTTCTGACACCCTGACTTTCCATGGTATCAACCACACTGGTAACCTCTGGTTTTCCTTTTATCAGTCCAACTGCTTTGTTTCCACCCTTATCACTGATGGCTCTTCCTCTTCCTACCCCATCAGTGTGCTCGTATGGTAATATTCTGCTCTTGACCTATTCTTTGTTCTCAATCTCTTACTCAATGAAGATGGAAATATGGGTCTTGAATTCAGGAGCGAGGTTATTGCATATCCACAGCCTCACTCATCATCTTTCCTTCTAAACTGGCTTTCTCCTGAGTTGGCTCTTTCTGTCACTAGCATCACAGATCTGGCTTTGCTACAGCTAAACTGTACCATTTGCAACCATCTAAACATGCCACACACACACTTTAAAGCCTCCACAGCTTTGCTTATATTGGTTCATTTGTTAAAATCCAACACATTCCTCAAAGACCATCTTTAACATTATCTTCATCCAAAGAACTTGAAAACGCAAAGGCATAAAGACACTTGCACCCCTATGTTCACTGCAGCATTATACACAATAGCCAAGACATGGAAGCAACCTAGGTGCCCATCAAGGGACGAATGGATAAAGAAGATGTGGTATTTATACATGATGGAATACTACTCAGCCATAAGAAATGATGAAATCTGGCCATTTGTGACAACATGGATGGTCTTTGAGGGTATTATACTGAGTGAAATAAGTCAGAGGGAGAAAGTCAAATACCATATGATCTCACTCATAAGTAGAAGATAAAAACAACAACAAACAGGACATCCCGGTGGAACAGCCCCTTCCGCTTCTCAGCGGCCCGGGGTTCGCCAGTTCGGATCCCGGGTGTGGACATGGCATCTCTTGGCAAAAGCCATGCTGTGGTAGGCGTCCCACGTATAAAGCAGAGGAAGATGGGCATGGATGTTAGCTCAGGGCCAGTCTTCCTCAGCAAAAAGAGGAGGATTGGCAGAAGTTAGCTCAGGGCTAATCTTCCTCAGTAAATAAATAAATAAATAAATAAATAAATAAATAGAACCAATGACAAACAAACACATAGCAATGGAGATTGGATTGGTGGTTACCATAAGGGAAGGGGGGGAGGGCAAAAGGGGTGATTAGGCTCACATGTGAGGGGATGGACTACAATTAGTTTTTGAGTGCTGAACATGATGTAATCTACACAGAATTTGAAATATAATACGATGTACATCTGAAAGCTATATATTGTTATAATCCAATGTTACTGCAATTAAAAAAATTTAAACAAAACACACTATCTCTTCTGTGAAATGTTTCCTATCAACATGGGTTCTGGAATAATAATTCTAGGTCTATCACCTCCTACCTGTGTGACCATGGGAGAGTTGCTGAATCTCTCAGCTTCATTTACTTCACTCAAAACAAGGGGATAATCATGGTCCCTAACTGATCAAATTGTTATGAGGATTAAATTAAATGAGAAAAAATTCTCATTAAAGTGCTTTGCACAGCATCTCACATATAATGACCTCAATATATGCTAGTCATTATTGTTGTTACTACTACTACTAGCACCACCACTACTACTGTTACAGATATTACCATATCCTCATCTGGAATTCCAGGGCAATTGAGTTCTGCCTCTTTTATTGAACTTTTCCAATTCTAACGTTTGTTAGTACTATTTATCTACATGGTTGACACCTGTCATTAACCCCCTCCAACTAATAGAATATGAGGGAAAGAACCATGTCTTCTTATCTTACTGTGCAGGGGCTCAACATGTTTTTGTTGAACTTAAGTAAATTGAATCCTGTATCCCGCTGGTCCCTTTTGGCATTTTTCTTTGTTCCTTGCTCTTTTGTTCAGTTCCAAAGGAAGCAGTAGCGATTAGTGCAAGAATGTAAGACTTGCATTATAATATTTTCCTTCTACCTTTGAATAGATTCTGGTTTTCCTTTTCTTGGTCTCTCATGGCAAATGTTTACTTAGGGATTGTATTGACTGGGGGTAAATGGGTATGGGGCTTACGTTGGAGTTAATGGGAAAAATTGTAGACATGATTATAAGGAGGGGAAAGCTTACTTTTCATTTCTGTACTCCTTTCAGACACTATCATTTATGCTCTCTTTTTGAAAAAGGAAAGCCAGTCAATATTATTCATTGATTTATTTTGGCGTACACACCCTTAAGCACTGAAAAGCATGTGAGAGAAATAGAAGACACACTCTCAATCCTAAATAGAGCTCAGTTTAGCTCTGTAGTCCCTTCCCTGAGCTGTCACACAGAACCCTAAAAGATGAAAGAAAGGAAAGAGTAAAAACTACCTGCACTGGGAGCATTATTAGAGTCAAATCTAGGCAAAATCATGAAACAAAGGCATTTGTCATGTGTCCATGTACTTGCCCCCTGGTCCCTCTATGTAACCCTGTCTGTGGCCTTCTTCAGGTGCTAGGCACCAAATGTTTTCTCCCTAAGACTCAAATTCAAAGCCAAGTATCTATCTCTCATTCACATTAAGGTATAAATCCCTGAGAACAGCTTAGGGAGTTTCCGTGGGTATGTGTCTACTTTAAACAGAAATCAAAACTTTAAGTCTAAAAGATGTCACTTTGACGGTTAGATTTTAAACATTTAGTCAATATGTGGAAGTGGTGGTAGGAACTCTGAAGGGGAAGGGAGGCTTTCCCAGGGCTTTTGAGTCCACATTATGCAGGTCACCTACTCTACCTACATATAATGCCCCACTCTAGGAGACTTGCTATCAAATTGGTATAAATCTCAATAACAAAGTTATTATCCTCTTTATTTTATTTTGAAATCTCAAGACTCAAGGTAAGCAATTGTTCCTGTGTTCATATTCTCTGAACATCAATAATCAAAGAGGAAATTAGTACGTAATCAAGTAAGCTCAACTAAGATGATAACTAGGGGTCACTTTGGGTTTATTGTATCTCCCTGGAGAAAAAATTAAGAAAAGAGTAATTATCGAAAAACATTTTAAGTAAGGACTTACGAATTTATGAACGTGTTCCTTCTCTCTTAGCTCCATAACATGCTGCGTAAAGAACTAGCTGACTTAGTTCTTGGTTATTGCCTTTACCTATAAGGTCCCTTGGTCTGAATGCCTATATGACAGTAAAAAATGTTTAGCAAGGAATGAAATCGTAAAAATGGTGGTAATGAAGCAGTATTGCAAGGCTCAATCCACCTGATCTATCTTCATGCTTGGCCTGTAGCCTGTATTTCTCTTTTCTCTCTGAGAGGTGACACAAGTTTCCCTAACTGGAAAGAGGATGAAATGAATGAATGTGTTGATGGTGCACCCTCACACTTGAGCACTAAGAGAAAGTTCTGTGCCAAATTCCTTTCCTCAAGGCAGCAAGGGAGAGAAACTAGGTTTTGTGTAAAACTTGCACAACCGGGTGCGCTGAAACTGCTCTCAGTGAAAACTGGCATGTGTGATTATATCTGTCTGAGACTGTGGCTTTCCCAAATGGGAAGGTTAGCCATTTTGATTTGTGATATTTGGAATCATTTCCTCAATAATATGTTCTATTCAGCAGAAATAAAATTGAGCTAGTGATTTAGAATCGTTTCCTAAAAGTGAGATGTCTGTTTAGGGGCAAAACGGAAGAACAATTATTGCCAAGAATTGTTATAAAGAAGTTCCTCCAACTCTTTCCTCCACTACCTTCAATAAAAAAGTGACAACTTGACTTTCCTCTTGAGGCTGTTAATAGGTTTCATTCAATACTGATAGAACAGGAATATTAAAAATCTATGATCTCTTGAGAAGGCTGAATTCTGAGTCCTCATCTCAATGTCAAATTCTGTCAGCTGTCAAAAGCCAAAATGTCTTATTTCCAGAAACATATGGAAGCTGAGAGGAATGATTCAACCATTACATTTAGCTAAAAAGGATTTGTTGACCATTTGCTCAGCATCCAGCTCTAGATGTGCTGGCGAATGCAAAAGTATGTGGTAGGGCCTTTAATCTCAGAGAGTTTATGAAGACTACACCTGAACATCCTGATGGTCAGGGGCCAGTGATTTCTATAGTTCTGTGTTGTCAGCAAAGTTAAGCCACAGTGAGTTCAGACAGGCTTAAGGCACAGGCAGAAAATAAAAATAAAGGGATAGGAATAATAGAGGACCTGGGGTAGTATGAGAAGACACATGAAAGATTGTATGAGACTGAAAAAAAATAAGGTGCAAAGATGGGGGTGGGTGAGGGAGCATTAGTTAGGAAGAGGGAAGACCACCTTGGGGACTTAAACTTTAGGCTGTCTCCCCTCTTTAACTAATATCCCCACCAACTTTAAAAGTGCTGGATTCTTTAAGTCAAAAGCCAGGATCCACAGGTGGATTAGCGGTGGTTTTGTGCTGAAGGCAGTTGAAGGAAGGAAAAAGGACAGGGGCCTTTGACATGCTTCAATCCCTTCATCTGTCTATCACAATGTGAAGGCTTTGGAAGTTCCTAAGCGTGCACTGGAAGTGAATCTTGCCTTCTCATTGCATATGACATCGAGGCTTTAATAGTGCTGGACCATCTTGCCTCCTAGAGGGAGGCTAAATTTCTGGTCAATAAATGACTGGGCTACTATATTGCCTCCTGGAGAAGCAGGTCTGGGTTTGTTTGTTTATTCATTCCTGAAACTGGATTCCAGATGCTAGAGGAAGGAGGTGCTGTTTTCTGAGGAAATTAAAGTCAGTCTGGGCAGCATGCTGTCACCATCCCTCTCCATTTGCTGTGAAGAAGGACTAGACGAGATGATGGATAGTTGGGGCATTCATGGCTGTTGAATACGCCTAATCTGAATTCTTGGCAATCAGGGCTGTTCAGCTTTAATGCTTTGGCTGGACTATGCATTTCACCAGATGCACCAGGAGCACTGACTAAATCTGTCTTTATCGCTCTGGCACCTCCTATTCGCCTGAACACTTCCTTCAGATACAAATGTGGTCTATTTAAAAAGATGCTGTGCACACAATCCAAAGCATAGTTATGGAATGCACCATTTTTTTTTCTTATCACAATTAGGTTTTTGTATAAGAAGGGCTATGCCAGTTCTCTGGGCTGCTTTTCTGGAGATATATATTTCCTTTAAAGAATACTTACTCCATAACCGGATCATATCCCTACATGAAATCCTCCTCAGTCTCCATTCTTCAATTCCAGATGATGCAGGTAAATGAGTCCCATGTTATCATACAATCACAGAATCTCAGTCAGAGGGAACTAGGGACCATTCAGCTATCCCCATCAGTTAAGAAGTGAGGAAATCAAGACCCATAGAGGAAACAGTATTTGTCCACATTCACACAGCAATTTATGGTAGAGCTGGGACCTTTGACTTGGATAGGAGTGAACAAATAGAATCATAAGAAATTTCATACTAAATATCTCTTTTTTTTCCTGGTGATTTATTCTTCTAATATTTCACTTTTCAATTTATTGACACAATTCACTTAATGCTTACATTCCAGACAGTTTTCTTTTTTTTCCCTGAAACCCAAATGAATAATCAATTTTCCACTTTGGTTAAAACCTTTAAAGGCAGTTGCAGAATCTCGTACGACATTTTGTTCTCCATAGTGGCTTTCATAGTTCTTGTACATAAGTCTTTTGATAAACATATAGGGAAACAGCACAGTTTAGTAAAAAGAGCTCTGAATTTGAAGCCAGAAAGACTTAGTTTTCATCTCAGTAACGATGCTTACCAGCTCCAGGGCTTTAAGTTATTTGCTATATTGGAGCCTCATTTCTGCATCCATAAAATGGAACTAATAATGGTCTACCTCATGGGGTTGTTGTGATAATTGAGGTAATTTATACCGAGTGCCTGCACTAATAACTACTCAACAAATGGTGGCCATCCGCATTACTTAGTGGAGGGTGAGTAAGTACTTGACAATGACAGAGGTCTACCCTCAACAGGATGGTCACAGGGAAGAGTTAAACAGAAGGTCAAGATGGGAAATTGAATAGCTTCTCAGCACCCCCTTGAGTTACAGTTTGACTTGCTTTTTTGCCTTATTGTTGGCTTAAAGCCCATCCCTAGAATATCCTGAAGTTTCCAGAGCTGAAAGGAGCTTCAGAGATCACTTTGTTCAAATGCTTCACTTTATAGAGTTGGAAAGTGAGGCTGAAAGATAAACTGAATTCAGCTTGGTCACAAACCTAGTTGAGGTAGGACCATATTTTTGAGTTTTTAAGGGTTTCTTTCCAGTAAATTTTCTCTATAATGCCCTCTTCCATAAGGCACATCTGATTTCAAACATCAGCATAAAAACATACTCCAAAGCCACATTACATGATTTGAGTATTACATAGCATTTTGGATTAGCCATGCCTCTGCTGCTTTCCTTTAGCATGAATAATTGAATGGATTATAACATAGTTTGGAGGTAAACTTGAAGATTTAATTCCTAAGGGGTGTGTGTAATGATGTGGGTGGGTATGGCGCGTGTGTGTGTGTGCGCGTGTGTGTGTATCAGGCTTCTCTGCAGATATGCTCAGTGAATGAAATATACTGAAAAGAAAAAGAGAAAATATGTCAAATAGAAGACTGAAGGCAAGTTTACCAAATCAAAAGCAAACTGTTGTGGCAAGCTGGGCTTTATGGTGTGGGAGCAAGGGGCACCTTGGTGTATTCTCTTTCTTTGGGGAAAAGGAATCTAGAGTGAAAACTGAATTTGGGAAAAAGCGACTTTTTAGCGCCTCATTTTTACTGTGAGGTGGCTAATCTCATCTTCTGGTTTTTTTTTGCCATGACACTGCAATTGTCATATGAACAAATAGTGCCATTTCAAAGGAACAGAGGCGAAAAAATGAATCCAGCAGCAGGCTGAAGGCATCCTAAAACAAAGTTCAAGAAATGGTTTCTGTAAGTTGGCCGGTTCAGGATCAAGGAGCCCTGACAGCAAGGAACCTATGGCTTTTAGCCCACCGCTTAGTTTGCCAAGACCTGGGCCATCTCCCCCAGCACAGCGCAGAACAAAAATCTTTGAACAGAAAACTATACATTGTTTGGATCACATCCCTCCATTATACCTGATTCTAGTTTTTCACTGTTTTTGAGCAATTTTACAACTCTGTAAACTGTAGAAAACTGATAGCATGCAAAATAATTCTTGTCCATAGACATGTAAATTCTATCCATTGGATATCCAACGGTCCCCTCCCCCCCACACACAAACTTTGAAAGAGGCCAGTTTGTTTTCATTTGCAAATCCATTTCAATATTCCTGTCCTTTTTTTCTTGAATTCTTTCTCAAATTGGTTATGTAAGACTTCATCAGTTCCCTCATTAATGAGTTAAACAAAGTCTTTAGCATGTGTTCATATCTGTATGAGAGCCATGATTTTACTTTTTTTTGGTAAAATTATCTTTTAACAACAGCCATGCCAAGGATTTAAAAGTGCTCTGTTCCTTTGGTATTTAGGCACCATATGCAGCAGATAGCAGATTTTAAGTTAAGAAGGCTTTGGCTGATAATTCAGACCCTTCAGATGTAGTTATTGGCAAGTCGTGATTTCCTCATGTTTGGTGGACTAATCTCTTTGTTGAGCTGGAGTAAGCAAGCTGGGTCTTTTCATTTTTGAAATGGGCAGCAAGACCAATGCACCGTGGCATCAAAGCAGCTCCCCCAGGACAGCCTGCAAGCCTATTTGCAAAAGGAGCAAAAGGCAGAGTCAGCACCAGGAAAATGCTCCTCCCACCCCCACATCACCCCTTTCATCCCCAGACACACAAGCTCTAGCAAAATAAAGGGATTCTGCTGACACAGTCTCGCCTGACTGGAGAAAGTAAACTTTCACAGACATTCTATAGTCAATGATTTCAGCAACTTAGGTGCCATTCCTGAACCTGCCATATGTAGAATGGCTGAGGAGAGCTGACTTTGTGAAGCCAACTCGCTTCCTTAATTATTGAATGGGATTCTGGGATGCGTGCTCAGCACACACCTTTGGGCCTATTCACATGCAAGCCACAAAATGATGTGATAAAACTGTTTTCATCAGGGCTCAGGGATAGATCTGATTTCAAATGGCAATCAGCACGATTCCACGTCCTCAAGAGAACCCCTTTCTCACTTTCCAAGAGTTTCAAGAAACAAAATTAATTCTTAAAGAATGAAAAGAGAACTTCAGGTTGAAGGTAGATGAGATGTGGTAGAGGTAAGAGGTAATGCGGTAAGGGTTGGCCAGGTCGGGTAAGGAAGCATTTTAGTATCCGTGGCTCAAATGTCAATTCCTAGACTTCCATCCATATTTCCTAGCTTAAAGCAGCACTGCCTGACAGAATTCTGCATTGGGATTCAGAGAATATAGATTCTCTCCCCTCTACTGGTGGTTACTGTGCAATATTAGGCTGGTCACTTAGCTTCTCTGTGGTTTCGATTTTTTACTTGTAATCTAGGGTTATAAGTGTAAAATGAATAATGCTTGTTCTGAATTGGAAAAAAATTCATAAGCTTAAAAGGAGGATGTTCATTAGAAGATGATGTTTAAATATAAGTCACCATGGATGATATTAAAATATTTCTTTTTAATTTAAACATAGCAATAAATGTCAGTCTGGCCCAAAGTGCAGTATTAATTTAGAAAATCATGATTTTCTAAAAGGCCATGTCAGCTCTTACCAAAGAAAGAAAGTCTTTTAAAGTACAGGACAGACTTGCTCTTCAATTCAATTCCATTAAAAACAATAATAGATAAATACAAAGACAGTTTCTAAGATGAATTGAGAAGCTGTTTTTCTCTTATTATGAATTGATGTTTTCTTGTCAATAATTCTGCAGATTCCTGGGCCAAACTTCAGATTTATTGAATGAGAATCTTCGGTGAGAGGGGAAGCAGGAGTCTGCATTCTATACAATTTCTCAAAGTGTTTTCAATGCACACTGAACTTTGAGAACTGCTAGGCTTAGAAGACAGGAGTGATTGTAAGGACAGGTGGAGAAAAATATCTCAATGGATTTCAAATCCATTGTGTGGAGAACTTTTCAATTTGTGGTATTTTTCATTTCAAAACCTTATAAAAATTTTCACCTCTTAAGCACAATTGCCATTGACTATGTTTATATTTAAAATCTTCCCCCCAAACCGAGGAGTCTGAAATTTCCATTCATCATACTTAGAAGTAAGGGGTAGCCTGAAAACCACCATCCTCTTTACTTTCCTCTTTTTTTCCTTCTCTCTGGGCTGGAGAGGGAGTTCTGGGTATGTCAGCACAAGTTCCACCTGGGACCACTCTGAACTCAGATAATAGATTTAATGAGCTCGGAATGGGTTGTTGACCTTCTTCCAACTCATTAATGCCTTTCTGCAGCTCTTAATTTCTCACTCCCCATCAGCTTCTTTCTAAACACATCTTCTTGTGGCATTTCACCGACAAAAGGATGCATGTTCACCTCAAAAATTCAAAACACCCTTTTGAAAGGCTCATCTGACAAAAAAGCAAAGTTTGAAAGCATTTCATGGCATCCTTGCTTTTTTCTTATGTCAGGTCGCTCCTATTCTGAAATGAATACAGCTCTGAGAGCCTGAAAGTCTGTTTATTATCTTTGCTAATACACGTTTAACCTACCTGTCTTTGGACCAGCTAAGAATACTCTGGCTAAGGTTTTTAACAGAATTTAGCTAAAGTACTCCTAAAGCTATGTGCTATAAATTCAGATTAACAAGCGTTCGGCGAGATTCTGATACACTGAACTTATTTTTCTCTCTTGGGTTATTATGCAGTGGAGAATATTTGAATGTCTCTCTAAACATCTCTAGGTAGTTTCTAGAAGTCTGAACTGATGTTTGAGTCTGCTAAAACAATGATTTCTGCTTTTTTCTAACTATTCCAACTCACCCTGAGCTCTCCTCTCTGAACATACTCAGAGGCAACTCCAGAGTGAGTAGCAGTTTATTGTTCTGTAATTGCCACCTTGGGGGACTTTTCACTCTCAACTGCCTGCCCTGTAGGCACTTGATGGCAGGAACCAAATAGTCTGCTTCTGCTCTATCCCCTCAAATCCCTAGTACAGAGTGGACAGTCAGGAAAGACTTCTCAGCTGATGTGAGGAAAATATGCTCCAAATCATAATATGTTCTGTAGTTACAAGATGAAATGCAATTTTTAAGTTGCTGTGAAGAAAGTGAGTCTGGGGATGTCAGCACGCCTACTGAAGTCAGATACATATAATAAGAGGTCTAGTCATGGCCACATCCACATTCATTCATTGCTCCTTCCTCCGTGCTCTCACAGAATGTATTTAACACTTGTTCAATTCTGCCATGTAATATAGTTCCACACAGATCTGTCATACTCATTTGACTATGAACTTCTTGAGGGTATGAATTATGCTTATTAATCTTTAATATCTCCAGGACCTAGTACAGAGCTTGGCACAAATGGAACAATCTATTAGTATTTTATGATATGTATGTATGTGTGTGTGTGTTGTGTATGATTCAGGATTAGGAGTCTTCATCACTATTTTCACTAAAAGGTGAGGATGCAAATGGTTTCCTAAGGCTCCTTTCAGATGCTAGTACTACAGTTCCATAAAAATACTATAGAAAATTAAGTTATCAAAAGCCAAATAAGACATCCATGTCTAAATATAATAAGATGTAAGTTTTTATGATTTGGATGTGGAGGATCACCCTATGGTTAATTTGTAGAAGAGATTTATTCTTTCATATCCTAAAGAAATAAAGTTATCATTTATTGAGTGTCTACTGCATGTCAGGCATTGTGGCAGGTGCTTTCACACACATTAAGTATCTTATTTAATTTAATTCTCACAACCACCTTGCTAGGTAAGTATCATTAGTCCCATGTTTCAGGTGAGGAAACCGAGGCTCAGAGAGATTAACTTCCTTGTTTAAAGTCACACAGAAAATTAGTGGCAGAGCTAATCTGTGGTTACAAATTCACACCATATCAGTGAGACTCCAGAGCCTAACTTGGAAAATTGATGTTATTGCTATTGGCAAAATGAGCTGGCACATGGTTAGCCTCGATCCTCCCAGTAAATAGGTTCCAGCCCCATAGCTAGAGGTGAATGATACTTGTGCAAATCACTTTGAATACCAATTCCTTCAACACTAATATGTAGGTGGTCTCTGATTAGAAAGAATATCTGGGGAAGACTGGCAGGCAAAAACTAGCCACAAAATGGCAACTTGGAGCGGGAGTTGTAGATACAGGTGATTGGTTAGTGGAGGTGTTAATGAACAGGATTTACCAGTATTTATGGACTGATTGTATGTTTGTATATAAGCCTCAGGTGAGAACAAAAGTGTAGCGTTTCCTCACTGCATACTTTTGAGCTGCGTCCTTTCAAGATACCTCTCCAAATGGTGACTGAGATTCTACCACATTGTCCCACTTAGTCTCAGGGGCAGCGTTAGTTCAGGACAATCACCTGGCATGGTGCGGCCCCAGCCGACATTTCCAACCTCACTTAGAGCCATTCTGGTTCCTGTTCACTCTTTCCAACCACACTGGCCTTCTTTTAGGTCATTGACCTCGCCAAGTTCTTTCCTTCTGCATGGTGTTCAAGAGGTTGAAAGTTCTTCCCTAACTCTTTC
This sequence comes from Equus quagga, assembly GCF_021613505.1. Taxonomy (NCBI): domain Eukaryota; kingdom Metazoa; phylum Chordata; class Mammalia; order Perissodactyla; family Equidae; genus Equus; species Equus quagga. The sequence goes on from NC_060276.1 coordinate 39,104,319, forward strand.
CTTGGCTAACTCCAACTCACTGAGTCTCTGCTTAAATTTCCTTCCACGGAAAGGCCTTTCATTAGGAACCCATTGATCCAATTTAGAATATGTTCTCCTGGGGCCAGCCCCATGGCCGCATGGTTAAGTTTGTGTGCTCCGCTTTGGTGGCACAGGGTTTGCTGGTTCGGATCCTGGGCAAGGACCTACACACTGCTCACCAAGCCATGCTGTGGCGGCATCCTGCATAGAACTATAACAACTTACAACTAGGTTATACAACTGGCGCTTTAGTGAGAAAAAAAGAGGAAGATTGGCAACAGATATTAGCTCAGGGCCAATCTTCCTCACCAAAAAAAAAAAAAAACGCATACCTTTAAAAAAAAGGATTTGTTCTCCTTACTATTTTTTTCTTACTGCACCTTATTCTTTTCTTTCATAACCTTGATTAGTCATCATATGCTTATTTTTGTGTTTATTTGTTTAATGTCTGTCTTTAAAATTGGATCTAAGCTCCACAAAGGCAGGGGCTATATCTGTTTATTCATCATCTACTGTATCCTCAACAGACGATACTGTGCCTAATTTGCAACAGGTGCTCAACAAATATTTGTTGCATAAAGACATGAGTCATCATAACTTAGGGAAGGATCTTCCTGGAGCCATCAGAGACAGGAGAATTTCCTTAGATTCACCTAATTCACTCTGTTCACCTAATAGAGTGTCCAAAGGAAACCTGGTCCTAGAACTGGAAGAAATTGTCCCTCTGTTTTAGTTTATTAGATTTACATCTGAGTATCAGGCCCAAACTCGGGATTTAGAAAACTGAAGAGTACTCAGAAGAGGGCTAGCAGAATGCTAAGTGGTAAAGAAAATGGACATTTATAAAGCTACTACTATATCAGATAGATACTATACTAGGTACTTAATATATATATATATATAAAACCTCACTGAATAAAGGTAGTAAATCCTGGTGGGTAAAGGTGAAGGCTCTAGAGCCAAACTGCCTGGGTTCAGATTCTTCCTCTGCCACAATTAGTTATGTGACCTTGAACAAGTGTTTATACTCTCAACATTCTTATGTATAAAATGGGGAAATAATAATAGTAACTACCTCATAGGTTTGTTATAAAATGAAATGAGTTCGCATATATAACACAGGTAGAATAATGCTTACTCAATAATATTAAATAAAGATTACCTGTCAATTTAATTCTCACAAAATCTCTTGTGGTAATAATCATTTTCCCCATTTTATAGTCACAAAGAAGGGAGCCAGTTTTGAACCCAGGTCTATATAGTTCCATACGAAAGGGGGCAGGTTTTAAGACAAACTTACATCACGAACAAACAGATGTGGAAACTGTGGGTTTTCAAACCTGAGAAGAGTTTACTGGGGGTGGAGGCTGTTACAGGTGGCTGGGCAATGGTAGCGGTATTGAAAAACGTAAACGACTGTCGTGTAGAAAAGAATTAGACTTACTCAATGTTACCCAAAGAGGAAAAGGAGAAGTGATGGTTAAGGTTATAACCACCATAGAAAGTGACTTTTCTTAAAGCGAGCACTCTTCAACAAGGGAAAAGGCTGCTTTTTTAGGATGTAAGTTCCTTGTCACTGGACACATTCGAAGAACATCTAAATCGCTATCTGTCATAAGTGTCATAGAAAGGGTAATTTCATTGGGAAAGAAGCTGGAAGAGATTACCTCAAAGAATCCCATGGACTCTCAGATTCTAGAATTGAAAGATAATAACAGAAACATAAGAACACATTCCATTTACAATGCCCAGAGCCAAAATGTCAGAAGATAGAAAAACTCCTGCTGAGAAACATGCTCCTGCTTTTCTAGCTGGGATATGACAGCTGCTATGTATTTAGCTGTGCATTTGTTCACAGGACATGATGCTTAGCTTAACTGGTATTTTGAAAATCCTAGGCAGTCTCTATGCTTCTATTATTATTATTGTTGTTGTTATGAATTAAGCTCATGAAAATGGACATTATTTACTGTGTTACTACTGAAAATATATTTAAAATGCATATAAGCTCTTAAAAGAACATTTTAAAACATTTGGTTGTCAGGCCATTATCAAATTTGTCGTAATTGTGATATGAATAAAAAAGCAGAAGACTTGAAATGAGTCAAGTGGAATCTTCTAATCTGGAGCACCCTCAAAGAATATTTACTAGGAGCATTTAAACTTGCTTGGTAGTGATGACAGAGGAGAGAGCCCCGCTGAACTGAACCATCAGTACTCCTCTTTCTCCCCACATACACACATATTTAGGCCAGACAGACTACTTGGGTGCTTCTCTGGGGCACTGCCCTGAAGGAATGTAGTAGGCTACACAGATGAGTCAGTTTAATGTCCCCATGAGTAGTACCTGAGGATGTGTGTGTGGTGGTAGCTTCAGAGAACCAGAGAATAAGGACTTTCTCCTCTCTGGGGACATAACTGTTGAGCAATATTCACACTTCAGCTACAATTATTTTAAGCCATACACCTACCATCAGTGATTACTGTGTAAGATTGCCAAAAGCTTTAAAAAAACCCAAACACATAGATACAGATTCTACACATGCCCCTTCCCTGTTGACTAGCATGTCTCTGTCTTGTGGAAAGCTTCAGACTTTATTTTCACCCCTTCTTTACTGAGCCCTTCAGAACTTTGTTTTTGAAAGGATCACAGGCAAAAAGGCATCCATCTTACCTTGGGCTTGAGCGTTATTCCAGAGAAAGGAGACACTACTTAGAGGAGACATACATGGTTAAAAACCAATGGGCTTGCCATGATACTTTAAATTCACGATATTGCACATTGCTTTGACTTGAGGCTTTGAAGGTTCATTTATTAATTCAACAACTATTTCTATCTAGTAAGGGATCTCTAGAGAAAAATTTGTCCATCACTGGGTCTCCATTCAAGCCTCATCCAAAACATTCAAAAACAATTTGGTGTCCTCAGAGCAATTACTGCGCTGTGGATATTAACCAGTACTAGGAATTTTATGCTTTCAGGTCTTACATTCAAATCTTTAACCCATTTTGAGTTACTACTTGTGTATGGTATAAGATAATAGTCTACTTTCATTTTTTTTGCATGTGGCTGTCCTGTTTTCCCAAGACCACTTATTGAACAAACTTCCCTTTCTCCACTGCATGTTCTTGGGTCCTTTGCCAAAAATTAGCTGTTCATAGATGTGTCATTTTATTTCAGTGTTCTGGTCTTTCACCTCTTTTGTGAAATTTATTCCTAGCTATTTTATTCTTTTTGTTGTGATTGTAAATGGGATTGTATCCTTGATTTCTCTTTCTGCTATTTTGTTGCTCCTATATAGAAATACAACTGATTTTCTGTATGTTGATTTTGTACCCTGCAACACTTACTGTATTCGTTAATTATTTCTAATAGTTTTTTGGTGGGTTCTTTAGGGTTTTCTAGATATAACATCATCTCATTTGGAAATAGTGACAGTCTTACTTCTTCCTTTCTGGTTTGGATCCCTTTTATTTCTTTTTCTTTCCTAATTGCTTTGGCTAGGACTTTCATAAATGGATACTGTATCTTGTCAAATGTTTTCTCTGCATTTATTGAGATGATCATGTGATTTCTATTCTTCATTTTGTTGATGTGATGTATCACATTGATTGATTTTCAGATGTTGAGCCATCCTTGCATCCCTGGAGTAAATCCCACTTGATCATAGTGTATGATCCTCTAAACATATTGTTGTATTTGATTTGCTAATATTTTGTTGAGGACTTTTGCATCTATATTCATCGGTGATATTGGCCTTGGCCTGTAATTTCCATTTGCTGTGTTGTTCTTGTCTGGTTTTGCTATCAGGATAATGTTGTCTTCATGGAATGAGTTAGGAAGTGTCCCCTCCTCTTCTTGGAAGAGTTTGAGAAGGATAGGTATTAAATCATCTTTGAATGTTTGATAGAATTCACTGGGTAAGACACCTGGTCCTGGACTTCTGGTTTTTGATTACTCTTTTGATGTCCTTACTAATGATCAGTTTATTCATATTTTCTATTTCTTCTTGATTCACTTTTGGAAAGTTGTATAATTCTAAGAATTTATCCATTTCTTCTAGATTATCGAACTTGTTGGCATATATATAGCTTATTGTAGTATTTTCTTATAATCCTTTGTATTTCTGTGGTATCCATTGTAATTTCTCCTTTTTATTTCTGATTTTATTTATTTGAGGCTTCTCTCCTTTTTTTTTTCCAATGAGTCAGCTAAACGTTTGCCAATTTTCTTTATCTTATCAAAGAACCAGCTCTTAGTTTCATTGATCATTTCCATTGTCTTTTTAGTCTCTATTTCATAATAGCACTCTAATTTTTATCATTTCCTTCGTTCTACTGATTTGGGGCCTTATTAATTCTTCTTTTTCTAGTTCCTTTAGGTGTATTGTTAAATTGTTTATTTGAGATTTTTCTTGTTTTTTGAGGTAGGCCTGTATTGCTATAAACTTTCCTCTTACTACCACTTTTGGTGTATCTCATAGACTTTGGTACATCGTATTTTCATTTTCATTTGTCTCCAGATACTTTTTGATTTCTCCTTTAACCCAATAGTATCTCAGTAGCATTTTGTTTAATCTCCACATATTTGTGACTTTCCCAGTTTTCTTCTGGTCATTGATTGCTAGTTTTATACTATTGTTGCCAGAAAGATGCTTGGCATTATTTCAGTCTTTTAAAATTTATTGAGTTGTGTTTTGTGGCCTAATATGTAATCTGGAGAATGTTTCATGTGCATTCAAAAAGAATGTGTATTCTGCAATTTTTGGATGAAATATTCTGTGTAAATCTATTAAGTCTATCTATTCTAATATGTCTTTTAAGGCCAATGTTTCCTTATTGATCTTGTGTGTGGATGATCTATCCATTGATGTAAGTGGAGAGTTAAAGTCCCCTACTATTATTGTGTTACTGTTAATTTCTCTTTTTACGTCTGTTAATATTTGCTTTACGTATTTAGGTGCTCCTGCGTTGGATGCACAAGTATTATATCCTCTTGTTGGATTTTTCCCTTTATCATTATGTAGTGCCCTTCTTTGTCTCTTGTTACAGTTTTTGTTTTAAAGTCTATTTTGTCTGATATAAGTATTGCTACCCTAGCTTTCTTTTCATTTCCATTTGCATGGAATATCTTTTTCCACCCCTTCACTTTCAGTCTGTAATTGTCTTTAGGTCTAAAGTGAGTCTCTTGTATGTGGCATATATATTGGTCTTCTTTCTTTTATCCATTCAGCCACCCTACATCTTTTGATTGGAGCATTTAGTACACTTACATTTAAAGTAACCATTGATAAGTATGCACTTATTGCTATTTTGTTACATTTTTATGGATTATTTTTTAGTTTTTCTCTGTTTCTTTCTTCTTCTCTTGCTCTATTCCCTTGTGATTTGATGGCTTCCTTTAATGTTATATTTGAGTTCCTTTCTCTTTATTTTTTGTGTATTTATTATAAGTTTTCGGTTTGTGGTTACCATGAGGTTCATATATAAAAACCCAGATGAATAGCAATCTATATTAAGTTGATGGTCTCTTATGTTGACATCTTACTAAAAGCCCTGCACCTTTACTTTCTGGTCCACATTTTATATTTTTAATGTCATATTTACCACTTTTATGTTTGTGTATCCCATAAGCTCTTATCATAGATATAGATGATCTTAGTACTTTTGTCTTTTGACCTTTGTACTAGCTTTATAGGTGGTTGATCCACTACCTTTCCTGTATATTTGCCTTTACCAGTAATATTTTTTCTTTGACAATTTCCTTATTCCTATTTATGACCTTTGCATTTCTACTTAAATAAGTCCCTTTAATATTTCTCATAAGGCTGGTCTAGTGGTCATGAACTCCTTTAGTTTTGACTTGTTTGGAAACCTCTTTATCTTTCCTTCCAATATGAATAAGAACCTTGCTGGGTAGAGTATTCTTGGTTGCAAGTTTTTTCCTTTGAGCACTTTCAGTATATCGTTCTTCTCCCTTCTAGCCTGTAAGGTTTCTACTGAAAAGTCAGCTGATAGCCTTATGGGGTTTCCTTTGTATGTTACTTGTTGCTTTTCTCTTGCAGCTTTTAAGATTTTATCTTTATTTTTAATTTTTGACATTTTAATTACAATATGTCTTGGTGCGGACCTCTTTAGTTTTATCTTGTTTGGTACTCTGTGCTTCCTGTACCTGGGTGTCTGTTTCCTTCCCCAGGTTAGGGAAATTTTCAGGTATTATTTCTTCAAATAAGTTCTCTGCCCCTTTGTCTCTCTCCTCCCCTTCCGGGACACCTATAATGCAGATGTTAGTATGCTTGATGTTGTCCCAGAGTTCCCTTAGACTGCCTTCATTCTTTTTAGTTCTTTTTTCTTTCTTCTGTTCATCTTGGGTGATTTTCTCTACTCTTTCATCTAGATCACTGATCAATTCTTCTGTGTCATCTACTTTGCTGTTGATCCCTATAGTGAATTTTTCATTTGCATTGTTGTATTCTTCAGCTCTGATTGGTTATTTTTGATATTTTCTAATTCTTTGTTGAAATTCTCACTGTGTTCATCTATTCTTCTCCCCAGTTCGGTAAGCCTCCTTATCAATCTTAGTTTGTACTCTTCATCAGGTGGCTTGTTTATCTTTGTTTTGTTTAGTTCTTTTACTGAGGATTTGTCCTATTCCTTTATTTGGAACATACTCCTTTGTCTCTTCTTCTTGCTTACTTCTCTGTGCTTATTTCTATGTATTAGGTAGGTAAGCTCTGTTTCCCAATCTTAGAAATGTGGCCTTAGGTAAGAGATGCCTTATGGGGCCAGCAACACACTCCCCTCTCATCATCCATGCCAAATGATCCTGGGGTGTCCCCTGTGTGGGCTGCATGTGTCCTTCTTTTGTGGCAGGGTTGCTATTGTTGCAGGTGTATGAGTAGGCTAGGCTGGCCCCCAGGACGGCTGGCTGTGAGGCTCAGCTATGTGCAGTTTCTATGGGTAATTTATTGGGCAGGGCAAGTGCCCAGCATGGCTGGCTGCAAGGTCTGGTAACATACAACTACTGCAGTTTTGCTGGTAAGTGAGTCAAGACCCAATGTGGCTGGTTGCCAGGCATAGGGGCACACAATTGCTTCAGCTCCCAGTGTGGTTCCCGGCAGCATTCAGCAGCCTCTGCACTAGTCGTTGGGGTAGGCTTCAAGTGAGGATAACTGCATGGCATGTGGCTATTGTCAGCTTGCTTTTGAGTTGGGCAGGCCTCTGGCAAGAACTGGCTACACAGCCCTGCCATGCATAGTTGCCTCCCTTAGGAATATGGATGGGCGGAGCAGGCCCCAGGCATGGCAGCACATAACCTTTTCAGGCATTGGTAGGTGGGGCAGATCCCCAGTGTGGCTGCTTGCGGGCCCAGTGGCACAAGTCAGGTGTGGGTTCACAAGTCTACTGTGGGCTTGTTGGTGGGCGGGGCTAGTCCTTGGAGCTGGGCTGTCTGCTGCTTGGCTGTGCTACTTTGCCTCAGGTGCTCTGGCGGGAGGGGCAGAACCCTGGTCTAACAGGCTAGAGGAAGGATTCCAATGGTGCCTGCCAGAATCTGTGTCAGCAGGACTGAACTAGGTCACAATAATGGCTGCCTCCAGTGTCTCAGTCCCTGGGGAGTGGGCCCAGCTGCCTCCTGCCTCTCCAGGATGCTCTCCAAACCTAGTGAGTCTCTTTTACAAGTGGAATACGCACTTTTCTGTCTGGTGTTTTTGTGCTGGTTTCTGAATCCAGTGAGTCTGTGTGTGGGCCCTTTAAGAGCAGGTTTTTCTTTTCCTGAAGTTCTATAGTTTTCCTGGGTGTATTCTCCATTGTTTTGCAAAGCCAGCAAAGCCAGATATTATGGAATCTCTTTCTCTTGTGCTGGATCTAAGGGCTGGGGTGGCTAACGTGGAGCTCAAACCCCTTGCCCCTCTGGAAAAAGCTCCATACTTTTGAGATTGCTCCTGGCCCTGAAGCACCATGGCTAGAGTATGTATTTTTTTCTCAGCAGGACTGTATTTCTCCCTCTTCCACTGCTGTCTGTGTTGTCCCTTTCTGTGGAGGTTCTGTTTATCCAGTTTCCAGATCTCTCTCAGAGGAAATTGTTCCACAGGTAGTTGTAGGTTTGTTGTGTCACAGGAGGAGGCACATCCAGGATCCTCCTATGCTGCTATCTCCCAAACTCCTCCTCTTGTTGATTTTTAATAATCACTTTGAGCTTCTTATTTTTATGTTTTGAAATACTCATCATTTTTAATGCCATGCTTTCAATTGGCTTGGCACTTGGGGATAGTTATATTCCATTCTAGAGGGAAATTTTTTCCCTTATACTTACTTAAGGTCATAGGAGATGAAAGGAGGGATAACATAATGGTTAAGAGTATGAGCTTGAGAATCAGACAAAAGTGTACTTGGAACCCCATTCTGCTGTTTACTAGCTGTAAGATTTTGGCCAAGTTACTTATCATCTCTAAACCTAGGTTTCATCATCTGTTAAACAAGGATAGTAAGTAGGGTTTTATGAGAATGAGATGAGATAAGCCATGTAAAGCCCTTTAGCACTGGATCTTGACATACTAGGTGCTCCATTAATGGCTGGTATTACTGTTGTTATTATAATGCACTGCAAGTAGAGGCTAAAGGGCCATGAGACCTCCTCCATCATTTACCAACTGTGTAATCTGGTCCAAATTGCTTCACTTCTCTGAACCTTGGTTTCCTCATCTGTAATATCAGGATAGCTGTAATGCTCACCTAGATTTGTTGTAAGGATTAAATAATATGATGAATATAAATCAATTGGTGCATAGTAGGAGCTCTGTAATTATTATCTTAAACAAAACAATAGCAAAACCAAAAATCTCTCCATTTTAATCAGGCCTCATTCCAAATGGCCTGGTTACTGAATTTGTCATACACTTGATTAAGTGCTATATTTCTACAACAGTGTAACTGTGAGATCAACAAATATCTTTCTCCATACCTGAGTGATATGCAGACCTGAATTCCTATATCCTAGGGAAGTAATCTCACTTAGTCCCATGGCCTTATGCAGATGACTCTTAAAAATCTGTTTTTCCTGCCGTGTTTTCTCCTCTGAGTTCCAAACTCATGCATTTACCTATCTCCTTTACATCTCCACCTAGAAGTCTGATAGGCATCTTGAAATTAATATGGCTTAAAAATAAACTTTCATCACATACCTATCCAAAAACCTATGGCACAGCCTTTACTCCAGTCTATCCCTCACCCCTAAGTCTTGTGGAATCTACATATAAAGCATATCCTCAGTATACCTATTTCTCTCTATCTCAGCTACCACAACTCTCAGTCAAGCCTCCATTATCTCTCACCTGGACAACTACTAAAGCATCTTAATTGGTCTTCCTGCTTCTCTGCTGGACCTTCATCTCATTGCCTTATTCATTTATTAAATGTGGGCCTCCCTGGGAAGAGCATGAGGCAGCTCTATGCTGGTGAGGTAGTCCCTGAACGAGTTAAAAGCTGAAGGCTGTCTGCTGATACACTTCCAGTAGTTGGGATAACAAGTCCCTTGCTGAAGGGATAGTGTAATTCCGTGTTCATCACATTGGATATCCTAATTGAAAGCCCTTTCCTGAATGATTCCAGGATACATATGGGTAACTCTCTGATATTCCCTTTCTGTTGTAGAATATTTGCATTTTATAAAGTTTTTACGCCTAAGTTTGAATTTTGACAGTGGCTCTGCAACATAAGCATTTCTATCCCAATTTTCTACAAAAGGAAATTGTGGGTGAGAAAAGTTTTGACTCAAGGGCAAGCAGGTAATAACTGATAAAAGGGGGACAAATTATTACTTTGATTCAAAAGTCCAGCATTTTTTCTACTATGCTTCACTACTTCCCTAACCAGAGAGTTTAGCTGAGCATAAAACCCCATTTCCCGCCACCAAGCTTCTTAACTGAGTTTTCTTGTACTCTTTTTTTCTCTATTTGTTCTTTCTGCAGAGGGGCTTGTGTGTGATTATTTGATTATTTTTATACTAGAAGTGTGGGTAAAACTGACACATATATTAAGAAAAGGCAATCTCCAAAGTAATCAGGTTAAGACCTTCTTGGAAAGACTTGTGTGGTTAATAGTATTTGAATGGCATCTTTAAAAAAAATCAGTTGTTCTTTATAAAAATTATTTAATGATAATGCTCTAAGTAGGTGTTTATTCATGGGGAAGTATTGAGACTGCATCTAATCTCTATCAGATAAATCATTAAAGAGAGCTTTAAGATGGCTTTGTATGCTAAGCACACGCTGAAGACAAACTTCATATTCAGCAAACCTGTATTTATTATTCACTTACAGTAGGTAAGACTGGTAAGTAAGCTTCAAAGAACTTTTTCAGTGTCAAAGCCCAAAGCCTTGCCAGCTGATTTGAGAGGGTGGTCAAATCTTGTTAATTAGTCAGCCTGTCAGCCTGTCAGCAGAATTATGTAGAGTTACAGGTAATAGCTCATTATCAAGAAATAGCTATTGTTAATTATGACAAGGTCATGAAAGTAATATCTTTCTGAATTGGGGAGAATATTAAAAATAAGGAAAGTGTCTTAGAGTAAAATGAGACCTAAAATCAAACACAGGAAACCATGTCTGAAAAAGGAAGCTTGATGGTCTCCTATGAGTTATATGATACTCTGGGCCCAAAGCAGCAAGTCCTCAGAATTGGGTAGCTACTTCTTGAGGTGATCAATGGCCACTCTGGGCCTTGATCACTGGTCCCTATGATCTTGTTTACAGGGGAGTATCATCTTGAATGCTTCATTAACAACCAAAGTGTGCTAGAGTCATCTTTAGTTACAATCCTCTTGTAGAGTTGTTCGTTCAATGTGTATATTGAAATTTTCTTGGCTGCGTGCCTGAGCCAGGGGAGGAAAAGGGAGAGGGACTTTAAAAAGATGATAACAAAGTCCCAAAGACACAATTTGCAAATAATAACAGCTATCATTTAATAAGTCATTGATATTCCAGGAACTGCGCCAAGTAGTTTACATATATTATCTATTTCAATCCTCACAACTGTCTTGGAATGTGGGTAATAGAATTATCCCCATTTTACATACAAGGAAACTGAGAAACAGGTTTGATCACTTACCTGGGGTCACATAGTGAGGGGCAGTGCCACTGGAACCCAGGTTCAAATAACTCCCAAGTCCATGCCTTTAATAATACTTAATATAATAATAACAATAACTATTATTAGTAGTAATGTTTCTTAAAAATTTATTAGATAGGACCAAAATATATGAATCATAAAAAAATGAAAAATTGAACTTGATCGAAAGTAAAAATTTCTACTCTTCAAAAAGCACTACTAAGAAAATGACAAGGCAAGTCATAAGCCAGGATAAAATGTTGCAACACCTATATCTGACAAAGGACTGTTATTCACTACATACAAAGATTTCCTCCAACTCAATAATAAACAGACAAACCGCCGAATAAAAATGTGCAAAAGACCTGTGCATTTATTTCACAAAAGAAAATACAAGAATGACTAGTACCGACATGAAAAGAAGCTCAACATCATTTATTATCAGAGAAATGCAAATTAAAACCACAATGAGATACCACTTCACACCTATTATAAGGGCTACAGTTTAAGAGACCAATAATATCAAGTGTTGGTAGTGAGGTGGAGAAATTGCAATTTTCATTGAAAGCTGGTGGAATTGAAAATGGTATAACTATTTTTAAAAACAATTTTATTGTTTCTTGTAAAGGTAAATACACATTTATCACATAACTTAGCAATTCCACTCTTAGGTATTTACCCAAGAGAAATCAAAACGTTATGTCCACAGGAAGACTTGTATATGAAAGTCTGTAGTAGCATAGTTCATAATAGCCAAAAGTCAAAAAAAACCCTCACATTCCCATAAGCTGCTGAACCGATAAAAATCTGTTATGTTTATGAAATAATAATAATAATAAAGAAAAGCTGCTGATACACACAAAAACATGGATAGAGTTCATAGACCTTATGCTAAGCAAAAGAAGTCAAACACCAAGGAGTGCATTCTACATGATTCTATTTACAGGAAGTTCTCGAATATACAAAATGAATCTATAATTTAAAAAAAAAAGATCAGTGGTTGCCTGGGGCAAGGATGGGGAGACGGTGGAGAGTGACTACAAAGGGGCACAAAGAAACTTTTGGAGAGACCGAAAAGTTTTCTACCTTAATTGGGATGGTGGTTATACGGATGTTTATGTTTGTCAGACATCATCAATGTGTATACTTAAAACATGTGAATTTTCTAATATGTAAATTATACTTCAATAAAGAAATATTTAAAAAATGATTATAAAGGAAGCATGCCTTTAAAAGATACCCTGATTGAAAGAAAATTTGGCTCAATAAAATAAACCAACAAAATATGTCACTGTTGTTAAGATGGTGTCCAAGAATCACTCTTCTATCCTAATAACCAAGTCCAACCCCCCAGCTACCGAAGTACTTGTTACAAAAAGATGGATATGCAATGGCTCCTATTCTTGTCTGTACTCCCACAGATTGTGGCTTCACTTTTCCCACTGGGAGCTGTTTCCAAAAGCAGTCATAGGCAGGCAGAGAGCCCAGCAATTTCTCTGTTGGCAACTCTCATAGGATATATAATGTCTCCCCCAGTGTCAATCGTATTTATTGAAGGGCTCATAGGTTCTCCTGGAAGTTAGAGACATCAGTGTCTCTCTAATCATAGATCCCAAGGCCGACCATAATCATGTCCCTCCTGGCCCTCTGAAGGCAACTAGTCCTACAGAGATCAAAGGACACATGCAAAGGGCCCTGGTCTTGCATTAGGCCAACAACCTCAATTATGCACACACACTGTTATTTCTTTTATTCTGTACCCAGAGGGACTCTGACTCTCTTGGTTCAGGGTGAGCCCTCAAACTCTCTGAGAGGGTTCACTTAGGAGTTTAAGCATGGAGCCCATTAATCTTTCTGGCAACATCTGAACCCAGGACTTGAAGTTCTCTTTGTTTCTCCCATTAAGTATTAATGCACAGTCACAGGTATCCTGCCATTCTCAAACTTTGAGATACAAACTAAACTTCAATTATGGTCCTAATTTCAAGCTCACAGTCCTTAAAGAATAAAAGAAACCTTGGGTAAAAGGCATAATCAGAGTTCAGTGGAATTGATCAATAGAAGGGTCTTGCTGTTTCTGCTTATGACTGGCAAAGTCAACTAGAATAGAAGTTCCATTGCATGGAATATGATCTGGGCAAATATAAGGTGTCTGAAAAGTAAAGAAACAAAGGAAAAATATTTCATTTCTATATTGTGCTTTTTCCCATTAGTGATTGTTCCCATGACTTATATTTAGTGGCATTTTGCCAGCAAAACATTTTGAGTTTGAAGGAAAATGAACATATTGTTTAAAAGTAAAGACCCCTTGTTTCCACATTTTCCAAACATTCTCTATATATTTGTCATGTCTTTGAGAGTTGGGTTATTTTAGCTTAGTTGAATAAACCTGCAATTCAGGTAGCTGCCATCACATGGTGGTATAGATATGGGTTATCCAACTAATTCTTACTCTTCACTTCCCTGCAGGCGTCAATCGCTAAGATAAGCCATAGATGACCATAATTCATTATTCTTTTTTGTCTGCATATATTCTCTATTAAAAACAACTCTATGAATCTGGTGTCTAGATGGCATGAATCTGTCAAAAGAAAAATCATAAGCCAAAATACCTGAAGTAAAAAAAAACCTACTACAATAAAGTAGACTGTTATCAATCCTAATTAGCTTAATCAGATACTTTGTTAGTGCTATCAAGTCAGTTCTTATTCCTAGCAATCCTTCGTACAGCAGAGTGGAACCCTGCCCACTCTTTTTGCGCCATCCTCTCACTTTTGGGCACCATATTAGACAATGCTCCACTGCTATTCGAAAGGTTTTCATGGCCAATTTTTTCGGAAGTGAGAGGCCAGGTCCTTCTTCCTAGTCTGTGTTAGTCTGGAAGCTCCAAGGACCTGTGCACTATGAGTGACCCTGCTGGTATTTGAAATATTGATGGCATAGCTTTCAGAATCACAGCAAGACCCAGCGCCACAGTATGACAACCGACAGACATGTGGTATGATTTCCTGCCTGGTAGCTGAGCTGTAGTGGTGAGAGTGCCGAATCTTAACTGCTAGATCACCAAGGCTGGCTAATCTCTGAATCAGATCCTACTATCCCCCAATCTAATTAGAACTCACTTTGAACCATTCCAGCTTTGACAAGTTGCCCTAGATCTTGGCCTGGGCACAAGTGCTGTTTGCTGCCTGCCTGATCTGTTGGCTCTGATTGAAGCTGTGGGGCATCAAGGCTTGGCATGAAGCTGGTCACTTTAGGCACTGAAACCTCTTAATCACTTGCTAACTATAATTACTCTCTGCTAAGACCTTATCTATTCCTGACTCACAGGCTGTTCTCACTTCAGCTTAAACTTCTGGTATTCTTCCTGAACAGAGGATGGAGAGAAAACATCTTCACCCTACTCAGGTTCCACGTGCTTAAAAAAGGAAAAGCTGAAACTTTACAAAGACAGCAATGTATAGAAAGACTGTTCCTCTAACAGAAAAAAAAAATCTCCCTTTGGGGAACTCTTTATGATTACCCATAACTCTCTCTCTCAGTCTCTCTGGCATTAAAAAAAATTGTGGTAAAATATACATAACGCAAAATTTACCATTTTAACCATTTTAAATGTACAATTCAGTGGTATTAATTATATTTACAATATGCAACTATCAACACTATCCATTTCCAGAACTTTTTCATCATCCTAAACTATCTTTCCTTTAATGAATACTAATATTAATACTGATCTCCTTGCTTAAAAACCTCTAATTTCTGTTCAAGTTATTTACTGTCTACAATTAACTGGCTTTTAAAGAGAGCTATCCATCAGGCCTCCCCTCCCCCTTTTTTTTCTCTCTAGAATTTTTAAAATATTTTGAACCTACAGAGCCAAATCATTTTTAAGCAGTTGTTCAGAATAGCAGTTTACTCACAGAGTGATTATGGCACAAGGGGTGTGACATTCTCCCACGATTTAGAGGATAAGGTTTCAGAACAGATCCTAGAGAGGAGTTGAGTTTCTCCCTACTGAACTCTGCTTTTGTTTCAGGAAGTGGCCACTGTGTAATTAGTGGTGAATCATCAGGCTAGAATAGCAGGCATGGTAACTTGTATTTTCTTAAACATAGAGAAATTAAGAAAAAACTAGTATAGTCCACACTCTATGCTCTATTTATTATTATTGTTTATTTATTTATTATTTATTAATTATTATTAAGACTAATATTTATCTTTAAAATTATTTTAATATAACAAATGAGTTATAATCAGTAAATAATCAAGTTAGCCATGCAATTAGCCATGCAAATGTTCTAATTCCCTATAGAATAAGTGGGAAAAAATATAGAAGTCTGTGAAAGTTTTCTAACTTATGCTTCAGTTATCCTACTTCTATCAACAGGTTATTCCAGTAATTTTTAAAAGAACTCTGGCCTTATCTGTTCCAGGTTAATCAGTTTTTAGACAATTACATTTCAAGGTTTAAATGTCCCATTAACACTTTCATGAGCTGTATTAGAAGCCAGAAATATTAATTCTCGAGCCTTTTTGTTTCCTGCCAGCTACAATAACTCATTTCTGCTTAGCCTTCAACTTGAAGTTCTACTTGATTTGCCCACTTGCACTTTCCTTCATTCTCAGTTTCCAAGCTGCTTTTTAAACTGGAGGCATGTCTGTCCTTGGTTGTTTCAAAAATGCTCTCAGAACTACTTTCTTTTGGTGAATGAAAAGTCTTTCTTTGACATTTTAAATCTTGATTACTTAAAGGAGCCATACTAGACCATTTTGTAACAAAGACAAACTTGGCTGAAGTTAAATTACACGGGAAGACATCCACACCCAACATAGTGGAATTATTTTATAATTTACTTTATTCTAAAAATGCTATAGGCTCAAAATAATACAAATATAAATTAAATAAACATATAACAGTTTTCTCCTCCTGAACCCATGGATCAGAGTGCTCCCCTTAAATTAACCACATCCTATCATTCCTTCACAGCTTAACGGTTCCCTTATAAAGATTTATCTGATTAATCCAGCTTGCAAAGGTCTCTTCTTTCCTGAATTCCTATAGCAGTTACATGGGCTCTTTCCCCTTTAAACCCTTCTCACACTTCTGCCAAAGACAGCTGATCATATTATTCCCCTGCTCAAAAGCCTCTAATAGGTCTACCCTGCCTTGACAATAATTTCAAAATCTTTAATGGAGCAATTAAAACTCCTTATAACCTTGCTCTGAACTTCTTTTCTGGCCTCCAAACCCACCCTGGACTATAAGTACCATCATTTAATGATACCACACAACTTTAGAGTCCTTAAATATGCCATGAGATTTTATACCTTTGTGTATCGGCACATGTTTCTTATAACTGAAATGGCCTATTTCCTTTTTAGTGCCTGTTGAATGCCTATGCATCTTTTAACACCTGGTCAAGAGTAACTCCCTTTATGAAAACTCCTCTGACTCTCATAGGCCAGACTAATATATGATAAAGTTTTCACAATTATGGTGCTGGTATAGGAATAGACAAATATATAAATGAAACATAACAGAGCTCCGAAACAGGCCCATATATACCTGAGAATTTAATGTATGGTAAAGGAGGCACTTCAAATAAATAATGCTGGAATAATTGGCCATTTATTTTGAAAGAAAAAAGAAAAAATAGATCCATACCAGATATCATTAAAATAAAGCCAAATTGATTTTTTAAAATGAACCATAAATTCCATTATATAAAATAGAAGTCAATATAGGAGACTATTTGTATGTTTTTTTAATGGAGAAGTAATCCTAAAAAAAACAAAGTAAGCAAAATGCTTTAATAATATGATTGCTAAATTTAACTTCTTCAAGTTAAAAAATATCTCTATGACAAGATATTCTAAACAAGTTGAAACAAAAAGTAGTAGTCTAGGTATAATTATTTGAATTACTTACAACATACAAGACAAGGTATTAGTATCCAGAATATATAAAAAAACTCCCGAAATTCAATTAGAAAAGAAACTCTCCAACAGAAAAAGGGGCAAAAAATATGAAAAGGTCACAAAATAGGAAATACAAATGTCCAATAACTACATGAAAAGATGCTCATTTTCAACAAGCAAATATGGAAATCCAGAAAGAACAGCAATGAGATACCATTTTTAAACCATCAGATTAAAAAATAATGAATTAGTTTGATGATACCATAAAATCTGGCAATTCTACTTCTCAGTATCTAAACCAGAAAAACATGTGTGTAAAAGAATGTTCGCTGCAGTGCTGTTTGTAATAGCGATAGGTTGGAACCCCTAAATGAATATTAATAGGGGGACCAAATAAATAAACCACATTATATCTGTAGTATAGGACACTATGCAGTAATTTACAAGGATGAGGTATTGATAAGACATAGCGTTGAATGAAGCAAAAGCAAATTTGCAGATATTTCTGTACAGAAAAATGCTGATTTCATAGAAAACAAGAAAAATAATACTACATATTTTCTATCAATACATGTCTATGTATGTAAGTGCTTAGAAAAAGTTCTGGTTTAAGGGGATGCTAACCTTACCTATAATATACTTACATGCTACTTATATAATCAAGAATTAAAAATAGACTAAGAAATATGTTAGGTTTTTTAATATTTAAACATTATTCACTATGAATTTTTTTTGGCAAGACTAAAAGGATGTTTCCTCAATCAAAACAATAGTTTAGAACAAACTATTCAAGGTAGGGACTATACCAAAGACATGCCTCTACACTCATTATCTCATTTAGCTTCCCTAACAAGCAGGGCCCGGTTTAGGGAGAGGCGAGTGAGATCATGTCATCCCAGTACAAGACTGAATCCTGCCTTTCTTTTTAAAAAAGTGATATTTTGTTCATTAGAGATTTTTGCATTAATTTTGATTTTTCAAACGATTGCGACAAATTATTTATCTTGATTAATGAGTTTTTTGGTGCTCCCTAAATTTTTGCATCCAAGCTGAGTGCCTCACTCACCTCTTCCTAGTGGAGACCCTGTATAACAATACTGTGAGTCTGGTATTATTACATCCATTTTACCCATGATGAAACTGGTCTAAGGCTACACAGCTAGTAAGCTAGTAAACAATAGAGCCAGGATTCAAAGTCAGGCCCATGAGAGTCAACACCCATGTTTACCAACTCAAAGTTTTTGTATAATTTGATTTTGTTCGGTTCATTAGTTCAATGGACCTATGCTAATTCCCAATGATAATATGCTTTATATATCTTCCATGTGGGTGTGCTTCACACCCTATTTGGCAATATAGTTTTAGCCTTGGCAAACAATTCATGGGCGCACTCTGTACTTTGCATTCCTCACCATCTGTCAGAGAGATATGAGAAAAAAGTCTTGTCAGAAATAGGATATGAATTATGCAGGATCAGAGTGGTTTGATCCATACTCTTCAAGAGAAGAATCATAAAGCTATGTAGACTTGAAGGTAGATTTATTGGTTCCACCTTATTTCAATAAAGGAGTACTTGAAAGGTAAATCATTGATTGCTCATTGTCAGTTTTCATACCTATTTTGAGAAACAATCAATGAACATGTATTTATCAAACACTCACTTAGCTCCCTTCTCTGTGGTTCTCAACAAGGAGTAGTAAAGCCCCACAAGAGAATTTGGAAATGGGTAAAGGAGGTATTTTGGTTGTCCAAATGACAAATTGAAAAGGATTATTTGACACAATCTCAAAAAATGGGAGAGATTATATCTCTGGTGATGGTGGTGGGAAGGGATTTGGGGAGTCAGGAAAGACTATGGAGGAGGTTTTATTGCAGGTAAGTCTTTGGCATATCTGGACATGGAGAGAAAGGCATTCCAGGCAGAGGGAAGAACTTGAGAACTTAACAAACACAACTCACATTTACTGACTACTCACTATTTGCCAGGCACTGTTCTAAGTGTTTTACAGATTTTAACTCATTTATTTCTCATAGCAATTCTGTGAGACTATAATGAACTCTGATTGTCAAGCTAAAAGGTTTAGAAAATGTCACTTACTATATTTCTATATTGGATAGTCTCAATAATATGCTCATCAGTAAATTAAAGATTCAGAGAAATTCCAGTGGCACAATGCCTGTTTAATATTGTTTAATCCAGACTCTCACAAACTTATTTGGCGGAAAATATATTTTCATCAATAAACTTCTATCTACATTAGTGTTCCAAATGAACACGTTCTGGGAAACTCTGTAGATATTGTGGAATTAAGCTGGTTGTAGGGGAAATGGAAAGAAAGATACAAATCTGAAACATAATTTGCAGTTTTTAGTGGTCAAAGAAAGTTTTTCCTTTGACAAGATCATAAAATGCTTTGTGGTATTTTTATGGTGATTTGACAAAGAAATAACATGATGCCATCAAGGTTTGTTCAACTAATTGTACCTAATTAGTTAATCTGTCTCAGCATGATTTTTTTACTTGATAGTCATTCTATATTTCATCTATAGGAATAAACTATAATGAATAGTTCATACCATATTTAAAAAGAAGAATAATAAGATAAAACTTATCTGACCAGATGCTAAAATGAGCTATAAAGATAAAATAACAAAGGTAAAATAAAAAAAACAAAGTAATATTGGTATGAAAAGTATCAGTGGATCAGAATAGATAACCCAGAGACCTACCAAAGAATATTTAAGAATTGGTTTATGTTAAAGGTGACATGATAAATCAGTAAGATATGGTCATAAAAACTTATGCTATTAATGGCTTTAGGGTCATGTCATTTAAATATATAGAAATCAAAAAGTTAGATTCTAATCCTACACTTTATACTGAAATAAATTCCAAATGGCTTGGAAATGCCAAATGAAGATAGGAAAACATAGAAAAGTAGAAAAAATATAGGCAAACATTTATCAAATTATGGTAAAAGGTATAACTTTATGAGCATAAAAATCAATGGGAAAACAAGAAAGAAAACGTTTAATATATTTTATGGTCTCATTAAAACTATCAAGTATAAAAAATCCCGTTCTGCAATTAGACCACACAAATTGTTCTCAAGCACATATTGTACAAATATGTTGATCATGTGCCAGGCCATAAAGAGAGTCTTAACAAAGTTTGAAGAATGGATATTATATTCTCTGTCCATAGTACAATTAAGATGTTAGTAATAAAAAATAAATGAATAAAAATGCAAATTAATAATTAATAAATAAAATATTAATATAAGCAATAATAAATCCTCATAAATACGCATATTAAAAAACATTCTCTGGGTCAAAGGAGAAATCATAATAGAATTAAAAAATACTTAAAACTGGATGATAATGACAACATAGCTCATCAAAATACATGGGACGCAGTGAAAGCCAGGTTCCAACAGAAATTCACAGTTGTAAATGTTTGTACTACAAAAAGACTAGAGGCAGAAAATTAATAAGGCAAACATTCCGCTAAGAAGATAGAAAAGGAACAAGAGAACAAACTCAAAGAAAGCAGAAGAAAAGATAAAAGTAACAATAATAGTAAAAAGATAGTAAAGATAACAGAAAAATCAAGTAAATAGAAAACAACAAATAATGAGGGTCAAGAACAGCAAAAATTAGTTTATTGAACAATCTAACAAACTATACAGAGTTTTTAAAAGATTAATCAAGAAAAAAGAAAAGGCACAGATAAATATATTTTTATAACTAAGGAGATAACGTAGACATTAAAAGATAAAATATTTATCAATAAGCTTAATAAATTGAAAACTTAGATAAAATGGAAAAACCGTAGAAAAATATATCTTCACAAAATTGAGTCAAGAAGAAATACAGGACTACCACTATTGTCCATGATAGAGTAACAGGGCCAGATATAACTTCTCGCCTTAAATAAGGAGATGACTGGACAAAACATATGAAATGATAGTTTTCAGACATTGGACAAGAGACAGAATATAGCAGTGATCTCTGAGAGAAGGAACAAAATGAGGCAAGCCTTATGATTGTCCCAGCTTCCTGCTTGAGGAGAGTTTCCAGGCTGCAACATAAGGAAAGGGAACCCTAACAGAGGCCAGTAGTATCTTTGAGTTAAGGAGACAGAATTTGAAGTTTGAGGAGGTCAGGGCATCTATAATTTGTGGTTTAAATACTAGAAGGATGGAGCTGCACACAGACGGAGAATTCTGGAGATCTTCAGAGGGGTACTCTCAAGTCTTTGGCTGAGTGCTGCCCTTTGCATACATGGGAGGAAACTTCTGAAGCCAGGAAACCAACAAACCAGGAGAATGGAGTAGGCAGAAAAATCCCTGCAGCATACACCAGGCTGGTGATAGTTTCTGTTCCCACCAGCCAGAGTGGAAAGATCTCCTCATATATCACAGGAGAATCCCCAGAAGGGTATTGCCTTAGCCAGGGGGACAAATTAGTCCTAGATTAAAGGCTTCTCTGGACCTAAACTAAAATTTCAAGAACAATCCTCAAAAGGATAAATCTGATTCCAAGCAACAATTGTATCCTGGAACAAAACCAATAATATTTAAAGAAATATAAAAAACTGCAGTACCTAAAAAACATAGAATTCACAATCAACAGCATTAAAAGAAGCAGGAAAAATAGGACCATAATCATAACCATAAGAAAAATCAACTAGTAGAAACATATCAAAAAACAAAGCAAATTGTTGAATTAAAGAAGAAGAGTAAAACTTCATTATAAATATACCTGATTTGTTTAAGATCATAAAATATGAGCATGATAAAGAAACAGAAGATATATAAAAAGATACAAGTAGAATTTTTAGAAATTAAAACTACAATATCTGAAATGAAAAACACACTGGATGAGATTAACAGGGGAGTAAACACTACAAAAGAAAAAATTAGTCATCTAAAATGAAGCACACAGAGAGAAAAAAGACTGGAAAAAGTGAACAGATGAGTGGGATGATATAAAATACTCTACATACATTTAATTGAAGTGCCAGAAGAAGAAGGAATGAGTGAACAAAAAAATTGAAAAAATGATGACATAAATTTCCCCATATTTTATGTAACCTATAATAATAATCATATTGCTGAACACTAGTGATCAAGAGACACTCAAAAGCAGCAAGGGAAAAAAGACATGTTCTCTAGAAACTATACAAGTTAGAATACGATAGAGCATAATATTTAAGATACTTATAAAAAGACTGTCAATCTAGAATTTTATAGTCAGCAAAATGGTAAATATTTGGCTGAATGTATAGAATTCTCTTTTTCCTATTTAATTGCTTTTAAAGATAACTGACTCCAAAACAGAAAAAACCCAACAACATATTGTGGTATTCATAACATACGTAGAAGTAAAATGCATGACAACAATAACAGGAAGGTCAATAAGAGGGAATGACAGTTAACTTTTGCAAGGTTCTTACAATATATGTGTAGTGGTAATAGTTAAGACTCTAATAAGTTAAACATTTCTATTGGAAGTCCTAAAGCAATCACTGAAAACAAAAAGATATATAGCTAAAAAACCAATGGTAGAAATGAAGTGAGATTAAAAAAAATACTCAAATCAAAGGAAGGCAGGGAAGGAGCAACATAGGAACAAAAAAATAGGTCAAAGAAAAAAACAAACAGTAGAATGGTAGATTTAAATACAACCATAATCACATTAATGTAAATAAACTAAACATGTCAATTGAAAGGTATAGCTTGTCAAACTAGATTAAGAAAAGCAAAACACAACAATGTGCTGTCCTCAAGAAACAGTCTTTAAAAGAAAAGAAATAAAAAGCTTAAAAGTAAAAGAATGGTAAAAGATATACCATGAAATAGTAATTAAAAGAAAGATGGAATGGCTATATTAATATCATACCAAGTAAATTTCAGAGCAAGGAACATTATCATAGGTAAAGGAAGACATTTCATGATGACAAAATAATCAATTCATCAAGAGAAGAACATAACAATCCTAAACCTGTATTCAGCAAATAATAGAGCTGCAAAACACACAAAGCAAAACTAACAGAACTGAAAGGAGAAATAGAGAAATCCACCATTATAGTTGAAGATTTCACACTCTTCTGTTAAATACTTGACAGAAAATGTAGATGGAAAATCAGTAGTGATATAGAATTCTTGAACAACATAGTCGACTAATTTGACCCAACTGATATTTATAGAACCCTCCATACAACAGCAATAACTCCTTTTCAAGTGCACATAGAACATTCAACAAAATGAACCATATTTGAAAATTTAACAACACACGTATTACGGACTGAACATTTATGAACTCTCAAAATTCATGTGTTGAAGTCTTAACCCCCAATATGATGATATTTAGAAGTATCTATGAGAGGTAATTAGGTTTAGATGAGGTTATGAGGGGTGCCCACGATGGGTTAGTGTCCTTATAAGAAGAGGAAGACAGAACTGAGCACGCTCGCGCGCGCTCTCAGTCTCTCTCTCTCTCCGTCTCTCTCTCCCTGCCATGTGAGAACACAGGGAGAAGGCAGCCATCTGCAGGCCAAGAAAGAAAGCTCTCACCAGGAACCAACTCAGCTGGCACCTTGACCTTGGACTTCTCAGGCTTCAGAATTGTGAGAAATAAATGTCTATTATTTAACCCACCCAGTCTACGGTATTTTGTTTTAGCAGCCCGAGCTGACCAAGACACTTCTAAATAATCCATCAGCCAAAGAAGAAATCACAAGAGAAATTAAAAAATATCTTGACCTGAATGAAAATGAAAAACAACATATTAAAATTGTGTGATGCAGCAAAAGTGGTACTTGTGGTGAAATTTATACATTAAATGTTTATATTAGAAAAGTAGAAAGTTTTCAAATCAATAATTTGAACTTCTACCTTGAGAAATCTATACAAGAATAAGAAATAAAACCCAAAGTAAGCATAAAGAATTAAAGAATAAAGAGCAGGAATAAATGAGATATAGATAAAGAAAATAAATGAAAAGCCAATTCTTTGAAAAGATCAATATAATTCATAAAACTCTAGACAGGCTGATCAGGAGGAAAAGAAAGATGACACAAATTTTTTATATCAACTATGAAGGAGGAGACATTAGTATTACTCAGCAGGCATTAAATGGAAAACAAGAAAATATTATAAACAACTTTATGCTAATGAATGAAACAACTTAGATGAAATAGTAAAATCCCTTGAAAGATTAAAACTAACAAAGCTCACTCTGCAGAAATAGATGACCGAAGTATCCTACTTCAATTAAAGAAATTGAATTCTTAGTTAAAACCTTCCCACAAAGAAAATTTCAGGCCCAGATAGCCCCACTGGTTAATTTTCCCTAATACTTAAGGAACAAATAACATGAATTATGTACAAACTCTTCCAGAAGCTAGAGAAGGGAAAGCTTCCAAACTCATTTTATGAGGCCTGTATCACTAAATTCTACAACAAGAAAAAGATATTACAAAAAATGAAAAGTACACACTCAAATGGCTTATGATCATATACACAGATTTTTGACCAAAAATTAACAAATTGAATCAAGAAATTTATTTAAATGATTATACCTCATGACCAAGTAGGATTTATTCCATGCAGTGTTATTGCAACATTGTGAAAATCAGTGAATAATTAAGTAGATGAACAAATCAAAATAGAAAACAAATACGATCATGTCAAAAGATGCACAAAGGTATTTGACAAAATGTAATACCCTTATGATAAAAATATCTCAGCAAACTAGGGAACTTCTTCATCCTGATAACTGGCATCTATGAAAAATCTATAGTTAAGATCATACTTAACACTAAGAGACTGAAGTCTTTCTCCCTAAGAAATTACATTTACAATAGCATCAAAAATATAAAATAATTGGAGATGGATTTAACAAAACATGTGCTAGTTTGTATACTGAACCCTACAAAACATGGTTGAGAGAAATTGTAGAATAAATAAATGAAGAAATATACCATGTTCTTGGAATGAAAGACTTAATACTGTTAATATGTCTATTTTCCCCAAATTGATCTATAGATCAAATGCAATTCCAATCAACTTTCTAGTAGGCTTTTGTTTTACTGTGGTCAAAGGCTGATTGTAGAATTCATATGAAATGCAAAGGACTTAGAAGAGCAGAAATGACGTGGAAAAAAAAATCTGGAAGACTTAAACTACCAGGTTTTAAGATATGCTGTAAAGTTATAGTAATCAAGATAGCATGGTATTCATATGAAGACAGATATGTTGATCAATGGAAGAGAATGGAGTCCAGAAACAGAACTACATATGCATGGTCAATTAATTTCTGTAAGAAGTGCCAAGGTAATTCAAGGGAGAAAAGGAAATCTTTTCAAAAAATTGTTCTGGAATAATTGAATATCTACATGGGAAAAAATTAACCTCAAACCTTTCCTGACAGCATATACAAAAATTAACTCAAACTGGGTCTTACACCTAAATGTAAGAACTAAAACTACAGAATTTTTAGAAGAAAACAAGTAACCTTGGATTAGGCAAATATATCCTAAATGGGACACAAAAACAGCAGGAACTACAAAATTTTTAAAAATGGATTAACTTTTTCCTCAAAATTTAAAACTTCTGTTCCTCATAATATAAAAAGAAAATGAATAAGAAAAGAATATGAATATAATAATATAATAATTTATATTTAATATTAATAATTTAATAATTTATAATAATAAAATTTACTATAATATATAATAATATAATATAATAATATAATAATAATTAATAATATCAATAATTTATATTTAATATTTATATTTATTAATATAGATATATAATATAATAATATAATAAGAAAATGAATAAGAAAAGACTATGAATATAATAAGAAAATGAAAAGCATGTCCCAGATTAGAAGAGAAGATTTGCAAAACATCTGATAAAGAGCTTGGACCTCGAATATATAAAGAACTCTTACAAACTCAATACTAAGAAGACAAGTTCCCTGATGTAAAAAATAGGCAAATATTTGAACACTTACTTCACTAAAGATGATATACGAATGACAAATAAGCACATGAAAAAATACTGAGCATCATTAGTAATTAAAAAATCCAAATTAATACATTGAGATGCTACTTCACATGCAGTAAAATAGCTAAAATTTAAAATATTAATACCACACGCTGACAAGGACATGGGGAAACTGGAACTTATACAATGCTTGAGAGAATGCAAGATAGCACAGCACTTTAGAAAACAGTTTTGTTCTTTCTTTGAAACTTGCACTTACCATATAACCTGGCTATTCTATTTGAGGGAAGTAAAACATATGCCCTCACAAAGAATGCCCAAAGCAGCTTTATTCATAATAGCCCCGTTCTGAAAAAAACACAAATATTCAGGAACTAGTGAATAGATAAACAATTTGTAGTATATCCATGCAATAAAAAAGAATGATTGAAACTACAGATACATATAACAGCAAGGATGATCTCAAAAGAATTATGCTAAGTGAAAGATGCAAGACACAAAATACCATATACTGTATACTCTCATTTTTATGAAATTCTAGTAAGGCAAAACTATAATGCTAGAAAGCAGATCATTGGTTTCCTTGGGCTAGAAAGGAAAGGGAGATTGACTGTAAATGGGAACAAGGGAATTTTGGGGGGTGATGGAAATTTTCTACATGTTGATTCTTGTGATGGTCACAAAACTGACCATTACCAAAACTCATTAAACTAGCTACTTAAAATGGGTGAATTTTATTGTATGTAAAGTATTCTTCAAAGAAGTTGGGATAAAATTTACATATACAATTTACATAAGAGTTTATAGCCTTGATATATACAGAAATAATATAAATTAATGACAAAAAGATTAACATTCAAGTGAAAGATTGCCAAAGTACATGAACAGATAACTCAAGAAAAAATACAACTAGCCTATAAAGCTAAATCCTAATTCAAATAAAAGTAATACAAACACTAGTAATTGAAACACTATTTTTCTACCTAAAATACGCATTTGTGTGTGTGTTCTAGACCTCGGAGCGTATGGCAAGATGGACGCTTATATCTACTCCCAGTATGGTTGTAAATTTATACAATCTTTCTAGAAAGCAGTTTATGTTATCAAGAGCCTCAAAATATGTATTTTCTTTGATATAATAATCTCTACATCTAGGACACTATTCTCAAGGAAATAAGCAGACATATATTTTTATAAGTAATTTTATTGGGATTATAATGGTTTATGACATTGTTTAATTTTGGGTGTACATTATTGTTTATCAATTCCTGAATAAACTTCATCGTGCTCACTCCTAGTAGTCTAATTTTTATCCATCACCATACTTATGTGTCCCTTTGTCCCTTTTGCCCACTCCCCAATCCCCTTCCCCTCTGGTAACCACTAATCTGTTCTCTTTATCCATGTATTTGTTATCTTCCACATATGAGGGAAATTGTGCAGTATTTGTCTTTCTGTCTCTGGCTTATTTCTCTTAACATCACACCCTCCAGGTCCATCCATGGATGTGGAGAAAACATAATGGTCATACACTGCTGGTTGGAATGCAAACTGGTGCAGCCACGATGGAGATTTCTCAAAAAATTAAAAATAGAAATACCATACAATCCAGCTATCCCACTACTGGGTATTTATACAAAGAACTTGAAATCAATGATCCAAAGAGATTTATGCGCCCCTGTGTTCATTGTTGCGTTACTCACAATAGCCACGATGTGGAAGCAACCCAAGTGTCCTTCTACAGATGAATGGATAAAGAAGATGTGGTGTATATATACACAATGGAATACTACTTGGCCATAAAAAAGGACAAAATTGTCCCATTTGCAACAACAGGGATATATTTTTAAAATTTACAATAATATTCATTATGTTAGTGAAAAATTAGCCTACAAGAGTGGGATGATTAAATAAATTATGGTATATACAAGAGGTAAAAAAATCATAAAGCATAATCCAATTTGCTTGTGAAAAATGTTTAACTACATGGGGAATGTTCATAATAAAATATTAAATAAAAGAGGAATAAAAAATTAAATATACAGTTAGAACTCAAGTTCGTAATCTCTATATATTTATAATTATATATGAAACCTGGCCAGAAATACACTGAAATATTAACAGCCATTATCTTCAAATAGTGAGATTATAGGTGATTATTTTCTTTTTTATAATTCCTACACTTTCCAAATTTTCTGTAATGAATGCTTGCAACTTTTATGATCAGCAAATAAACAGCTCTCAACATTAATACATAAAATTTTTAATGTTACGTTTGGCTGTGGAAAGAGAAATTGCATGAGTATAGTAGTACAGTCAAGCCCAGATTAACTTTATTCAGTTGATCCCCTTGGTAGTTCCTCTACAGCAGATGGTACATCTAGATTCTAGGTTAAGCCCTTGCTTCTAGGTTGCCTGTCTTATGCCAATTGATGTGTATCCAGGGACTACTTTAGATACTAGTTTTAACAAAAACTAAGGTGAGTCCACAGAAGGAAAAAATATTCCGGAATGCATTTCCAAACCAAATGCTAATGATTTAGGATTATTTCTCCCTCCCTCCCCTGCTTTAAATTATGTTACCCTTCTCCCTCCCACCTAGCAGCATGGAAATTTAAGATGTTTTCTGAATTTATTTTGAAAATTTCCATAAAAGGCTTGAAGTTGTACAAAATTGGCCTCATGAGGCCCAGCAGAATTCACTCTAAAGCAATCAAAGGGGCTGCCAAAGCCTGTCCCTTTAGAGGTTATGCTAGGGATAATTCTCTGCCTTACTGTCTGAGCAGCCTTTTCTGGAGGAGCCTCTAGGTCTTTGCTTGATAATTTTTTGGTTTGACAAATTAGTTTGCTTGCCCTGTCCTGCAACCTTTAGTTGTGAAATCTGTCTGATGCTGGCTCTTCTGTTTCAGAATCCGTGGTATTCTGCTATTCTTGCCAAAGCTCCTCCATTAGCAGAATCCCCAGATGTCCCCAGGGTGGGTGAGTCAAGGTGATTGCTCTTGTTAAGGGAAATGGGGGATACAGATTGTTGGCAGCTGGAAGGTGATTCAGCTGGTGGCCACAAGGGAAGCGGCCTCTGCCAGAGTATGCCAAAAACTACAAGATATTCATTTTAGTTTTTAACCTTCCTCATCCCGACAGCACCAAGCCTAACCACTGCCTAGGAATATCCTTCTCCAAGTCTATTTCTCGCTATAGAACTGAGGCTGCCTATCTAAAAGCTCTTTTTCATTTCGGTTTATTTTAGCCTGATTTCACTTGATACAAATATGGAACTTGGGGCAGGAAAGCACAGAGGATGATTTGTCATCACTACTCCACTGAATAGTGTTAATAATATCATAGTTTTATCTACCAACACATATCTATTGAGTGTGGAGTGAAAAGATGGTTTTACCTGAACAGCTTACTTGCAAAGAACAAGTTGTAAAAGCAATCTGTGCTCCAATATTTCAAAGAGAGAGAGCATACAATATGGGTCATATTCACTGATGTGCACATGGTAAGGAAAAAGAATAAGACCTGGGCCTCAAGGACTTTCTTGATCTCTTAGCTATCAATGTAATGGTCTGCCACGACACTACAATCATCCCAAATCATTTATCTGTGGCTTAGCAAGGGTGTCCAATATTTTGCTTTGCAGGATTTTTACCAACCTATTGATGTTCTGAGGCAATATAGGCTGATAGATAATCATAGACTGGTGCTAATAGTCAGAATTGAGTATTGGATTCCCTGTCTTCATACTTTTGTGATCTTGAGAAAATTAATGTTCCTCCTTGAAGCTTAGTCCTTTATCTGTTATGTGGGGTATTAATATCTATTATACAGATTCATTGGGAAGAATAAAGGTGATAATTAATAAAAACAATTAGCTTAGTATCTGGCACATAGTATAGTCTTAATGTTTGCCAGTAATAGTAGTAGTATAAATAGTAGAAGTAGTAGTAAAGTTGTTGCTATTGTTATTTATTCTCAGCCTGCTATTTCGGTAGTAACTAAATACAAATTACAGAATGTGGCAGTAGAGGTCAGTTTGCAAGTGTTTCCCTAGAGAAATAAAAAAAAAGTAAATGTGTTTGGTTATCTTTATTTTTAAGTTTAAGATATTTTTAAAAGATTTAGCCATGGCTGTATTTAAACTTTTGTCGTACTCATGTGAATTTCTTTCAGGGGTTGAAAAATCACCATAGCATTTGCATTTTGTTTTCATGAAAGTGAAACTAAAGTCATTAGTATGATAAGACAGTCATGAAAAGTTAGCTGGAAGAAAATTTACTTTATTTTAGTACTGATATTCCTGAATGCCAGGTGTAAATGTAACTACCCAGTAGAACTTCTCCCCCCAGTGGAAAGCTCATCTACAAGACTTCCACGTCAAGCAAAAGTCGGAAAGTTGGCAAATACTGGAAGTCCATCTCTAACATCATTCCTGAGGGGAGAGAGCTGGATACTACAGTACCTGGAGTTTCTATCCAGTGGGATTCAATTCCTGAAGAAGCAGAAAGCCCTCAATATAAAATGGATCTCAATTACAAAACAGTCCCATAACATGGACCTTGAGTGCGATGCAGACTCCTTATTTTATTCATTTATGTAACAAACATTTATTGATCACACAGCTCTAGAAAGGCATTAAAGCAAGGGTGCATTGCATTGACTTTGGAAATCACTGATAGATTTTCATTGTCCCCTGTTAACCTTAGTGATAGGAACAGTATGAATTTGTCTGATAAGTATTGGGTGTATAGTTTGGCTTCTCTTCCCTTTGAAATTATTCGTGGTGTACTTTCAAGGGGCCAACAGCTTTGAAAGCATCTCACCCCACACTGAGCTCCAATAACACTTGCATCAGAGACCTCTTGGCTTCTCTGTCTCCTTGTCTTTGCTATTTGGAATTCTAGAAGGCTAAACTAAAAAGGAAATATTCCAATTCCAATGAGGCAGACTGTATTCCTTCAGAAAAGGTATTAGCAATTGTGATTTAAAACATAATTAAGTTTACTTATAGGAAAAACTTCAAATGTAAATATTAAAATATCAAAACAAGCCCAGAAGCCATAGTCTATGTCTTATATAACCCCTGTTTGACATAACACTTATCCTTGAAGATAGTAGGTGACTCCTCCCTGGAAAAACATAGTTTGTTTTAGGACCTCTCCCCAGTGTAAGACAATCATATATATCTATTGATCTATAAGCATGTTCATGGAAGCTGGTCAAAAGCACTTACAGCCTTTCTGCTGTTACAGTTGATTATAATGTAAGCCTTCTACAAAGAAAGTGAAAATTTTCCTACAACTGGAAACATCTTGAACTCTTCAGAGCTCACATAACTTCAGAGCAATGGAAACCACATTTTTGACTGTGTCCTAGGTCCCACCACAGAATGGAAAAAGAGATGGGTTTTGGTGGGGGGACTGGAGGAGTGTGGTCGGTAGAGGGGAAACTATTATATTGCGGCACTTTAAATTTCTTCAATATAGGGTTATGGATGAGGGTGGGTACACGCTTTCTCACAGATTAGCATAGTCTGGAAAATCTGCCCCAATTTTGGCTGAGGAGAGATATTATCTAATATTTCAAAAAAATTCAATTAAATCAATCACACTAGTATGTACCTAGTGCCCACTAAATAGGAGGAAAAGGAAAGCAGAAGAGATAGACTGTCTTCAATACAATTACAACCTAGTTGAGGTGACAAAACATACATAGATTGTGAAAAATCATGTTTCACTGTGTTAGTGCCATCAGCATTTACCACGAGGGCAAAGGCATGGCTTGAGGGTTACTGGGAAGAAATTCTCTGCCTCAACCATTTACAAATTGCTCCACCAAGCAACATTCAATGAGAATATCAAAGTAAGTCTTAGGCATCCTTTTTTTTCTGGCAATTATTTCTAGAATTAACTTTCCACTAATGTCATACAGGCCCATCTAAAAAACACGGTGGGATTTTCAGTCTTTAGCTCCATTATTAATGAAATGCCATGCCCATAGAAAGCACTTAATGAAATTTTGTTGAACAAATTGAATTTTTGGTAGTTGCCCTCTCTAAAAGAGTTAATCATATCCCTGGTTTATATTACTCACTGCAGTACTCTCCTGCCATTGGCTACTTCTGCAGTTTTCCCCATTAAGTCTATCTAACACTGAAAAGGTAGTAAGCATATGTAGGTGTTGCACCTAAGAGTTCTATCCCATAACTATGTCTCAGCGACCTAACAGAAATAAGTTCTTCAAACGAGATGACTGGGCTAAGCCTGCTGAATACCTCCAAGGTGATTTCTACTGAAATCTGTGTGTAGAGCTTGAGCACATTGTATACTGCTGACCTATTGACTTATTGGAAGTTTGGCATATATATTCAGAAGGCTTAGTAATGCTATACTGATTCCTCATCTAATTCTGTATCTTCAATTCTAACTTTGCACCAATGGGTGATGTGGTTAATGTCTGTAAGAGTCAGGGGATGTTTAAATAAATTGCACCTATTAGCATGTTGTATAGAATGCTTCTTTTTCCCACCACATCAAGCAATATGCACTGCTGCAGTCTCACAAACCTGTACCATCTGCCACAGAGAAGAATGAGCTCAGGCTTCTCCTAAGTATTCTTAACAATACTGTTTTACTTCTCTAAACACAGCATTAACATAGAGCTGATTGTGCATTCAAGTACCATCACAGACAGCAAAGGGACCATTCAACACTCTACATACTCTCTTGCTATCTAGCCTCCCTCTGAACCTTCCAGTGATACCAGCCTAATGGAAAAAGAAATTAAAATATGTTCCTCTTAGGTGATCCCACTCTGAGAAAGCAATTGTCATTGAGCTATGAATCATTTTCTCAGACGTGATTATCATCCGAAGTTTAAATGTCAGCTGTTTTTGGATTAGGCTGACTGATAGTGTCCTAAGAGACTAGAGGATGGGACTATCGTGTACAGATCTTGCTTGGCCTGGTAGCCTGGAGCTCCAGTGGGCTTTTCCTGTATCTTCTCCCTCTTCTCTGCAGACACCTTCCCCTCAGCATAATAAACACACTCAACTCTTTCCCATTCTTAAGAAACGCTCTCTTGATTTAAGAATTCCTGTAGCGATTGCCTTCTCCAGTCTTTTACAGAAAAATTGCTTGAAAGACTAGCTTGTATTCACTGTTTCCTTTTCCATCCTTCCCAGTTACTGCTTTCAGTAAGGTCACCAATGACTTCCATATTTACAAACCCAGTGAATAATCTTCTGCCATGATATTACTTTATTATTTTATTTCTCTTAGGTATTTGGATTTCCATCTTAAAATTGCATTTTCTCTTGCCTTTCATGATACTCCCTTATGTTTTTCCTCTTATTCATTGGCAGCTCCTTTTCAATGTCCTTCACGGTCTTCCGATTCTTCTTCATAGACTTCCTCTGCAATTGTTGAAGCACTGGTGTTACCCCTGGTACTCATCCTTGGCCTCCTGCTGTTCTTACTCTATAGAGTTCTTTTGAATGATTTGTTCCAAACCATGGCCTAAATTTCCAGTTCTATCTGATGACTTCCAAGTCTATATCTCAGAACTCTTAATTGTGTTCCAGACTCATGTTTCAACTTGCTTAAAGAATATTGCCACCTGGATGTTTCACAAGCATATCATGTTCAATATGTACAAAATCAAACTCATCTTATTTCCCTGAAATTTTCCTCCCTGTCCTGTGGCACCACCATGTGTGTGGTTTTCTAAGTTAGAAATCAGTAAGTCGTCCCATATTCCTCCCTTTTCCTTACTACTAGCATTCATTCACCCATTCACAAAATCACGTTGCTTCTGTTTTGTTAGTAACATTAGCATCTGTTTCCTTCAACTTCATTCCTACTTCATTCTTTACCACCTAAATTCATATAGTCATCATTTCTTGCCTGGCTAACAATAATTTCCTAATTTATTTCCTTCCAATTCATCTGCCACATTGACATCAAAGTGGATCATGTCAGTCCATTGAATTAAAAACCTTCCAGGGTTTCCCATTACTTTCAGGATAAAGTTTAAACTCTTTGGCTGAGAACACAAAGCTCTTCATTACCTCTATCCACTCCACTAGCTTCATCTCTGTCACTTCTGTTCATGTGCACTTTTCTCCAGCCCTATCAAAATATGTTTAATTCTCCCAAATAAATCACATTAATTCAATCTGAATAACATTTTAACGCACTAGAGGAGGGATTAGCAAACTTTTATGTAGAAGGCCAGATAGTAAATAATTGATGCTTTGCCAGTCATAGTTTATGTTGCAACAAATTTACCAATGTAATGTGAAAAACAGCTATAAACCATCCATAAACTAAATGAACGGGCATGACTGTGTTCTAAGAAAACTTTATTTACAAAAATAGGGGCTTGTCAGGTTTGGTCCTTGGGTCATAGTTTGCTAACTCTTGAACTAGAGGACCATGGTATATAAAGAAATCTTTTCTTGAATCCTTTTATAGAGCTAAGAAATAATTTTTATTTTTTTATGTCAGTCAGGATTTTCAAATGTTAGGTTTACTTAAAAGAAGATACACCCGTACTTAAGACACTATATCAACCTCAGAAAGATCTAGGAACAAAAAGTAATTAATTTCCATCCACAAACTATCTTCCTGGCCATAATACAGATTTAAGCTTTCCTAAACATTCGCTAAGTCTGTATTTTCACTTGGAGAACAAACACACTTCTAAGAATTCTTTGATTCATTGGATTTGATATACTCACTTATCCTTGTGGTGTATTTCCTTTTTTCCTGAAGCTAAAGTTTCTTGTAAATTATTTTCTGTCTGTTTCTAGGTGTTAGTGCTTCCAGAGTAGGGGAAAATCCAGACCCTGATAAACATTGGGCATGTCAAGGAAAGATTAATGTCACTAAATGCTCTTATGACCTATTATATCATCAGGCATGCAGACTGAGTGTTCTTACTCCAAAGAAAAAGTGAAAATAGAAATACTCGGGATGACTTCATTTCTAGGGATGGAGAGAAAATTTTAAAAATATGCCTTTGAAGTCTAATCTAGGGACTGATCATTAAGAAAGGCTTTGATAATTTCTTCCTTAGTAGAAGAGAGAAAATTTGAGGAAAAGCAAGGGTTTAATCCTACACATAAGTAGAGTAGGTGGTTATCTGTGGGCTAGTTCTTGTGAGCCTCCCCCAAGTCTTCCTTACCCTACTGTCAAATTACCAAGCATTAGTAGACAGGTCTTATTATCTCCCCACTTAGTACTCTCCTTTCAAGAGAAAAATCTGATGAGCTTAGTGTGTTAATTATTCTAGGCAACATTCCATTTAAATTAAGGCAATGTTCTTCAAGAATAAGTCAAGTACAAATAAATTATTATCAAGGAGGAACATATGAAGTAATTGTTACACATTATAACCATAGTATGAGATTATCATCTTTGATCCTGTGGATGAGGGCAACAGGGGACAGTGAAGTCACAAAAGAGAAGGAGACTGAATCCTTCACAACATGGATCCACCATATCGGCCCTGGACTACTTACATTTATTTATTTATTTTGTTGTTTTTGGGGTTTTTTTTTTGTTTTTTTGAGGAAGATTATCCCTGAGCTAATTACTGCCAGTCCTCCTCTTTTTGCTGAGGAAGCCTGGCCCTGAGCTAACATCCGTGCCAATCTTCCTCTGCTTTATATGTGGGACGCCTACCACAGTATGGCATGACAAGCGGTGCCACGTCCCCCGGAACGTGCGCACTTAACCGCTGTTCCACCGGGCTGGCCCCTGGACTACTTACATTTAGATGAACATGTGAAGGGAAAAAAATTCAATCTTATTTGAAACAATGGGTACTTAGGTTTCTTTGTTACAGCAGCCCAACCTCCTCTATCATAACTAATTTGAATGATTTATCATCATCATCCTGATGATTTATCAATATACAGAGGATGTAATTTATGTTTCAGGCTACCAAAATGACTTACAGAGTAGTTAGAAACTTGGCTATGAGATACTGAAGATTTTATTAAATAGATATGAACCCTGAGTTCATATGTGTATATCCAGGAAATGTACATAGTTGTATATGAACTGAGCCAAGTCTCTTCTTCTTTCTGGGTCTCAGTTTCCTTATCTGCAAAAGACTAGTTGAACCACATAATTTCTAAGGCTCCTTCCATTTATAAAGGTTCTGATTCTAAGATTCTATAGGCTCTTGCTTGAGTGATTTGGTAAGATCAATTAAGGAAAGAGAATGGGATTTTGAACATGGGGAGGGGAAAGCCACATTTAAGCTTGAATTACAACTGCAAGAAGTTG
Source organism: Equus quagga (assembly GCF_021613505.1). NCBI lineage: Eukaryota > Metazoa > Chordata > Mammalia > Perissodactyla > Equidae > Equus > Equus quagga. The sequence continues at coordinate 39,140,680 of NC_060276.1, forward strand.
ATTATTAAGTTTTTTTATTGCTGTGGTTACAACATTTAACATCTAACATTTGCACTCTCAAAAATGATCCATTACATTCAGAGAAATCTACTCCTATCTTGATAGAGGATAATTTTTGGTTCTAAAGTGGTGTTAAAAATAACTATCCTCCTGGGGGGCTGGCCCCGTGGCCGAGTGGTTAAGTTCACATGCTCCGCTGCAGGCGGTCCAGTGTTTCGTTGGTTTGAATCCTGGGTGTGGACATGGCACTGCTCATCAAACCACGCTGAAGCGGTGTCCCACATGCCACAACTAGAAGGAACCACAACGAAGAATATACAACTATGTACCGGGGGGCTTTGGGGAGAAAAAGGAAAAAAAATAAAATCTTTAAAAAAAAAAATAACTATCTTCCCGCCCCAATTCCTTCACGTTCTCTTCCCTTTTCCTCTTTTATAGGTGACACCTGAAGTGCACTTAAGCTCAACAGGGCAAGGCAGTTTCCAAATGTGTGGCATTGCGATCACTGCCATGTTCTTCTTCTCTACTTCTATTCATAGTCTTCCCCTTTCAGTTGAAATATCTTCCTTTCTAATGCAAAACATGTATTGTGGAGGAGGAGAACGTGCTCACCTGCTTAAAAGTGGGGGGCAGAATTGCTGGACACATGAAATTCCTTTAAGCTCTCACTCTGTGATTAATCTATCATTGCTACACTTAAAGAGAACAGGACACTGGCTCTCCTTTCAGCACACCTACAAAATCCAAAATGCTTTAATCTGAGAGTGGTCATAAAGTGTTGCTAATGTGTAGCTATGCAAACATAGTGCTGGCCCCAGAGAAGCAAGGTTCTACAGATCTAAGGCTATGAGGAAGACATACTTAAATGAGAATATACTGGTTATTCCTACGGAAAGAGCGTATCTGTAAGTCAGGATAGGCTAGGTTTTGCCACAACAACAAACAATCATCTAACTCTCATTGTCTTAAAACAACAAAAGTTTCTTTCTTATTTAGGTTTCATGTGCAATGTAGGTTAGGGGGACCTCTGTCCATGGTAATCACTCAAGGACCAAGGCTGAAGGAGGATCCATCTTGAAACCTGCCTCCATAATCACCAAAGAATGATAATTGAAAGGCTGAAGCTGAGCACTGGCAATTAAATGTTCCCACCAAGAAATGATACATGTCACTTCTGTTCATATTTCAACGTCCAAAACAAATCATATGGCCACACCTAATTTCAGCTGGGTAGGAAAGTACAATCCTACCAAACGGCTGCAAAGAGAACTCAAATATTTGTGACAGCCTTACTGCATACCACAGAGTATAGGACTGCAAATCATGAAACCAGAGTTCCAGATTTAGCTATACTGTTAAATATGTGACCTATAGCATTTAAACTCAATGGGCTTCATGACTTTCCCCACTGGTTTCTTGTGAGGAACAAAGAGATAATAGAAAATGAAAAGTATAAGTCATTAATCAAATGTATAGTAATTTTTAATTATCCATACTTTTATGATGAATTACTTTATCTAAAAATAGAGGCATGAATACTTCTTATGTAGGCAGAGCATATAAATTCAATTTGTGGAAATTTAGGATAGCAATCAAATAACAGCAAACCATTCAGCAATAAATTACTATTTATAAAAAGTATATACACAATTACTTACTTGAAATGGTGTGAGATTTGACTCTTCATAAAAAATGAAAATACTGCCAGTGTAGCTCTGGGGTGAATGGCATAGTCCAGAGATCAGGCTCTGTGTTGAGAGTGGGCTGGGTGCAATGCCAATTATTTCATGCATTTAACAAAGGTTGTAACCACTCTCACATTCAGATAACTTCTTTTTTAAAGCCAGCATTCCATGCAACGCAGTCATGGAAAGTATAAATTCAATGAATTGCTGCAATTAAAATTGGCCTTAATTGACATTTGTTCAGTAGATATTTCCTGGACTGATGTGTAGGGGAAGAGTTAAAGAGTTTTAAAAGGTGATAACCAAAAATTTCCTCTTTGCTTCCCTGAAGGTGCAAAATAAACATCAGTCTTTTAAATACATTAAACTTCAGGATGCCTAAAATGTTGTTACAAATACATATCAGCCACACACTATGAGAGGACTGTCTAACATGGGTTTTATGACACTCCCCCATTGTCAATCACCTGCACCAGGGGTGCTTTGAGTTACCTCAAAAGGTGTCATAAGATTCTAATAAGAATGCTAAAGTAAAAGTATTTTAACTGTCTTTCTGATTTTCTTTTTTTAAATTATAGCTTTATTGAGAGACAATTCACATATCTGAGTTTCTTTCTAATAAATCTATTCTATATGGCACATCTAGGAGAGGAGGAAAATGTTACAGAATTAAAGTTAGGGTGATGGGGATACTGCTTGAAGAAAGAAGGGGGATATAACCACTCGTGATTCATCTTGAGCAAGACTTCTTTCTGAGCAGGCAGCAATAACATCAAACGATGTGGCAACTGCCGTGTTTATGGCTGTTGTTTTTATTTCCGTCTCTCTGTTTCTCTGTGTGTCTGTCTCTGTCTTTGACTCTCTCTCTCACACACACATACATACACGCACACACACCCCACACACACCCACATGCACAGTTTTGACAGTTTTATTGTCTTCTCCTATTTAAATCATGTTAATATGCCCTGGGGCCAGGTACCAGTGGGTATCCTTTGTAAAACCTAATAAATGAGTGAAAGTACTAAAGAGAAGTGACTCCATGAAAGCAACTTTCTGGATTTTTTTCTTTTTCAGGGCTTTATCTTCCTTTGAAGAAAACTCTCCACAAATCCCTGGATAAGTGCCATAGGCTATAGACATTTAGCAAAAATTCCTTGGGAAAAATGTATGAAATTTCTAATGCATCATTAACGTAATATTTAACAAAGTCTGTAAAACTTTCTATGGTAAGAAAATCCAAGACAAATTGACAAATGAGATTTTATATATCGGTCTGCCAGATTCACCCACAAATAATGGTATGGTAGAAGATACCAAATAATTCAGAATGACATAATCCACTGCAATGGAATTAGTGATTCAAATGTAAATGAAGTCTTAAGAAGAAAGGGAAAAAGATGACCCATTGCTCAGAGATATATACCTTTGGTAACATGCTGTTTTATTTAGCTGGAAGTCCTCTGGTCTTCTCGTATTCTTGGCATAATTCTCCACTGGGGATCTCGCTCGTCTTTAATCATTAAAATAAACTATTCATATTTTCTGCCAGAACCATAGTTTATATATGTGTACTGTTTGTGTAGGAATGTGTTTGAACGTTCCCTGCCTGTGTGTCAGAGTGTGGAGAATGCTCTTGCCTTTCACAGTCCATGGGCTTCAAATCTAAGCTACTTTCCTCATAAATCTACAGCTTTAGCCTTGAGGGAGTGTACTGCTCTGGTTTCTGGCTTAGTGAAGTGTTTGATTCATTGCTTTGCATCTCTCTATCTCTACCACTCCCTTCCATCCTCTCCTTTATCGTGGATAGCTAGTATGTTCTAAGTTCTGGCTCTTAGGTGCATTTTTTCCCCCAACAGGAGCTGGTCTTAAAGATTCCAGTTAAAAAAAATACTTTCAAAATCGAAGTAAGCAATCATCTCTCTCTCTCTGTTCCCTATCTCCATCTCTAGAGCCATCAGGGTTAGATAATTTCAATTGTTTGCTGCGCCCTTTACCTCAAGGTATCTACTCAGCCAGATCAATGGGACAATAGTTCCTCTGGGGATATGTGGGCAGAATAGAAGGACATTTGCAGAACGGATGCTCAGGGAGATCCTCTAATCCAAGCCCCTGTCTTCAGGCTGGTGTTGAAATTATTTAGGTCTCAGGATTATTGTATCTACCCTTAAAGATTTACATAGTTTCCATCCAGCTGTTTCATTTTAGTCTGTTTCCCTACCATAGTTAAAAACCATTTTCCTTATATCCCACTGAAATGTTCTTTACTATGATTTTATCCCACTTCCTCATTTACTCTTCTGCAGAGATGGAAATCAAAGGTTTAAAAATCTCCTCTACATCCCACAGCTAGAAGGACATGCAACTAAGATATACAACTGTGTACAGGGGGCGTTTGGGGAGATAAAGCAGAAAAAGAAAAAAAAAAAAAGATTAGCAACAGTTGTTAGCCCAGGTGCCAATCTTTAAAATAAATAAATAAATAAATAAAAATCTCCTCTAAAAATTCTTTCTTATCCTTGCAAACATTACTTTTGTCACTCTTCAAGCCACAAATTCTCAGATTGCGTGGGTTTTTAGATGTCCTTACTGTGCTGTGTTTTAGGTTTCTCAAACCTCTTTGCAAACTTCTTGTCAAGAGATTGTGAGATAAGAGAGGAAGGGCAGCCAATACTGAAAAAAGGGAAAGGCAAATAGAGAGAGTAGACAGCTTGGGAAGGCATATACTTTTCCAGCACTACCATTCACCGATTAGTCAAAATCAGAAACCTTGTTATCAGCCTCTAGTCCTTCCTCTCCTTCATGCCACACACACAATCAGTTACCAAGTCTTGTCGTTTCTATTCCTAACTGTCTCTGAAACCAAGCCCTTCACTCCTCTTCCACCACATTTTGCTAACTACACCCCCCTACACACACACGAACAAACCCTACGTACTAGTCCAGATCTACCCTTCAGCAGTTTGGATGAGAGTCACTGCAACAGCTTCTTAACCAGTCTCCCTACTTTCAATATTGCCATCTAATTCACCTTGCAGACAATACCACAAAAGCAGATCCCTAAAATATAAATCTGAATATATTTTTTTCTGCTTAATATTTGCAGAGGGACTATTACTTCAGAGTGAAGTCAATTTTTGTTTTTAATCTAATCATAGGAGGCTCTACATGAGCTTGCTACAGCTTATCTCTTTGGCTTCAATAACTAGCATTTCTCCACTCATACCATATGTTCTCCCATTGTACTGGGTTACTTGTGGCTCTTTAAACAGGTCAAAAACTTTTATGCCTTTTCACTTGTTGTTCCCCTCTGTCTAGAATATTTTTATGCCATGTCTCTGCCTTTAACCTTCATAGACATTATCTTCTCTGTGGAAGATTCTCCAATCTCCCAGGTGTAATTTTTTACATGCCTCTTTTAACTCATAATATTTCAACAATTTATATAATTTCAACATTTATCTCTGCTACTAGATTGAGAATGACTACATCTTATTCACTTCGTATTTTCAATGCCTCGTACAGTGTCTACCATAGAGTTAGTGCTCTGCAGACTTTTTAGGACAAGTGAATGGATGAAAACATTTTGAGGTTCAAGAGAGGGAGTGGTGATAGACAGATGGTCAACCTGGAGTATGTCCCACAGGTGGTATCTGTACCTTGTTTAGAAACCTAGTTTATGCCAGTTTGGGAAATAGGGAACTTAAGTTGTTGAAGTTTTTACCACAATCAAAAGGCATGGATATCTTCCAGTTTATCAATAAATAGGCACTAAGGTCCAGTTTTCCAATTCTGACTAGGAAAGAACATAGAAGCCAGGGACCCCTGGCTGAGTAGCTCATAGCTAAAGGCAGAAACAAAGCTACTTAAAAACTGTGGCCAAGAAGCACAATGAGAGAGATGACTACATGCAGGTACCCATTTCTTGGGCCCTTCTTCCTGTCCCACTATTTCCAAGTGACCTGCCCTCTGGAGTTTCATACTAGACTTAGGTGCCAGGCTCTTTCTGGGTTGCTGCCATTAAGAATATACATGTTTCAGTTGTAGAGTTGGCAATGGTTTTATTTCTATGAGGAGACTTCTGTAAACAAATCACTTTGTTTTGTTTTCCTTTTGTCTGGCATCCATCCATACTGGCTCCCCTCCCCCTCATTCCCATGTGAATCACTATAAACCAAGATAGGATGAGAGCTCTCAGATTGTGAAGCTGACATGACACTCTGAAGATCTTCACCATGCAAATTACTCTCCATAGATTGCTTAATTTATGGAACATGTTCCATAATCACATTTTTCTCCTGACGTCCCTACAACCTTTTCTTTTCCTTATTGCTTTGCCACATTTCCTTTCCCTTGCTGACAGCAGGTGGTGAGTGATGTCTTGGAAAAGGGCCCTGGCATAAATTCAGCCTAAAGCAATAGAAACTGTGCTTCAATTAGCTATTTGCCAAGTATAGACATTGATAGGAGACTAGGCTTTTTCATACCAACTGTATAGATGGCCAGGGCTGAGGGTGGAGTTGTAATATGGGAAAGTGGTACAGAGACAACAATATCCAGATTTGCAACCATACCATGTCAGTCCATTAAAAGTCAACTCAATTCTTCTGTACTTTGTTTATAAATTGAGATTAAAATTCCTGGAAGATATTGGCTCATAAGATTTATGGTTAAAATGGCACCACACCCATTTTACAGATGGGCCCCGGGTAAGAGGATATGTCATAGAAATGGTCTACCTTAGTTTCTTATAGCAAAATTGGAAAATACAGACCAGAATAGAATTTCGAGGTCCTCAAAGCCTACGTACTTGCCAAAATCTCCTCAAAATCAACTTTGTTCATAATTTGTTTATATTTAACTTCTAGTTCCATTGTCATTTTCAACAGACAATAGGTTATAAGCCCATTGCCTGGCTCTACAGAGCCAACGGTGAACTTCAACGGTTTCTCTGGTCCCCTCAGTATATCCTAAAAAGGACTACATTTTCCTTTTAAGACACCAATTTTCCCAGCAACTAGTGTATTCACAAACACCTAGTTCTCAAGGATGTGTTATGAATCCTGGAAAGTTTTGAGAAAGAAATAGCCACTGAAATAGTATTTTACAGCTAAAAAAACAAAAAAATGGAGGCTTAAAAGAGTTGCCTGAAGAATACAAATAATGTAGCTGGCTAGTTTCCCACACTAGGCGTCCCTCAGCTTCCCTTTGTGGGGAGCCACCTAAGGCTCTGTTAAAGATAGAACAGGCAAGTCTCTTAGTCACTTTGTTTGTTTGTTTGTCTAATAGTCAGCAAAAATCAAAGCTTTTGACTGTGTGTGGGAAGAGAAGGGGAGGGAAGTGAAAGGCAAGGTAAGACAGAGCAGGCATGGGGTGAGAGGCAGAACTTGCTGCTTGTCCAGAATAATGAATGGGTGAGTCAGCCCCATCCCACAAGCGATCTTACCACATCCTGGCTTCTCCACACCACACAAACACTATGACATGAGACAGGCAGTGCTCCATTTGGCTTTCTTTGCTAACACTGCCTATCAGCCTATTATTCTGACATTCCCACAGTGTTACTACTGTACTATTAGAAAGGGAAAGGTTGGCAGGCAAGGCATATTTAAAGTTATTTCATTAAAGCTGACAGCTTTAAAATGTGCTTCTGAAGAAAAAAAATAACTACGACTACATGCTAGTCCTCAAATACCCCATGAGTCTTAAATTTTCCTTCATGTCTTTACTAAGTTTACTTGCCTTGTTTTCCTGGAGCATCTGACTTAACAACAGTAGCAGTTACAGGAGATGATGCAGTGCTTAAGGGCTATTTCACATATAAATACCAGGTCTTGGTGAGAAACTAGACATGCCAATTCTTGAAATACTCAAATCATAGAAACTCTCAAGAATCTACCCAACTCGGTGTTGAAGGAGAGGCTTAGGATGAAGAGGCCATTAAAATTTCCTTAAGCCACTGGCAGTCCTCTGGCCCTCTAAACCTGTTAAGTCGTTATTTTGCTGTCTCTCTTTCTCACTTTGTCTTTGTGTATTTTGCCTTGGATTTCCTCGTCTTTCTTTTTCTTCTCTCTGGATGTCTCCATGGTATATTAGAAACAGCATGGATTTTGGTGATAGACTGACCCAAATTTATAATCTTGTCTTTTGTAGTTGTGAGACCTTGGGCAATTTGCTTAGCCACTCTGGACCTCAATTTTCTCATCTGCAATGTAAGTATACTTATGATTGCTTTATAGTTTTGTTGGAAGGAATAAATGAAACTATATGCGTAAAAATAGTTTACTCATAGAAAATACTCCAATATTAGTCATTTTATTCCCCCTTCTCTTTCTGTGCGCTCTCTGTCAGGTACCTCCCTTAGTCTGCTTCTTTCTGCATAGTCCTTTTGGTGCCTTGCAGGCTTGAGACAGTATGCACATCCTTCTACTTTTATGAACCGTCCAAAATGCTACCTATCATAGTGATTGCAAGCATGTAATTTGGTGCCAGACTACTTGAGTTCAAACCCCAGCTCTGTCTCCTCCTAGCTGTGTTTCCTTGGGCAAGTTATTTGACTTCTCTTGGACCCAATTTCGCCCTTTGTAAAACAAGAATAATAATGGTCCTATCTCACAGGATTTCAATGAGGATGGAATGAGTTAATGCATGTGGCTGGCATATAGTAGGTGTTCTATAAATGTGGACAGTTAAAAAATCAAATGTTACCTTCTCAGAGAGGCCTTCCCTGACTACCCTATTTAAAATTGTAGCCATCACTCTTACTTTCTTTTACCTTACCCTGCTTCATTTTTATTCTTAACAATTATCACCATCTGACAATATATATATTTATCTTTTTGTGTATTTGCTTATTTTTGTCTTGCTCCCTCTACCATTAGAACATTACCTCCATGAAAGCAAGCTCTTTATTTTCTTTAGCCCCCGACACCTAGAATAGTGCCTGGAACAGAGTTGGCATTAAATTAACATTCATTGACTGGATCAATGAGTTCTATCTAGATCATTTCAGTGAGAGGAGAATCTTACCTCTTTCAGAATGAAGGAGGCCACATCCTGAGTGTGGGAGCCTTCCTATCGTCTACTGATTCTCTTCCTAGGAAGCGCATCCTGAAAGCCAAACTAAGCCCTCTGCATTACTGACACACCTGGCTATTTCTCTTGAATGCAGGCCTATACTCCTACTTACCTGGCAGCCTGGGGATGAGGCCTGTTGTCAAGTTCCCTAAGACACTGCATACTGTGTGGCTTTTTTTTTAAAAAACAATTCTGCTTCTTTTAAATTTTCTTCCCAGTCATAAAAGATATTTTAAGTACTTTATCATCTTAATAGAGTAACCCTGGATCTCAAATCCTACCTTTTTCTTTTTAGTAGTAGAGCACCAAAGCAGATATGACAGGTCAGTGAGAGTCAGAGCAACTTTATGTATAATGGTAGTGCGGAGCAAGAGGGATCCAAGCCAAGTGCCTCCAGCCATCTCTATTGCCCACATCTGTGTGTCAATCACAGGAACACTGAAGTGCTACTCCTCAGTCAGCTTGTTTTCTACTCTAACACTGAGATCTTCTGTTGGCTTTGTACCTGGCTCGGTGCTATGCATTTGGCATTTGTGAATCCTTTCCCTCTTCTAATGCAAAACCCTGCATTGTCCCCAAAGCTTCCCTTCTGCTTATTTCTGCATAGCATTACTATTTTTAAGAAATATATTGAGGCACAGGTCAAGAAAGAAGAGGGAATTACGCATTAGCTCAGGGAGAAGCCAGGCTATTGTGCAGCGGCAAAATGAAGCAGAGGCACTCTATCTACCAAATTGTGAGAGGAAATAGCTCTGAGCTTTAGCATTACTCATATATGCTTTATATGCATGACCTTCAAATGGCAGTAATGAATATCACTCTTCCTGTTGATAAATATTGATTTCTCTGTGCTGGTGGGAATCTCAAGTCCATTTGGATTTGATAACTACCAGCTATGACTTTATTAAGAGGCCACATGCCCCTCAGCATGTATGGCTACTTGGGTAACTCCTGTTTTTATCCACCCACCAATTCTAGGCCAGCACTTTCAAAGCAAACAGGGATCAAAGATTTCTGCCAGCACTTCTTCACTTTAGACCTGACCCTCAAGGTGAAGCTGAATCTTTTTTTTTTTAAGGAAGATTAGCTAACATCCGTGCCCATCTTCCTCTACTTTATATGGGGGACGCCTACCACAGCATGGCTTGCCAAGTGGTGCCATGTCCGCACCTGGGATCTGAACCGGTGAACCCAGGCCGCCGACACGGAACATGCGAACTTAACCGCTGTGCCACTAGGCCGGCCCCTTGAAGCTGAATCTTAATGGCTTCTGAAGGTGAGCTGTGTGCATTGATATTTACTTGGCCACATCCCTATTAATGATTAGCACCCGTATCTCAGTGAGTGTATGGTACAAAAGTGTCTCAGCCTTCTGAGTACTGTGATACCCCAGAACAGTCTAAGGGTCCACGCTGTGGGTCACTTTAGAGGTAAAACATTCTACTACTAACATTTTTCTGGATAAGAACATCTTTGTAGGGTTTAAGACTGACCTGGTGTAGGGTTGATGGATTCTCTGGCTCAAGTGAATTATGATGAGCTAACTTCTATGATGTCATAGATCAGCCGTGAAAATAAAAAGCAGCCTACTTAAGTCAAGCCTGAAAGGAAATAAGTGTGGGGCGCTAAGAAGTACCTGCTAATGAAAACTAGGCAGCTTACCTCTGGACTGTATTTTTTCCTTTCTACTTCTGCTGCTCTTGTTTGATTTCATGGAGGATAGGTTTATGGTGGGGTCTTTGCTTTATTTTCTTTTGTTGTTGTTGGTTTTGTAATTGCAAGAGAAGATAAGAGGAAAGAGAAGAAAGAATGGGTAAAATACCCATAAACAAGAGGGACAAAATGATGTCCTTGTTTTCACAGGGCATCAAAATAACACTTGGAAAAGAAAAACTGTTTCTCTCAACAGAGTAAAATGGAGATTGCAGTGTTTGAGATTTGATTAACAGGCAGCGTACTTCATCAAGGGTGGAGTCCTCAGAAAGCACTGGGAAGTTAATAGATTTATCTTCATACTCACAGCCTGACAGTCTTTCACCTTTTTTCTTCCCTCTGGAGTCAACACTCCATCTTCCCTCTCGGGGCTTGACCCACTCCTGGTCTTTTCCTGTCAAAACATGCTGAGCTCCTTTGTTTTCACTCAGCTGTATATGCCTGATAACAGTATGGCAAGTTCCCTCTTCCAGGAAGACTTCTGTGTGAAGATCAAATGAGTGAAGCGAAAAGAGACATCTCTGGAAGTAAAGTCCAGGTATCTAGCCAACAGTTGAGCGAAAACTGGGATGCATGTGTGGACCACAAGTGGGTATCAGTATCTTCCTTGCGCCTTTGAAATCCTACCATAGAGTATATCTTACTTTAAGTTGGCCTGGCTCAGAACAGCAGAGTCTTCATACAGATTCTTGAAGAAGGTCTCAGCTTGAGCCTTATTATGTCGACTGCTAGAGTTCAGGCAAGTAAAGATGACCATGGCGAAGCAGTAGAGTTAATTTGCTTGGGGGCTAAAGGAAGATGAAGGGTTTTGTCCATGCTTTTTGCACAGGTTCCTGAGGAAATAAAAGGAAATGGAAAGGCCAAAATGGTGTCTGGTGCCTCACCCAGTCTCAAGAATTAAGATCTGAGCCCCAGGGAGAGCAAGACTTAAGGTGGAAGCCAAAGGAGCTATTTTTAAATAGTAATAGGGAAAGATAGGGACACAAGCAATACTGCTTCAGCGTCCAGGTGAAAAAGTACTTTGGATCATGGGAAAAGTAACACTCTCCCCATTTTACCCAGAGTGGCACTGACACAGTGAGATCTGAAAAGATTCTAAGTGTTATTTGACTCCTCAGAAGGTTTGCTACTTTGGAGAGCACAAGAAGAGATTACCCTAAGCAAGGAATCATGGTCCCACAATATGGCATGGCAGCAATAGAGTGATATTTTCAAATGTCTTCTTGGGGAACATACACCAACAAAAGGCCTGAAATGATGAATATAAAAATACTAGGGGCTGGCCTGGTGGTGCAGCGGTTAAGTTTGCACGTTCTGCTTCGGCGGCCCGGGTTCGCCGGTTTGCATCCCGGGTGTGGACATGGCACCGCTTGGCAAGCCATGCTGTGGTAGGCGTCCCACGTATAAAGTAGAGGAAGATGGGCACGGATGTTAGCTCAGGGCCAGTCTTCCTCAGCAAAAAGAGGAGGATTGGCAGCAGATGTTAGCTCAGGGCTAATCTTTCTCAAAAAAAAAAAAAAAATACTGTTTGTGAGCACTGTGAGACACCTCCAGGGATCCTCCTATGTAACTGAGTGATACTCTGAGGGACACAATCAAGGAATTCTGAAATATGCAAGTGGAAATACTAAGACAGTGATATTGGCATTATTACAGTTCACATGACCGCATTTGTAACCACTGGCTGGCGAGGTCTGAAGCATTCATATCGCATGAACAAACATGGCTCTACTGATGCAGAACTTGTCAGCTGTGCATCTGAGTTTTTGTTTTCTTTTTTTCAGTAATGGAGATGGCTTTCTGCTTAAGAATCCACAACTTCTCAATGAATCTCCTTTTTGGTCAAGAGTACACATCTCAGTCAGACCTATCTTAGTGGAAAAGCAGAAAGCTAACTGGCCCTTAAAAGAATCAAACTCACAGCCTGACCTAATTAGTAAGTTCCAACTATCTGAGTTAACTGGCCACGACCCTGAGAAAAATTCCCTTCTGAACTCTAGAAACTCAACTGTCTCAGTAACATGATAAAGATAAGTTGGGGTATGAGTAAAAATTAGACTCTCTGAGTTAATGGCCTTAGGCTTAGAAGAGGCAATGTAAAATAAAGATAAATGTCTGCCCTGGGTAGGGATTAAAAACTGTACCAAGAGATAGAGTGGAACCTACACCCAGGGGATGGAAAAAATGTAATGCAACTTGAGGTAAACAGATTTAATTAAAACACAGACTTCCTAAATCCATTTTCTGTGATTATTTGTTATTATTCTTAGGAGCTGATTAAGCAGTAGCAGATGTCACTAATACACAAATCTCATTACACATGTAAAATGTATTTAGTACATAGAAGAAGACCATGATTAGAACATTTCTGCAAGATACTGCTAACTACTTCCTATTTGATTTGAAAGGAAAATTTTACTTTTAATTTCTGAAAGTACATAAAGTTTGAGTCAAACCTTGAGTCACTTTCTGGGAAATTATGAAACCAATATGAGGTTGTCCTTTTTATTCAGATGGATAAATATTCATTGAGTGTCAATATGTTGACAGCATTCAGAATAGGAAAACAATGATTTAACAAAGTTGGCCTTTGCCTTAAAGAATAAAGAGGACAAAAAAGTGAGAGTGGAGTGGAGGGAAACATTCCTTTCTGGCCAATCTGGAAGTTGCTTCACCTAGACAACATTGTGAAATGAAGGAAGTAGGGAAGGAAGATTGTGAACTATGCATTTTTTGTTGTGAGGCCCTTCCTATTTGTAGCTAACACCTGAGTAGCACTTATCACGAGCCAGGCACACTAAGTACTTTGCATATGTTCCCTTGCTACCACAACCCGGCAAGATAGGTACTACTATATCCCCATTTTACAGTAAAAGAAACTGAGACAAAAAGAGGCGACAAGACTTGCCCAAGGTCACAAGATCAGTAAGTGGTAGAACTAGCACTTGACTCCAGGCAGTTTGAGTCCAGAGTCCACACTCTGCACCACCACACCATGCTGCCTCTCAGTATGCGTGATGGAAGTATTTGGGTTGTGAATCATTAAATATCCAGAATTATTTTACAAGTTTGAATAAGCAAATACTTTTAATAAGTATACATATTAAATAAAAGATAAAACATTCCAAAGACAGTGTTATGCATGCTTCCTTCTTAACTTCCGAGACAAATAAATAAATTAATAAAAGCAGTGCAAATTATTAGGAAGTCAACAGTTTGGTAGAGTGCAGAGCAATTTCCTATGAAAGTATAACATATTTTTCCAGTGTCATGAACTATTCAAAACGATATGAATTTCCAACTAGAATCTTTTTTTTTGCAGGGTTGGGGCAGAGGGCTACTCTTCCTAACATGTTAGCATTGAGATACACCTTATATAAGCCTCAATGACATGAAAATACGCAATTACATTAATGTTTGGAGTTGTGCTTACAGATGGAATTAGGATGGGAGCCCTTTGTATTGTCCTCTTCTATTTCAGGGAAAAGGAGTAGCATGAAAACTGCAAAGGAACAGTATAATTTGTTGTCCAAATTAAATGGTAAGTGCAAGATATAGTTTGCGAATCAATGGAAACATAAGCATCAAGAAGTTGTTTCCGTTCCCTGTAAAGCTGTTACTATTTATATTTACTCAAAAATATGTAGACTCTTGGCATTTCTTTTGGGATCTGGCAGAATGTAATATTTGTGTCAGAAAATATTACTTCTTTTAGGATCTCCAGGAAAAAAAAAGTTGCTGGCGAGGATTACATTGTATTATTCCAGTGTCTCTCTTTATTTCATTTAATAGGCTTTGGGGCAATGGTCTCCCATCTCTTTGGAAATATGACAGCTCACCACTCACAGCAATGCTGGGGAAAAGGAGAATTGTGAACAGATGGATCCAAAGTTAGAACATCTGCAGGATGGCTTTCTAAATCTTCTGTAAGCCACAGCACACAGTATGATATGATTCGTTTTTCTGAAGTGCTATCAAAAAACTTTCAACTTCAAACAACCAGACAATAAACAACCATAGTCCCATGTGAGAGATCAAAAGGAAATTTTATATAGCCCTATGTTTTGTAGCAGTATGGCCATATGAAGCAGATCACTATCTTATGTATTTCCCTGATTTTCTAAAGTAAAGAGTGATTTAGTAGTAAAGAGAGATGTTTGCTGTCTCGTGTTTCCTTATTATTATCTAATTTATTTTCTTTATTTGTTTCCACAATAATTAGTTAGCAAATTAATTATTTCAAATGTGATTTTGATGTCTATAATAGAGCTGAGTAAATCTTCCATTAAACATTAATAACATTAATAATATTTGGTGAGCAAAATAAAACTAAATAAAACACTTAACCTTTTTTAGAAAATGCTAATTACCAGGCCAGTCACACACATGTTCTCAAATTTAAACAACATTCGAGATTATTATTATTAATTAAAATGCTTTGTATGTACGATAGTGTTTATCAATAGAGATTACTATGCAAATAATAGAATGAATGGATTAAAGGGATGTAGTAATTCATATGCAGCTTAGGTGGTCTGATGGTATTGTGGGTGATATGACAGTGTTGGAAGCAGGTTAATACTATTTCCTCAAGAATCTGAAGAGAAAAGAACAGTTGGCTTAACAGTTCAAGAGATGGAGTTTTGTGTTCTAATTCCATTTCTTGATTTCTGGATGATGTTGAATAAATGCCTTATCTCTTGGCTCTCAGCCTCCCCATGGGAAAAAAAAGTTAGTTGTGGCACCATCAAATAGTTGTGGATAAGTGATTATTTAAAATCACTTTTAAAAAAATGCTTCACATGATGTAGTAAAAGCATAACAAAACAACTTCAGACAGACCAAGGGAAAAAGGAGGTATACAAAGTTTCTGGTAATGTCCCCATATGACATGGCAAAAGTTGACAATGTGAAGACAATAGTCATTAATTTCATTAGCTCTTTTATGTAAGGCACAATCCTAAATTGGAGTGGGGGTGTATGATGAATAATGACTCTGGTTTAAAGAATGGAAAACTAAATGACCAACATAATCTTGGCCTGTTTGATCACTTCTTTACAAAGGCCTCTGAAGTCCAAATGATTTTACTGATCAGTGACTACTAAAGGTACATAATGCAAATGAGAGATGAATAATATAACACCTTCATTTCAAGTTCACAAAAGTCTGAGGCTTGCTCTTTAAAAGAGGAGAAAAGGTCTTGTTCTCTGTCTAGAACTCCCAATAATCTTTCAGACAAAAGAACAACTCAGAAATGATTAGGTACCCAACAAGGACAACTGAATATAACTCTCATTTGAAACTTTAATTTCAAAAACTTTTCTCTTAAGCTAAAGCTTCAATGTAACCTCATACTACAGTGTGGTTTGGGGTGGACAGGGAAAGAAATGTGTAAAAATAAGATACCATAGGGGCCAGCCCAGTGGCGTAGTGGTTAAGTTTGTGTGCTCCACTTCAGTGGCCTGGGGTTCGCAGGTTCAGATCCCGGGTGTGGACCTAGCATGGCTCATCAAGCCACATTGTGGCTGCATCCCACTCAAAATAGAGGAAGATTGGCACAGATGTTAGCTCAGCGACAATCTTCCTCAAGCAAAAAGAGGAAGATTGGCAACAGATGTTAGCTCAGGGCCAATCTTCCTCACATTCACACAAAAATAAGATACTATAAGACACTTAGAGTTCATCTATATTTCAACTAATAAGAAACAACTACTGTCTGAGATACCCTTTGATCAAACTGGGACTGTCAAGAGACCAGATTTTATGGTAAACCATAGACAGAAGCCATCTATGAAGTATGACAGAGCTTTCAAAAGGGCTCCTTGGGACTTCTGCTTATGGCCATGAAGGAGTAACTGGTACTGGACTTACTCTGTCACCACAAACAACTAGGACAGTGGACAAAAGACCTGAAATAATTGTTTTCAAATATTGGACAATAGGCAATACAGGACTTTGATCCCTCAAAGAAGAGAAACAAGCAAGGTGACTCTGCCAGTTACCCTGGCTTTCTGCCTAGGAGAACTTTTTGAGCCACAGAGTAGAGCAAGACAACCCAAACAGAACACGGTAGTCATGCTGAGTAGAGGAGACAGAGATGGAAGTTTGAGAAGGCTGAAGTGGCTGAGATTTGCAAACCAGAGTGCTACTCAGAGAAATCACTCCACAAATCTGCATGGGGTCCTCCTGAATCTTTGTCATAATATTAAGCTGCACACGCACAGGGTAAAACTCTATGCAGCTAGTCAAGGAACACCTGCCAAGGAGCTGTAAGCTGAACAGTTCCCAATACTCACACAGGGCTCTGAAATTTTTGAGTTCTGATTATTCAGAGTGGAGAAACCTCATTGCATGCCTAGGGCAATCAGTAGAGAATGCAGAAGGGTCTAGTCTTTAGCAAAATGCCATGCCTAACTAGGAAAAATTAGACAATAGAAACAGACCCAAAAATGATAGAGATGATAGAATTATCATACAAGGACTTTAAAACAGTACTTTAAAATATGATCAAGGACTTAAGGGAAAATGTGAACTTAATGAACATAGAAATGGAAAATTTTCACTAAAATACAACTAGACCCACAAAACTGAAAAATTCACTGAGTATGCTTAATAGAATATTAAACACTGCAGAAGCCAAGAACAATGAACTTTCAGATTAAGCAATAGAAACTACCACAACTAAAATACATTAAGGAAAAAGCTGAAAAAATTAAACAGATCATCAATGACCTGTGAAACAATATCACACAATCTAATCTACGTGTAATTGTCCAGAAAGGGGAGGGGCAGAAAAACTATGAAAAACTATTGGCTGAAAGTTTTCCAAATTAGATTAAAAATATCAACCACAAATTTGAGAAGGTCAGTGAATTCTACGTAGAATAAACACAAAAAAATACTACACTAACACATGTAATCAAGTTGCTGAAAACCAGCAACAATGAGAAAAATTTTAAAGCAGCTGGAGGGATAAAAGAAGGTCCCTTACCCTCAAAGGGCATTATCATTCTAGAATCCTTTGTTAAAATGCAAATACTCTTTTTTTCCAGCTTTAGCGAGATACAATTGACATATAACATTGTATAAGTTTAAGATAAACAACATGTTGACTGGATACAGTTATATATTGCAAACTGCTTACCACCATAGTGTTAGCTAACACCTCCATCAAGTAACATAACTATCATTTCATTTTTGTGGTGAGAACATTTAAGATCTACTCTCTTTGCAACTTTCACTTATATAATACAGTCTTATTAACTATAATCACCATGCTGTACATTAGATGCCCAGAAAAATGTAAATACTCTTGAGGAGAGAACACATTATACAATTCAGACCAGCCTGTGGAGGACTTTTAAAGATTACTTTGGAATACGGCATGGCCCAGAGGCAATGAAGCACAGGCGACACAAATGTGAACAAGCCCCACTGTGCGGGGCAACCCCACAGGACGTGTTACTAAGAGGAAAGATAAAGAAATACAGCAGACAAATTTTATCCACTTCGAAATTTGGACTCAGGAGGATTGTGACCTTAGACTAAGGATCCTGGTTGGGGGCTCAGTGTTGGAAATAAAATCTCTTCAAAATTGGGAAAAGACCTATAGCCTTACAGACTAGTATTTCTAAGGTCAGTCCTATTGAGTTAGCTTATTTTCCCTTAGGCTCTATGCCTAAGATTTGCAAGTCCTGCTCCCAAGTGAGCAGTGGTATTGTGGGTGATGAAATATAAGCCATATATTTCGGGTTGCTACAAGTGTGGAAGATTAAGAAAGCAATAAAATATGACTTTTTTATACTTGAAATATTTGTTTTAGAGAAACATATTATTAAAACAATAGCATAAATATTGGTTAATTAAACTCATTTAAACAAAGATATCACACAGAGTAATTTAAAAATAAATATAAATATTTAGAGATAAATGTTATCTACGTTTACTATGTGTTTAAATAGTTAACGTAGATAACATTTATCTCTAAATATTTATATTCAGAGATAAATGTTATCTACGTTAACTATTTAAACACATAGTAAGTATTAATCACCTTGACTAAATCTGGCTTTCTTTTATGTACTATTAGGAAAACATGTAACTTTGAAAAAGTCTTAGGCATTGGCTCAGCCCACACTTAGTCATTTGTAGTTGTGGAGTTAAAATTCCTCTTAGCTACTTTCTCTTTTTGCCAGTGTTAGCTGGCCTGGTGAGAGTTTCCCCTTGGTTTTCTTGCTGCAGATCCCAACATGCGCCCTTTCAGGTAGTTTCTGTGGCCTGATATAGATGTTTCTCTGCTTCAAGGTCCCTGCCAAATAATTACAAAGAAGCTCCTAAACCACGCAGCCACTCATGATCCTCTGGGCCATGTTTTTCTGTGATTATCTTTTTTCCTGTCTTTGCAATCATCCCACTATGGTTTATTTCTTCTCTAAAGAAGCTCAGATTGAGGGATCTTTTCCACAGTAAGTAAAGATCACCTATTCACTAAGCTCTGCCACAGACAGTCTAGGAACATCTACTAAGAAATTCTGGTTAAAACTGCTTCTTAAAGAGTGAAGGCTATTTTTTCTTACTAGGAATTTTTCAGAAAACAATTTGCCAGATATCAAAACATTATGATACTATGACGTTTGAAAATGAAACCAATTAGAGTACAAAGAATACTTCACTCAATTTAAACTTAACAGAATGAATCTTAAATTCAATAGTATTCCAACAAAGGGTATGAACCCTAATTGAAAATTTCTCAGATGTTGAGCAATTACAATATTGATATGAAACATTATAGACATGGATCAGTTAAAATAACATTAGCTGCATCAGCAGTTAAGCCAAAAAATCTCAATGTCCTCACACAATAGAAATTTATTTGTCACTTATTCAGAGACCCAGTATCTGCCACCTTCAACACATGGGTTCCAAAGTTACTTTGGGATTCAATATCTAGCCAGTAGATGAAGGAATTGAGAGAGAGGACAGAAATGGATGAGAAGTAATATATATCATTTCCATTCACAGGCCACTGGCCAGAAATTCAGTCCAATGGCCACATCTAAGTTAAAGAAGGCTGTGGAGTGTATTCTAGCTTTGTGCCAAGAAAGAAAGGGAGCAGTTAGACTATCTCTGTCACAAGGCATAATCTTGGGGAAAATGTAGGTGGCATTGATTACCAAAAAATGATGGTCACAGGTTTAAGAATGCTACTTAACACGTATTTATTGAGTCCATACTATGAGCTAGATGAGCTAGGCACTGTTTAAGAATAAGAATTAAAGAAAAACTAGAATCTACTTACTGCCTTTCATCTGTTCACGGTATAGAGAGGGAAAGCACAAGTAAATTGATTTTTGCCATTCAGAGTGATAAATGTTATGAGAGGTAAGTACAGGGAATCAAAGATCTTGTCATTAAAGGGAATTCTTCTCATTTACCATTTCTCCACCCTTTAGCTCAAGAGAGATGACATTTTTCACTGCATATTAAGGGAGTGTGAGCTAGGTAATTAGGGAAAGGAGGATTCATAACTTTTATCACTTCCTTACTGCATTGTGGACACTTTTATTTTCATCCCAGAAGTTACATACATTTGATGGAGCTAAATTCTTTTTTTTTTTTTTTTTGAGGAAGATTAGCCCTGTGCTAATATCTGCCACCAGTCCTCCTCTTTCTGCTGAGGGAGAGTGACCCTGAGATAACATCTGTGCCCATCGTCCTCTATTTTATATGTGAGATGCCTGCCACACAGCATGGCTTGATGAGTCGTGTGTAGGTCTGTGCCTGAGATCCAAACCTGCGAAGCTCGGGCTATGGAAGTGGAGTGTGCAAACTTAACCGATACACCACTTGACCAGCCCCCCAAGCTTAATTTTTGCTTAATTAACATTCACTAAACATTCTACTTTATGTGCTTTACCAACCTTTTTTAAGTGAATGGAAGGGTAATTTTTTTACCT
Organism: Equus quagga; assembly: GCF_021613505.1. Classification (NCBI taxonomy): domain Eukaryota; kingdom Metazoa; phylum Chordata; class Mammalia; order Perissodactyla; family Equidae; genus Equus; species Equus quagga. Next base: position 39,161,112 of record NC_060276.1, read on the forward strand.
ACTGAGTAGATTTTCTTTGTGGATCTGCTGTTTTGAGGGACATGACGTTGAGGGTAGGGAGTTTTTCCACAGAAATGTCCAGGGGCGAAAGAGAAAGAACTTCATGAGCATAATAAAATCGCTCCTATCAAGAAGGGGACATCTGAGGTTCTTAAAGTCAAAGCCCTCTTTTACATTCATCATAAAGGAATAAGGCATCTGTGAAGACTGGGCACAAATATGGTTTTTTTGGAAAATGCTTTGATTCTGACTGATTTTCTTTGGAAGGTGCATTAATTCTCTTTCATCCCATTTGCCTAAGTGATACCATTAGAATACTCCTAATGATGAGCATGTTCACAGGCATAATGAGATCTTGAAATTTTGAGGAAAATGTTCTTTAAGGCAACTTCTCCACTTCTCTTTAACACTAGCATGACGTTGTGGAAAGAACATTAGGCTGGGTGTCAGGAGAAGAAAACTGTATTCCTGCTCTACCACTACTCACTGTAAGAACCTGAATAGTATGTCACTCACCTGGCTTCACTTAAGTCTCTGCAAGTACTAAGTATACTGAATAATGCCATTCTTATACATATAAGTGTTATAATAATAAGACGTAATAATAATGCCAGTCATACAGATATATGTAGATATATCTGAATATATATTTTTTCTGTGTATATATATATATATATATATATATATATATATATGAATGAGTGTATGTGCTTAAAAGGGAAGCATGAGGATTATCTAGAACGCAGATGCTACTTCATTCTTTTAGCATGAAATTTATTACAAAAGTGATCTAAGTTTAATATATTTAATACTGCTAAGCCAAACAAAAATTATTTTTAATCCTACTATGCAGAGATAACCACTCTTTGTGGTATAACCTCTCAGACTTTTTGTCCTTTGGTAAACACTGCTTCTCAAAATCTTTGACACTCTTAGTACGCCCTGGGACCACACCCTGCATTAAAAAATCTCTTCTCTGCATACCTGAAGGGTATCTCATTTTGAGAACTGGTCTACAAGCAACCAGGGGAGCATTTTTTCCATCATCAGTGTTAAAGGCATCAGCTATTTTCAGCTTGAAAGACCCTGTGAGCTTGCAACAAAAGAAAAAGGGAACATGCTGATGATTTCAGGGTAAGAAACAGGGATTGTGTGGATAGGGCTGTAAATAATATTAAAGCTAGTGAAATGACCTGTATGGGACAGAAAGATTTATTTCATAGTTTATCTGAACACTCTTGGGAGACAGACAACGGAATATAGCCTTAGTGTTCAATTCCATCCCTTTTTATTGAGTCAGGGGATGTTTATAGAAATTTATAGAGCTCTTTGAAAGTCAGCATTTTTAATAAGTGGCACTAAGAAAAGATTATACTGAGGAAGATCCAGGTGACAATGCAGAGCATGGAACATGAGGGGGTTTATAATGGCTGAGCTAATTGAGGTGGAGGACACTCTGGGAGGTGGACCTCAGTGAATTACCTGCTCATCTTTCTGACTACTGCCTATTTCCCTGCTTCTCCCTCTTCATCAATGACAGTTTCAGAGTTCTCAGATCCTATCTTCTGGAATTGAGTTGCACTGTAAAAGCTGTTGGTTTGTATAGCAGTGCCATTCTCAGACCCAGAAATCATTCCCGATACAGAAATACATCTCAGTATCAAGCCAGGCAAGTCTCACAGACTTTGGAACACAGGAGGAGCCCACATTTTTTCTGGGCATGTAGAAAAGCAACAAAAAATTAATTAAAGAAATGGAGGGGCCGGCCCAGTGGCACAGCGGTTAAGTGCACACGTTCTGCTTCAGTGGCCCGGGGTTCACCGGTTTGGATCCCAGGTGCGGACATGGCACCACTTGGCAAGCCATGCTGTGGTAGGCGTCCCACCTATAAAGTAGAGTAAGATGGGCACAGATGTTCGCTCAGGGCCAGTCTTCCTCAGCAAAAAGAGGAGAATTGGCAGCAGTTAGCTCAGGGCTAATCTTCCTCAAAAAAAAAAAAGAAATGGGAAATGGAACCTATGAATAAAGATTTAATAAAGAAGATAGCCAGAGTGTCTAGAGCCTAAGATTTGGAATTAAGAGACTAGATTCTAGGTGAGGTTCACAAGTAGATGTGAGCTACAAGAGTTAAGAGATGTTACAGGTTGGGTTCTCTGGAAGTAGATAGTGAGATGGAGTTTATGAGGGCATGCTGGGTGCTTATTAGAGAGCAAGACCTATTAAGTATGGGGGAGGAAGCAGGATTATACAGGCCGGGAAAAACTGCCATGCAAGCCAACCCCACAGGGAAGTCTGGAGTATATACGGCTCATCAGCATGTCTCTTACTGGACTCGGATGGCTAGGCCTCTATACTCCCACTGTAATTAGACATTGGCTATGAAGGGTATACCCATGGGAAAAAGTGCTCTCTGTTGCTGAGACAAACCCTGAAGCAGGTGACAGTGGGAGGTTGTTTGCTCACAGCACTCCCAGAGACAGATCAACAAGTCCTTCCTTTAATGGCAGCCTGGGCAGTACATCTCTCTGTCTACCACAAAAAAGGAGTGAGATAGGAAAGAGCTGGAGTAGGTGAAGTTTAACGTTTCTGTCAGTCCTAAAAGCTTACTCTTTTAAGAACAATAACATATATCATAAAGATTGGGGTTATTTAAATCAATCCCTGCTATCAAAAGAGAAGTATAACCACCATATTACAGAGAAAGGGATTTCAGTCATTGCTATCAACTTGGGAACTACGATTAATTAGAGATAAATACATATGCACATACACACAAACACATACCCATGCATGTCAGGAAACAAATAATAAGATACTTCATATCAGGGCTTATAATATAGTGTACTAACTGTGTGTTCTTCATACCCAGAAAGAACCAAATCGAAGGCATTGAGTTTATTTTATACCATAGATGAAGGACTCAAGTTAGATTTTTGAATGATCTTCATGTCCAAAACTCCTTGTGGATAGTCCAAAGAGGAAGCCTAGTTAAAACCCATATATTTAGAATATATTTGGAAGATAATGACCCGATATGGTCAGGGGACAAAAAAAGGAGTGATAGTAACCACCACTTATTCACATTTACTATGTGTTGGAGATGGTGTTAAGCACTTTACATAAATTATTCTACTTAATTCACATAGCAACTCATGAGGTAGCTATTAAAATCTACATCTTTAAAGATGAAGAATCAGGTCAAAGATCACACAGTGAATGGTAAAGTGTGAATTCTTATCTAGACAGTCTGACTCCAGAGCCTATACTCTTAACTATCGTCCTAAACTGCTATCACATAAAAGACGGATTTGATTGTTCCCTATGACTGCAAGAAATAAAACGACAAAACTTCACAAGGCCCTACGCAAACTGTCCACTTCCTATTTCTCCCAAAGTACTTAATAACACTTTCTATTTTGTTCCAACTATACTGGCTTAGAACAAGTAAAGTTCCTTCCACCTCAGGGCCTTTGCATATGTTGTTTACACTGCCTGAAATGCTCTTTCCCTTACTCTTCACTTGTCTAATCCTTTTCCAAGTAAGCTTTCTCTGACCGCTTCTCCCTCAGACTAGTTTAAATACTCCTATTACATGCATTCATGGTTCTCTTGACTACTTCAAAGCATATACATTTTTTCAAAATTGTATTTGTACTTCAAAACAAATACATATGTTTTCTTGTTTATTGTCTGTCTTCTCATAGTAAATATGATTTTCATGACAACAAGGATCACATCTGACCTATTCACTATATTTTTCTATGCTATTTAATGCTTAGCATATTAGATGCTTGCTGGCTGGCTGGCTGGCTGGATAGCTGTATGTATGGATAAAAAACTATCACCATGAATGGAAGCTACAGGGAGTCAGCACTGAACTACAATGAAAGAGGCTATTTTGGAAGGTACTAAACTTCTTTCTGTTGGAGATGATCAAGCAAAAGATGTACAGCCACAATAACAGAATTTGATAGATTACTTAATGGCCACAAATTTGTTAAATCCTGTGATTTGCTTTTGCAATGGGACATTAACAAACGTGATAGAGACTTGCAAAGTGTGTCCACTTTGAAACTTGTCTTCTCTTGAAACATGGTCCCCACCACTTTGAGTCTGAACTAACCTTGAGAATGAGAGACCAGATGGAGACAGATGCAGCCAACACCCAGTCGTAACCACCAGACATATGAGTGAGGGCACATTAGATCATTGCTAGATGGTAAAGCCATCAGATGACTAATCATATGAGTGAACACAGAGGAAACCAAGAGAAGAACTGTATAGAAAAGCTTGGCCCAAATTGCTGACCTACAGAATCATGAACAAAAAATATATACTGGTTATTTTAAGCAATTAGATTTTGGGAGGGTTGGTTGGACAGCAATGGATAACTGAAACAGGGAATGCTGTAGAAGATTTTCAACAATAGATAGAGTTGTTTACTAGATGACCTTAAATGGCCCTTTCAGTCTTAAGAATCTATAATTGTAATGAATGTCCTTTTTAAATACTTAAATGTCATTTGAAACAGGTAACAAGTCCCTTTGTATTAAAAATGCATCATAGAGGCTATTTACCCATTTGTTTGGATTTACTGTACATGCTATAATTAAAGAAACATTTCAGCATTTGATTTGTATTTAAAGCTCACATAATTTTAAATACATTCTCTAAATCCTTCCTAGCAAGCAAAATAACATTTATGCTGAAATCTGTCTCATGGCCTGTTCCATGTCTCCATGTACAGACTGCAGGAGGTATAATTCATCCATAAAAGACAGCTGAAATATGCACTGCTTTGAATTGTTTTAATATTGTGCACAAGAGACTGGAGGAGAAAATTAACTGCCGTATGCTGCCTCATTCAAAGTATCAGATGGATAATCATAAAACAGAAAACACATAAAATCATTTAGAGTCATTTTAGGACCATATGTTCAACCTCACTGACAATAATCAACTATAATATATTTCAGAAAAATGGAAGTGGAGAGAATATAATTCTACTCATTTTATTGGGTGTTAGACTTCAAATCATTTGAAAATCTTATGGATCTATAGAAATGTAGCTTGCATCTAGAGATAACTAGACCTCTGATAAAGATTAATTCAATTACTCATGGGGCATGTTTTTCCTCTTTTTGCCATAACTCGTTTCTCCTCCTTTAAAGGTCAAGCTCCAGGCTCATAGTTTTCAGGAAATCTTCCCAGATGCGACACAATTCATGCAGATTCTTCCTTCCCTTTGCACCAGCCCAATTCCATACTTGTCTTATATATATTTTAGTAGATAGTGACTATTATTAGCTTTACAAAAACTCACCTTAGGGTTCCTTCAAGCAGGTGGAACCTCTAGTGCTATCTTCCTTATTTTCCTTCCTCCCTCTCTCCGTTGCAATTATCTTACTGTATTGTTTTTGATTATTTGCATGACTGTTTTCCTAACTAAGTATTAAGTTCCCTGAGGATGTGTGAATCATGTGAGTTGGAATATTGGATTAAATATGGCACATATTAGGTTCTCAAGAAATTACCTGTTAAATGAATGAATGAATTTAAAATACTATGCTAATTAGAACATTTAAATTACATTCAACAAATATTCTGTGAAAAGCAAGGTACTGTACATCCACTTATTCATTGAATCTTATGGGATGCTTTGTTTATTTCTTTAGCTTAATCCATGTTTATGATAGCCTATCTCCTATGTAAGAATTTAGCCACCTAAAAACAGGGAAGCAATGAGGAGATGCAAGTTCTGGCTTTAGCTGAGTAAGGTGATTAGCAAATCCTTTCCCCCAAAAGCAGCTATAATGATGGGAAAATTGACAAAAAACAACCATTTAAGCAACCTGGAAATTGGCTAAAGGCATAGAACAATCTGAGAATCATTTATTTATGAAGAAAACCGATGAACTTTGGGTAAGAAAAGTGGGAATCTGTGGTGTGGCTTCTCTCATACTCACCACCTCTTTCCTCCCCCACCTTACTCGGCCAAGGCAGAGATTCTGTCAGGGAATGGCAGGCCATGAGAACTGGCAAATTCTCTGCTACTGCCAATGAGGGCTCACTTCGTTTGGAAAGGTGAGTATTGGCAAAACTCGTGCCCAGAAATGTTGTCAGTGGAAGTGACAATCTTGGGGCAGATGAGTGAGAAGGACCAACAGCTCTATTAACTCACGCCTCCTAATTTCAAAACTTATGATAAACCACCAGTGTAGCATTAGCACAATAATGGACCTATAGATTCAATAGAACAGAAATTAAAGTTCAGAAATGAATCTTTACATTTATGGTCAATTAATTTTAGCTTAAGCTGCCACAATAAGCACCAACATTCACTCAAAATTGATCATAGGCATAAGTACATAAATTAAAATCTATAAACTTTCTAGAAGGATAAAAGAGAAAAATTTGCAACCCTTCTTGGCAAAATCATTTTTAGAAAAAAAAACCTGTGTTTAGAAAAGAAAGCACAATTCATAAAAGAAAAAATTGATAAATTGAACTTCATAAAAAAGTATATTTCAAAAGACCCCAATAGTAAAATGAGAAGACAGGACACAGACTAGGAGAACATATTTACAAATCACACATGTGCTAAATAACTTGTATCTAGGTTATATAAAGAACTCCTACAACTCAATAATAAAAAGATAAATGATGCGATGTTAAAATGAGCAAAGGTTTTGAATAGACATTTCTCCAAAGAAGATATAGAAATGGCCAACAAGCACATAAAAAAATGCCCAACACCATTAGTCATTAGGAAATGCAAATCAAAACTACAATGAGATACCACTATATGCCTACTAGGATGACTATAATAAAAAAGTCAGATAATAACAAGTGTTGGTGAGGATGTGAAGAAATTGGAAGACATCCACTGCTAGTGGGATTTTAAAATACCACAAATTCTTCAGTTATATATAGCATTACCTTATAACCCACCCAGCAATACCACTTCTAGATATATACCCAAGAGAAATAAAATCATCTCTACACATAAACTTGTACATTGTTCATAGCAGTATTATTCACAGTATTCAAAAAGTGAAAGCCACACAAATGTCCATGAATTATTGAATGGATAAACAAAAGTAGTAAATACATATAAGGAAATATCATTCAGGCATGAAAAAGAACACAGTATTGACGTATGCTACAACATGGATGAACCTCAAAAACAGTATCCTAAGTGAAGAAAGCCAGTCATAACGTACCGCATATTGTATGATTCTATAGTAAATAATTTGTGCTGAACTTATAGTAGGTATTCAGTCACTGCTGTGGCCTTTCTTGTTTTTAGATGTCTCATGCTGATTCTCCAGGAATGTTCACAGCCTCAGCCAGCCCTCCAGGTTACGTGAGCATCAATGCCATCCAGAAGAGACCTTACAAATAAACTCAGCATATCTCATATTCAGTCCATTTGCATGGCTCCAATGTACTATCCAGGGAAGAGCGAGTCACTGTGTAAGTAGGGGGAAAGACCAGAAGTGCCCATATTTGGGTTTCTTCTCCAATTCTATAGCACTTGTTCAAAAATTTTTCAACCCATTGAATGCATCGCTCCTGATATTTCTAAATATTTTTATATAACCATATTTCTTTTCTCCTATCCCTTACAGGGTTGGGCCACACAGTATGAACTCAAAATTTACTAGATGATTGATTGAAATTTGCAGGTGAGCCTACTTTTTTCACAGGATTGAGATGAAAGAAGATGTCAGGTAACTTTCCTGGAAATGCATTAGCATAAAGAGTTATTGTCCCATGGTTCCATAAAAGAACAGTGTGTTCGTACAAAGAGCCCAATGTTACAAATTCTTCTCAGAAGTCTGAAGAAGTTTGCCTCTCTAATGAACTAATATATTTACTTCTGTTAAACACTGGGAGATATGTAGTATAGCATGGTAGTTGGGTAGTGAACACTATGGAGCCAAACTTCATGGATTTTAATCCCAAATTCTCCAATTCTTACACTGAATTTGAATCCTGACATCCACTCACTCTATGCTTTACTTACCTTAGATGTAAAACAAACACAGTAGAATCTTTTACATAGGATTTTTGTGAGGATTAAGTGACACATAGGAAATGTTCAATAAATGTTGGTGATCTCACCCTTTCTCTTCCATAACAACCCCGGTAAAGGCGAAGAAAGAGCATAAAACCTCAAAGAGATTTTTTACAGTGCTATTAGTGATATAGGCATGATATATAGTGTAGTTTCTTAAACAAAAGCTAGTTGTATAACCTATTTTCCATAGAGGCCAAGAGGGAGGTTTATTCTACATTCTTCGGAGAGAGTTAATCAAACTAGTCTGGCTGACTACAATGGGCTGTATCACATAGCGTCTCACATTCTTGATCTTTAAAATGTAGCATAGAATAAAGAATAAAATGTAAGGTTGTATCTTACTCAACTTTGTATCCTCCATGGCTAATACAGTGCTCTCCAGAAGAGAGGAACAGGTAAAATATTATGGAGATTAAGAGGAGAGCTATTACTAACAACTTGGGAAGTTTCCCACTATATAGTTAGAATTAACGTAAATAACTGAAAAACTATAGCTAATAGCACACTGTAATTAAAAATAATTAAGAAGTGATCGGTTTATTTATTATCTTAATTTTAAATATTACTTTTAAATGGTAAGTTTAAGTTTATTTAATTTTTACTAATGGCTGTGTTTTACAACTAGCTCACAAAATTCCTGGAAATATAATAACTGATCTTGAAAGCCAGTATGAACCATCTTCAGCACACCCGTGAAATAGCTGAAAAGCTAAATACACATTTACCCTTTGATCCAACATTCTTACTTCTAGGAATTTACTCTGAAGATATATATTCAACAATACAAAAATGCATATGCATGTTGCAAGATTGTTTATAATATCAAAATTTTGGAAACAATCTGTATGCCCATACATAAGAAACCCACATAATGAAGGCTATGTGTGGCTGCAAAAATAAAGGAGGATAAAGGAGCTTGTACACAAATATTCAGAGCAGCTTTATTCACTGCAGCTAAAAGCTGGAAACAACCCAAGTGTCCTTCAGTGTATAAATAATTAAATAAACTATGGCATATCTATTCCACAGAATACTGCTCAGCAATAACAAGGAACAAACTATTAATATACACAACAATTTGGATAAATCTCTAGGAAAATTTTCTGTGTGAGAAAAATCCAATCTCAAAAGGATACATATTACATGATTCCATTCATGCAACACTTGTGAAATAGCATAATTATAGAGACATAAAACAGATTAGTGGTTCTCAGGGTTTAAGGATAGTGGGGGAGGGTGGATGTGGCTATAAAGGGGGCTAAACTTGAGGGAGTCATTTTTCTTCCAGCTTTGAGATATAATTGACATATAACAATATTGTGTCAGTTTAAAGTGTGCAACATGATGATTTGATATACGTATATATTGTGAAAACGATTACCACAAGGTCACTAAACACCTCCATCATCTCACATAGCTACCATTTGTGTGTGTGTGCATACGTGTGTGATGAGAATATTTAAGATCTAATCTTTTAGCAACTTTCAAGTATATAACACAGCATTGTTAACTATAGTAACTATGGTGTACGTTAGATGTCTAGAACTCACTCATCTTATGACTGAACGTTTGTACCCTTTGACAACATCTCCCAATCCACCACTACCCTGGCCCCTGGCAACCACCAATCTACTGTTTCTTTGAGTTTGGCCTTTTTAGATTCCACACATAAGTGAGATCATACAGTATGTATCTTTCCAACTCTGACTTACTTCACTTAGCAGAATGCCTCCAGGGACATCCATGTTGTTGCAAATGGTAGAATATTTTCTTCTTTTCTTGGCTGAATAATATTCTATTTTGTATATATACCACTTTTCTTTGCCCATTCATCTACTGACAAACCCTTTGGCTGTCTCCATGTCTTGGCTATTGTGAACAATGGTGCAATGAACATGGGGGCACATATATCTCTTGAGATAATACGTTCACTTCCTTTGGATATATACCCAGAAGTGAGATTGCTAGATCATATGGTAGTTCTACTTTTAATTTTTGAGGAACTTCCACACTATTTTCCACAGTGGCCATACCAATTTACATTCTCACCAACAGTACACAAGGCTTCACATTTCTCCACATCGTTGAGGGAGTCTTTTGGTGATATTACGGTTGAATATCTTGATTTGATTGTGGTGTGTTCACACAAGTCTATACATGTGACAAAACTTCAAAAGCTGAACACGTACAAACACAAACGAGCACATATATAACTGGTGGAATCGGAATAAGCTCTGTGGAGTACCAACATCAAATTCCTTACTATCAATATTGAACTGTAGTTGTATAAGAAGTTAACATTGGGGGAGTCTGGAGGAAGGATACACAGGACTTTCCGATACATTCTTTTCAACCTCCTGTGAATCTATCATTATTTTAAACTTAATTTAAAAGAAGAATGAGGTTCTCTAAAAACTGATAACAGTTGATATGAAGTGATTTTCCAAGACATATTGTCAAGTGAAAAAAAAAGTATAAAAGAGAGTGAATGTACAATACATTATCTTTCATGAAAGAAAGAAGCGGGAATGTGAAAAAAAGAAACATATGTAATTACATATTCATTTTTGCAAAATGTCATGGGAATAATAAGGTAGAAATAAATGAAATTGCTTACATCAAAAGAGTAGGTAGGCATGGGGTGACAGGGATAGAACTTCTCTGACTTTACTTTTGCAAATAGTATTGATTTTTGAATAACATTTGTTTTACCTATTCATGTATATAAATTTAAAAAGATGAGTGAAAAACTTAAAACTATATACAATTAAAAACAAATGTACCTAACTGTATATCAAGTAGATAACCCTACGGATGAAAATCAAATTAGACTTTGTACAGGGTACTCCAACTATGCACACCCAGTGGATATATTCTACAGGCAAAACTAACTGCATAGAAATTTTGTACTTTAATTGAAAGATTTATTGTCGCTATTGGTATGGGTATAGAAATTCCAAACTGCTCTGATTGTGTTGTAGCAGTGAATAAATAAATAAGTAAATATATTAATGCTGCAGGGAATAAGGGTTCACACTTTGGGTAGAGGGTACAGACATGAAATGGAGGAAAGAGAGAATGAAACCTGCAGTTTTGATTGGAATTAGGTGTCGGCATGAACTCATTTGCCTAACGAAGATATCTAGAATCAATGACACCCCAATAGTAATGAGCACAACTAATGCCCAAACATCCTGGCTTCAAAAGAGCATCCCCACTAAAACGAACCAGTGCTCTTTTCAGGGCTGGGAAAGGGAAATTACACAGTGAGTGTGGAACACTGTGTGCCAGAAAGTAAGGAAATATTCAAAATCTAAATAGGCTCCCACTGGCCTAATTTAGGGAAATGTGACCATTTAAAAAGAATAGTATGGACTTTATCAAAATTTGAAACTTCTATTCATCAAAAAACCATGATTAAGAAAGTGAAAAGGTAAGCCGCAAACTGGGAGAAAACATCCAATCTAATCTCTCTATTTTTCTCTCTCTCATCCAGAAAATATAAGGAACTCCTAAAATTCAATGAAGATAATATAAAAAAATTTTTTAAGTGGTCAAATTCCTGAAGAGTCAGCCCCCAAAGAAGATACCCGAATGGCCAATAAGCATATAAAATGTGCTCAATATCATTTGTAAGCAGGGAAATGCAAATTAAAACCACCGCACCCCAGAAACGACAACATGCTAAAAAATTAGAATACCAAGACTGAACAACCACTTTGAAAAAAGATTTGGCAGTTCCATTTAAAGTTTAACACACACTTACCATATCACCTAGTTATTCCACACCTAGGTATATATTCAAGAGAAATGAGTTCACATCTTTACCAAAGACCTTAATAAGAATTCGATATGAGCTTTATTTACAGAAGCCAAAACTTGGAAATAACCCAAATGCCCATTAAGAAGAGAATGGATAAACAAATTTTGGGATATTCATGATATAGAATCTTGCAGCAATAAAAAAGAAAGAGTTGCTGATCCAGGGATAATACGAAGACATCTCAAAACCATTTTGAGCACAACATACTCCTGCTTATCCACCACTGGCCTGAAAGGCATCCAGCCACACTCCAGTAACACTGATACTCCTATAGCTCCCCAAACAAGCCCAGCATATCCATGTGCTTGCACACTCTCTGCCCTTTACCTGACAAATCCTCCCATCTTTCTCATCTTATCTCCTGGAGGAAACATCCCAGGACTATGAGAGCCATGTGACTGACCCAAGCCTGTCCATACAGTTCAGATTGAATCTACCCTATACTACCACTTCTTCAAGTGATGGTAACTTCTTTTTCTTATTAAATCTTAAGTTCCTTGAAAGCAGGGACTCTTGTCATATTTCTGTGTAGCTACTGAATACCTGGCATTTTTATTTAACAAAATGTAGACATCTAATAAATTTCTGTTCATTAAAAGAAATTGAGCAAAATAGGGTGCATACTGTTTGAATCTAATATATGTAGTTCAAAAAATTGTCAATCAACTCTATGTTAATAGACTCCACAACAGTGCTGGGGGAGTACTAACTGGAAAGGGGCATGAAAAAATTTTCTGGGATAATGGAAAAGTTCTATATCTTGATGTGTTGATTACATAGGTGCATTTATATGTAAAAATTCACTGAGCTGGATAAAAATCAAGACAAAAAATCAGTTTTGTTTCTATATACTAATAATGAATAATTCAAAAAAGGAATTAAGAAAACAATTCTATTTACAATAGCATAAAAATAATAAAATACTTGGAAATAAACTTAACCAAGGAGGTGAAAGACTTGTATACTGAAAAGTACAAATGTTGCTGGAAGAAATTAGAAGTCACAGGGGCTGGCCCAGTGGTGCAGTGGTTAAGTGCGCACGTTCCGCTTCTCGGTTCGCCGGGGGTTCACCGGTTCGGATCCGGGGTGTGGACATGGCACCACTTGGCATGCCATGCTGTGGGAGGCATCCCATGTATAAAGTAGAGGAAGATGGGCACGGATATTAGCTCAGGGCCAGGCTTCCTCAGCAAAAAGAGGAGGACTGGCAGTAGTTAGCACAGGGCTAATCTTCCTCAGAAAAACAAAAACAAAAACAAAACAAAAAACAAACAGAAATTAAAGTCACAAATAAATAGAGAGACATCCTGCATTCACGGATTGGAAGACAATATTGTTGATATGTCAATAGTACTCAAAGCTATCTACAGGTTCAATGAAATCCTTATCAAAATCCCAATGAATTTTTTTTGTATAAATAGGAAAATCCATCCTAAAACCCACATGGCCTGTCAAGGGATTCTGAATAGCCAAAGCAATCTTGAAAGAGAATAAAGTTGGAGACTTCCTAATTACAAAAGCTACTACAAAGCTGCAGTAATCAAAACAGTGTGGTACTGGTATAACGAGAAACAATTGAACTAATGGAATAGAATAGAGAGCCCAGAACTAAACTTCTGCATGTATGGTCACGTGATTTTTGATAAGAGTCCCAAGGCCATTCGATGGAGAAAGACAGTCTTTTAAATGAAAGATTCTGGGAAAACTGGATATCCACATACAAAAGAATGAAGTTGGACCTTTACCTTACACCATACACAAAAATTAACTAAAAATCGATCAAAAATCCAAACATAGGAGAAAAAACTATAAAACTCTTAGAAGAAAATGTAGGGGGAAAGTTTCATGATATTGAATCTGGCCATGATTTTTTGGGTATGACACCAAAAGCAGAGGCAACAAAAGGAAAATAGATAAATTGAACTTCATCAAAATTAAAAACTTTTATGCATCAAAGGACTCTAACAACAGAGTGAATAGGCAACCCACGGAATGGGAGAAGATATTTGCAAATTATATATCTGATAAGGAATTAATATCCAGAACATATAAACAATACCTACAAATCAACAATAAATAAAAAAACAAACAACCCAATTTAAAAATGGGCAATGGGATTGAGTAGAAATTTCTCCAAAGAAGATATACAAATGGACAATAAGCACACGAAAAGATGCTCAACATCATTAATCATTAAAGAAACATAAATCAAACCATAACAAGATACCATTTCACATCCATTAGGATGCCTATTTAAAAAAAAAAAAGAAAAAAGTGTTGTCAAGGATGTGGAGAAACTGGAAACCTTGCACATTGCTGGTGGGAATATAAAATGGTGTAGCCGCTATGGAAAGTGGTGTGGCAGTTCCTCAAAAAACTAAATATATGAATATTATATGATCTAGCAATTCCACTCACTCAAATGGATCTAGACACAAATGGATCTAGCAATTCCAGATACCCAAAAGAATTGGAAGCAGGGACTCAAACAGATATTTGTACACCAATATTCACAGAAGCATTATTTATAATAGCCAAAAAATGGAAACAAACCAAGTGTTCATATAAGGATGAATGGATAAATAAAATGAGGTATATCCACACAATGGAATATTATTCAGCCTTAAAAAGAAAGGAAATTCTAACACATGCTACAGCGTGGCTGAATCTTGAAGACACTACGTTAAGTGAAATAAGTCAGTCACAAAAGAATAAATATGTTACGATTCCACTTATATGAGATGCTTAGAGTAGTCAAATACATAGAGACAGAAAGCAGAATGGTGGTTGCCAGGAGCTTGGGGTAAGGGAAAATGGAGAGCTATTGTATAATGGGTATGTAGTTTCAGTTTGGGAAGATGAAAAAGTTCTGGAGACGGATGGTAGTGATTCCTGAAAAAAATGTGAATATTCTAAATGCCCTGAACTGGACACTTAAACATGGTTAAAATTGTAATAAAAATAAATCACTGAGCCATACATTGAAGATTTGTGCATTTCAAAATGGACAGCATTGAATGAAAAAGAAAAAGTCTATGAGCCCATGGTATTACTAATATAAAAGGGGAGAGCTCCTTTCTTATGTAAGAGTACCAACTAATATGTGCAGAAGGTAGAAACGACCAGTTGGCAAACACCATTGTAATAACTGATTCAGGAAAGAATCATCAAAGAAAGGTTTTATGAAACAGGGTATTCAAATCATCTCAAGGTATCACCCAAAGGATTATTCATTAATTATAAAGGATAAAAGATGCCTTTACAGTGGATTAATCTGTCAGACACTTCCTCAAGTAAATGATCAAACTCAGAATAACCAATAATAGGACAAAGATAAATCACGTGCATCTTGAAGTTACGCACAGAGAAGGACACAAGCATCACCCAAGTAGTACTCTGGTCAAAAATGTATAATGTGAATCTCATCAAGAGAAAACAATCAGACAAATTCGGATTGAAGAAATTCTACAAAGCAATTGGCTTAGTTGCTTCAAAAATGCCAATGTCACAAAATCAATTTAAAATAAGTTTAAATTTAAAAAGGCTAGGAAGCTGTTCTAGATTAAAGGAGAAAAACATGATAAACAGTAAATGTGCTGCATAATCTTCTATTGGATTCTGGATCAGGAAAATACTATAAAGCATATTATTGGCACAATTGGAGAAATTTGAATATAGAAATGTATTAAATATAGTATCATATCAAAATTAAATTTGCTAAATATGATAATTGGTTTCTAGTTATGTAGGAGAAGGTCCTTATTCTTAAGAGACACATGCTAAGTTATTTAGGGGAGAAGTAACATATCTGAAACTAACTCTCGAATGGTTTAGAAAAAAAATACAGATATACTTAAGCATATATGTATACATAGACATAATACAGATGTGGCACAATGTTAACATTTGGTGACTCTAAATAAAAGGTATGAAGATGTTCATTGTAATTTTCTTGCAATTTTTCTGTATATTTGAAATTTTTACAAATAAAGTTATGAAAAAAAAATCTTTAAGAAAAGGCATTCACTCTTCTTCCTTAAAGGCATCTGATATGCTGAGACCGAAGCTGTTATACTTGAAGGAACCAAACGACTGGATGGCTGGACAAATAGAGTCAGATGTCCTACATTCTAGTCCAGGTTCTGTCATTAACTTGTCATTTCACTTGGGTTTTCTTATGGGTCAAATAGGGGGTGATAATACCTCCTTGCCATGCCTACTTTATAGGGCTGTTGTGAGGATTAAACGAGATAACAGATGGGAATGTATACTGACAAGGGGCAAAGTGCTATTCAAATTCAGAACACTCTTACTGTTATTGTCATCTTAGTGAGAATATTTTTACATGGTTCACTACCAAATTCATTCCTGGAAACTGGCAACTACTGATTTGCACATTTTCAATGGTATGCATTTCCCCCTTTGCTTTTGAAATCCCTGTATCCTATGACATGGGTATTCCTTGAAATGATTGATGGCCCTTTCAGGCTATCATTAGTACTGAATGAGACCACTGACGTCCAAGATGATTCTGCCACATGCCTGCTTTCTGGGCAGCAGTTCTGCATATTTTCCATTTGATTCAGTGGTAGGAGTTCTGGTTAAATCAAGTGTAACCAGAGAAGATGGTAGGCAGAAGGGAGGTTGGTAGAAGGAAAGAGGAAGGAAAGGTGGCAGGGTCATGAAGAAACTACTTGATACATTTTAAAGGAGAGGACCAGAAAGTCCTAACACTGTTACATACAGATATCTATCTCCTTGGGGTGTTCTGATTTTTCACCCAGACAATCACTTACCACTGCTCACAATTTGCCATGTGGTTAGTGGTGAGAAGGCTGTCCAAAAGTCAATCCCTCATTTATACTACTTGAAAATTCGCAAGTTAGTTCTTTTTCAATAATTATTACACAGGGCAGGACTCAATTTTCACTTAATTATTGATTCAATATCCTTGGCATACAAATCGTACCATAGATAAACTAAGGGTAACTTTTGGTCAAAAAATTTTAAGATTACAAAACTATTTCAGAAAGGAAAAAACACATAGGTACATACACACTCACACTCATTGTATGTCCTCCTCCTCTTGTAAGCTTTGGGAAGGAAGCCACACTTGACTCATGACCCACAATTGGTCAGTATTTATTTGGTGGAGACCTTGATCAACATGGGTATATAAATAGTAGAGACCTAGAAATACAAGTCCATTCAGTCATACCACATATGAATAAAGGTTACTGATCAATCTTCTCTAAATTATTTTTGCTGTCATTCATTCATTCATTCAATTCCTACAACTGACTCTAGAACCTAGGCTCCTGGCTTGCTGTTAGGTATTCTTTGTCAAATTCTCGTTGATAGGATAAACAAGTTAGATTAGGAGGCAGCACATTACACTTGGCCAGAGTTCAAGAGAGCTGGGTTCTTTTCCTGGCCTTTGTGATCTTAGGAAATTAAAATAAAGTGTTTGTAGCTTGCTCACTTATAAAATGGACCTACTAGTTCTTGCTCACCCTTAGTGTTATGACGATGATCAAATCCAGAAATGCATTTAAGGTGATCTATACTATCAAATGTGAACATCATTACTCTGCATCAAACTTTGACATATGTTAAATACATTTCTCTTGCCCATAAAGAACTAAATCAGAAAAAGAACCAGACTACACAAAGACAACTTAGTGTATTTTTCAATTATGACTAAGTCAACAGCCGAGATGCCAAATAGCACTCCTAAAATCTCTGTGTAGCCAAGTTGTAAAGCTTAGAAGAAAGTTTAGAGCCTGGCAAAGAGCAACTGCCAAAATGCCAGAGTCTCTTTTTCCTGGCAGCGTTAATGGAGCCCATAATAGCAAAGAGTGACAGCAGTCCTGTCATTAACCACCAGCATGAGAATAAGAGCTGCACAGTGCTTGTCTAGGCATGATGGAACCCATGCTATTTCTAAATGTGACACTTTGTCCAAGATGAAATATTTGACTCAAGATTTAATCTCTAATACATGGGGGACATAGTCAAGGAAGAATGAATTGTGGGAAATTCTGATGAAAGATATTATTAAATAATTAGGTGCATTTTCCATGTTGTAAAGCATTTTGAGGGGTCTGATCTTTCCAATAGCATTATTTTGGCCTGAATTCCCCTAGAGGAGGATATTGTGATTAAATCATGTATTAAAAACAACAGGCAAAGCCTCAAATGGACAACACATTAATCATATCTGATAAAATTCAAGGAGGTTTCATATCTCTAGTATGCAGAGAATTATTAAATATTTTCTAAACTGATGAAAGAATTTTAAAAAGTTAGAAAGAAGAGAGGTAAAGATATTCTATATGGGAAAAGGTGGGAAAACATTGGGGCTAGTGGTTAATGTGGCTTGCCTTAGAAGTACAGCTGCTAGAGTTGATATAGCAACTATTTCCATCATTGCTAACACAATTCATTCCAACTTTGGGATCAAGACAGCTCCAGGTATATATTGCAATTTCCATCTAAGAATGTCAAAGTATATAACAAACATTAACTACCGCAGTTTGTGAGAAGTCAGTGATTTTTGCCAGTGAAGAGAGTTATTAACTTGCCTACAGATGCAGGGTGACATGGGAAAGGGGCAACCTGTCTGAATTTACAGAGGGAGAGGAACTTAATTTCCCTCTATTCTTTTCTCTCTTGATACTTGAAAAGGGGCAGGAAAGAGGGAACAAGAGCAGCAGAGAAGACTTTTCTACCTTTCGTGCTCCAGAGGGAAAAACTGAGCAAATACTTTAAGACTGCGTGAAGCAATTAAATGACTAGGCAATTCACAAGGATGTACTAAGCACACAGACCCATATCTGTGTCAATCACTGATATAAAGAATAGTAGAAGCCACTAGCCCTGCCCTTTAAGGAGTCCACAGTCTCCTAAAATGCCCTCATTCATATTGGTAATTTTGTCAGGTGTTTTAATACTACTGTGATTACAAAATAAAGTGTCTTTTTTCTTTTACACATGCATGCTATATTTAAGGGTGAAACATCATGTATTTGTAGTTACCTTAAAATAATCTGAAAAAATAAAGAGGTAGCAAATGTGGCAAAATGTTAACAATTTTAAAATCTAGGTACTCGATATACGGGTGTTCATCACACTATTTTCTTTGCTTTTTTGCATCTTCAAACTTTTACAATAAAAGGTTAAATTTTTCTTACCAATTCAGTTTAATGAGGAAAAGTCAATTTAAATCATAATAAGGCTGAATGACAACAACTTTTGAAACAGACTTTTTTTAATTTTGATTCTTCATAGTAGCTGACGCTAAGCTAGTTTTGCCTTATATTTTATCAATTGTTTGGCTGATTGATATATGCCTTGTTATAAAAAGGATTTATAGAGGTTCAAGTGAGTTAACAAGGTCAAATAAATTTAAAATAAAAGTAGGAACATAAGAAGGAATCACAATCTGCAAGTGTTTCCCCTGTGTGAGATGTACCACAAAGTGAAGTTTAAGCTCTCTGGAACCAACATGAAGAAGGAAATATTCATACAACGTGTATTTGAAAAAATAAAGGTCATTAAGAGAATTATGATACTACTATAACTAATATTTACCAAGAATTTACCACGTGTGTCAGGCATAGTTCTAAGCACATTTCATGTATAAATTCATTGAATCCTCACCACAGGGGCTACTTTATTCTCATTTTACAGATGAGAAAACTGAGGCTCATAGAGGTTCCATGATTTGCTAATCACATAGCCAGGAAGTGACAGAGTTACGGTTTAACTGCAGCTAGTCCTGGCTAGAAAGCCCACATTTTAACCTCAAATTTATTCTCTCTCTTTTCCTTGTAAGTGCAACTTTTCCTAGTAAATGAGACCAGAAAGAAATGTATATTCCATGGGGTTTTGCAGAGCAAATAATGCATAACGGCCTCAAAAAACATCTTTACTATAAACAGTGACAAGTTTCATTGGGTTTATCATGATGATTTATACTTAACCTATGTAGTATTTGCAGCAAATGAGTTCTTACGTGCTTGAAAATAATGTGTTTTAAGTGGTTTAAACACATCTCCCTCCATCTGCTAACACTGTTAATCTGATGAGAATAATCACACCCCCTTGTTTTCAGTGCAGTCGGATTCATCACAAATTCTGAATTACTGGGGTCAAATGTCTGACATGTTAAAAGTGGCAAGGCTCATTTAGGCTTAATTTATACTTATTCTGGATAGGATCATGTATGGAAGTCTTTGAATGTTGTGATAGATTGAATAATGAAGTCAAATGGTGGGAAATGATTGCTGAGCAGCCTGACTGAACGTGAAATTCAGTTACGCTAGCGCTCTGTAAATTTGGTCTTGAACAAATCAATCAAGTACCCCAGCACCTACCTATCTCTATCTCCTTTCTTCTACTTATTTCTTATTCATCTTCTAAGTTGGGCCTTTAAGCCCAGAAATTTTATCTAGAGGCTATCTCAATGATGACTGTGCACCAAAAGTGATAAGCAGGTCATGGATCTTTTCTTAAAATCTAGAATTATCTGATTACACAAGATGCAAAATTGAGATAAGCTGTCATTAAATTACAACAATACAAAATCTGGGTTTCTTCACTTTGGAAAGCACTAGTCATTCACATACTGAACTGGGCAGGAGGCAGGCGGAACAGGTGGCCTATTACGAGATCCATTAAACAAGAGATTTATGCATTACGGATCCATCTTGAAGTAATTAGGCTTATCACTTTTTTTCTTTTACAGCTTCATTGAAAACTCCTGGCAATAAAGCAATTCTAAAGTAAGTATCCTAGCATTTATCTATGATATCAAAGGCAAGGGACTTCCTTTGTATTAGAAGAAAAATGGGTTGGGCCGGCCCCATGGCCAAGTGGTTAAGTTCACACGCTCCGCTGCAGTGGCCCAGGGTTTCACTGGTTCGGATCCTGGGTGTGGGTGTGGACATGGCATCGCTGGGTCAGGCTACGTTGAGGCGGCGTCCCACATGCCACAACTAGACGGACATGCAACTAAGATATGCAACAATGTACCAGGGGGATTTGGGGAGACATAGCAGAAAAAATTTTTTTAGATTTTGGCCACTGTTGTTACCTCAGGTGCCAATCTTTAAAAAAAAAAAAAAGAAAAAATGTGGACTCTTATTCACTCTTCCCTTGAGAAATTCGGTACTTCCAAAGCAAATTCACTGTTGTCAAAGATGTGTAAATATGAGAGGTCTAATGTATGAATGGCAAATAAGATGGTTGAGACAATTTGTTTTGGTTGCCAAATAACTGTTTGTTGATTTTAAACAAATTCTATTATCTGCCGATATTTTATCATTTAAAAAGATAGAGTTGGGGCCAGCCAAGTGGCACAGTAGTTAAGTTCACACGTTCCGCTTTGGCGGCCAGGGTTCACGGGTTCTGATCCCGGGTGTGGACATGGCACCAATTGTCAAGCCATGCTGTGGCAGGCGTCCCACATATAAAGTAGAGGAAGATGGGCACGGATGTTAGCTCAGGGCCAGTCTTCCTAAGCAAAAAGAGGAGGATTGGTGGCAGATGTTAGCTCAGGGCTAATTTTCTTCTTCTTCAAAAAAGATAGAGTTGCTAACATGGATTTGAACATTTACTATATACTAGGCTCTGTGTAAAACATGCTATGGCCTTATTTTACTTAATGCTCACAACTCTAAAAATTACGATCATTATCTCTATTGTATAGATGGGAAAACTGAGGCTAAGAAAGGTTACATAAATGATTCAAGGTCATTCAGTTGGAAAATAGTGGAGCCAGGATTTCATTTCAGATAGCCTAACTCCGAACTTACTACCATGCTATACCATTTGCGGCAGCATGATGCCTAAATATTTGGAGTATACGGAAAAAAACAACTCATAATTATCCGGATATTGATGTTGTAAATCAAATTTCTAGTGGTACGTTGGGGAAGACTTAACAGGATCAGTACTGCAAATCTAGTAAGTTCCCTAGATTTAGTCAAAGGTCAGTGGTCAGAACATGCGGAAAAGGCACAGTATTCTGGGAAGACTGGTGAACAAAGAGCTAAATCCCAAGACCTACTATTTCTAGTCAAGCAGAACTAGATCAAGCATGTGATTGAGTTTCAAGTAAAAAGAGTTTGGTAGGAATCCAAGTAGGGACGTGACTGATAGGAGATAAATAAGTTTCAGGGCTCCATCATTGAGAACCGCTGAGGAATTGATGTACTAAACAGAAAATTGATTACTGGGGAAGTATTGAGATACCAAGGGCACCATAGGACTAGCAAGTGAATGAACTAGATCATTGGTTCTTAACCTTGCCTTCACATTAGAACTACCTAGCAAACTTTTAAAATTCCTGATGTCCAGGCTATCCTCCAGATCAACTAAATCAGAACCTCTGTGAGTGAGATCAAGGCATCAATAGTCTTTAAAGCTCCACACTGACTATAAAACCTAGAGAAGATTTAGAAGAAGGTTGAGAACCATTGAACTAGATACTAAGTCATGGAGTAACTAGAATTCTTTATATTCCCCTATGTAGATACACAAAGTATCCCAGAAGCTGGTTGGGGTTGAACCTATAGGTATGTAATTACTGGTCTCAACACTGAAGGTTAGAGTAATGTATGCAGGCAAGCATATCATATTATTTGTTTCTAAATAATGCCAAATGCCCTAATGGCTCCAAATTTGATTGATGTATGGTTCTGAATATCCAGATGCTTGATATCATGTGGGAAATTCATCTTGACGTCTAAATAAAATACAACTTTTTATCTAATATACTGATGCACAAAAGTACTAATATAGCCATGAGATTTATCATTATGACTCAGATATACTTTATGTCAAATCACCTCTTTCAAACCAAATAATTCCATATAGCCAAAGCTTGATAACACTGCTTATAAGCTTGCCATAGTCACAGAATAAAGTTCTACCTCTTCAAACCCAAGGTTTGAATTCAATTAAAATTCATTTATGGCTCACCATGTACCAAATTACTTGATTTAATATATGTTAAAGATGTATGATATTAAGGCTGTATGATAACAGCCAAGTGAAGTGTTACTGAGAGGATCAACTGAAATAAAATATGTAAAAGTTCTGATCAATAGTAAATGCTAGAAAATGTTAAAAATGAAAATTGATTTAATGAAATTTTCACAAAGCACAAATCCTGTGGGCCAGTGGGCGGTAGTTGTCTATATAACTACTACTAAGTGACCCTTTAGGTTACTTGGTGGTGAGGAAGATTTACATCGCCAAGACACGTGCAGCTTCGTGATATCCAAGTAAACATCAGATGACTGTTTCCTTTAAGCGTCTTAGTGTCATATAAATTCAGTTAGAGAGTAAGTCACAGTTTACTTTCTCTTCCCTGGTTCCACTTTGTTGTCATTTTCATTGTTGTTGTTGTCTTCCAAATCCCCATGTGAGCACCTGACCCATTTAACGCAGCTGGCAAAACCCAGAGGTCCCAAACTTAAATTCCCTTGCTCTATTAGAATTAGCTATAATAGAGGAACTCTCTGGTTAACATCATGAGATCAACTAAATGTAATCTAATGGAGAAGTCTAAGTAGTTGCAGCTTGAGCAAGCACAGCATCATAGCCATATCCCTGATTCGTGAATTTCCCTTCAACATATTTGTGCTCACACAATTACCTTTGGACTCACTGAGTCTCTTCTCACTTACAGTCCTGCATGATTGTACCTAAATATCCTTATGTATTTGAGTAATTTAGGGAAATGTGTGAGCCATACACTGTTGCTATGAGAAGAAAAAAAGATGGCACAATTTTAAGTTAAAAAGAGGCAAAATTCACAATCTTGACTGTGTTGTGGTTTAAAATTGGATAAAGAACCAATTTAAGGCTTTGGAAATAGTTTTCTTATGCAGCTGACAGAACTCAAAATGGTCTCATGTTTTTAAATCAAATTTGACAGGTGATTAATCTGTAATAAGTGCTAATTAAAATGGCTTGGAAAATGGTTTTGAAAAGTATATTAAAACATAGCTGAAAAGCTATATCTGAAAATCACCTGAGCATGAGCACTTCAAAATGCAAATGATGACACCAACTCATTGACAAATGAAGTGTAAGCAATGTGGGTACAAAGAAAGATTATTCTGGTTCAAAGTAATGAAAAGGTAGCTGGAATGATCCATTCCAGACACTTAATTCTTGCAGCACTAATGAGTCCTCAATTAAAAGCTTTACAACTCAAGCAGTTCTCATCAGGGAGAGCAATCATTATGTAGCGTATAATAGAAAGACTCTAGTCAAGCAGATGGTTAGATCAGCCGTCAGAACAACTGCTACTATTGAGTAAGGATACTTGGTATCTTCCACTTAATGTTTTTAGACAATTCATAACTGATCAAATTTCGAAGAGGTTCCAAAGAAGTATGAATTTTAGAGAGGAACAAAATAGAGTCCAATTTTCTAGAAAGTGTCTAAAGTGAAAACCAGGATTCTGCAGACAGGTGATGAAAAAGTCTGTGTTAAATTAAGTAAAACAATTTTAATGAATGCAGGATTTCTCTGAGGCTTTAATATACATTGTGAATTGAAGACCAAAACTGTCTACTTTCACACTCAATCTGGACACTGAGAACCAAAATCACATCTTACTGTCTATATTAACATGACTTTGCTATTTAATTGTCTTCATTAGCATTTCTTTTCTCTTCCAGCACTGCCCTGCCCAGGCAAACGGTTTGATTGTTCATTACAGGAAATTTCTCACCCAAAGGAAAGCATCCAACAGACAGTTTTGGGTCCTAAGATTGTTTGAATTCTCCCCTCAAAATCCTCACCTTGCTGCTTCCACCAAGCCAGGACTGTAGTATCATGATTCTTAGTCAACCCTAGTCAAACGCCCACCCTGAAATATCTACTGTAAACCAAATTTCCAATTCTTAATAAATTCTGTCCTTATCTTGCCCCTCCGGGACATAGCTAAATCTTTG
This sequence comes from Equus quagga, assembly GCF_021613505.1. Lineage (NCBI taxonomy): Eukaryota > Metazoa > Chordata > Mammalia > Perissodactyla > Equidae > Equus > Equus quagga. The sequence continues at coordinate 39,185,992 of NC_060276.1, forward strand.
CAATGGTGTCTAAGCAATAAACCCAACTATGTCTTATCTATAAGTCGCATTGGTGATATGTGGGGAGACTTCATGATAGAATCTTCAAGAGGATGGTATAGGGCACATTACTTTCTAAATTTATTTGATCAACCCCCCAACATATGCATGCATGCATATGTACACGAATGTGTGTCCACGTGTGTGCGTGTGCACATGTAAGTGTATAATACTTTGCACATTCACGCATTTTGAGAAAGGCTGATATAGTGGAAAGGATCTTGGACCAAGATCAGAAAACCTGTGTTTCTGTTTCTAACTACTTGTGTTTTTTGGGTGAATCCTCTTCTTATCTGGGCCTTAACTTTGCTCACCTGTAAATGAAATGATAGGACTGATGATCTCTGAAAGCATGGTTGATTATTAATCTTTTTTTCTACCAGAGCACTCATGGTGAAAGATGTACAGATCCCTGAGTTGCAGCCTAAGCGAAGCAGGTTGTAGATGATAAGTAGAGCACTTTAAAATAATATTAATTATACCATCTTACACTTTAAATTTTGCTAGGTTCTTTTGCTTACATTCTTACTGAATCCATAAAATAACCCTGAAATATAGGTGAAGGAGATGGTTATTTCCCTCTTTTTGGAGATGGGGAAAGAGTTTCATAGAAGTTAAGTAACTTGCTTAAGGTTACACAGTAGAAGAGCCAGAATCTAGCACAGATTTTCAGATTCCAATTCTTTCTCATATTGTTTTCATCAAGATAAATTCTTCCTTTTTATTACTGATATTAATATCAGAACCTGGCATACTGGAGGCATATAATAAATCTTTCCATTTCATTTTTTACCTAATAAATTCAACATATTATATTTTTTAAATTTGAGGTATACAGCATGTTACTTTCATACATTTATATATTGTAATATGATTGCCATTGAAGCAGTATTTAGCACATTACATCATTTGTGACAACATGGATGGAACTTCAGCAAATTATGCTAAATGAGATAAGTCAGACAGATTCTAATTCTTTATCTTTTCTCCTCCCCTCAAAATTTAAACATATTGCCACTCTTTGCCTACCAAAGACCTGTTAAATTCAGTGTCCTCTTCATTTCTTCTTTCTTCTTTCATTTGTTCATTCTTTCTTCATTTTCATTCAACAGGTACTCATTATTTGTTCATTCCTTTTTCTTGACTTTTCTACCTTATTCAACACTGTTAAGCATCCCCTTCTCCTCATTCTCTCTCAGTTCTTTGCTACTAATCTGTCCCCTCCTCTGGCTATTTTCCCTCAGACCCCCTAAAATGTGTTTCCCTAAACTCTGACTCTGACATTTTTCTGTTCTCTCTCTCTGTTTTGCCCTTTGGCAATTTCATTTTACTCTAAGCCTTCAAATTATTATACCCGTGTGGATAACACCCAAATTTCTCTTTCTAGTATAAGAGAAATATAGATAAAATGCTACAAAAGCTTGAATAAACTAATAGTCACTTCCAGATTTTATTTTGTTTTTTAAGGGATGATAAAGTGGGAATCAGACATTTTCTGGTAGTGAGGTAGCTTTTGAGTGGGGCTTTAAAGTCTGGAGTAGGATTTGAATATGCAGAAATGGTAGGAAAATTTTCCAATAGAGGAAACAGGATGAACAAAAACCATTGGTGAGAAATGATAGAGCATGTGTAGGAAACAGCAAGCATTTCAGTTTACATTATAAAATGAATGAATGCAGTAGTGAGAATCGATGTTTGCTGAGATTTGGGGAGGCGGGTCTTACATGATAGCCATGGAGATTTTGACTATATTTGAGCTGGAGATACTAGCAGAACAACTGGGTTGAAACATCCAGTAGGGAGCTACATATGTGAAATTCAAATTAGGGAGAAAATTCACCACACTACATTTACAGTGTTATAACTAGTTGTCACTTGGTTTCTCGAGAGAATGATCTGTGGACATTTCATATTAATTACCTACCTCATCCTCAGCATTTAGTGCAGTACCCTGGAGTCAATAAAGGACCTGGAGTCAACAAAGGAATAAATGGTGCCTACTAAATTACTGGCAAATTTCCCTTTCAAAACACTCCTGATCTTTAATTTCTATGACCTTACACAACATAATTCTTGTGTCTGGTGGAAAGAATTCTAGTATGAAAATCTAGAGCCCAATTTCAAGTGTTCTACCAATACTATATCTCCTCTATGTCTGAACTCCTGTTCAACCCTCCAATCTGGGTCAGGTGCACCTCTGAAATATTTCAGGACTCTATGCAAACATCTATCACACCACTACGCACTATGCATCTTAATTATTTATCTGCTTTTCTGTGTCTTCTACTGGGCTGTGAAATCTTTCCGGAAAAAGACTATGTATTTATTTCTGTATCCCTAGGCATGTATTTAGGACACAGTTGGCACTAAAAATATCATCCAGTGAATGTAGGAATAATTGTTCCAATGTCTGTTTTAAATATCACTACTCACTCTTGCATTTACTGCATTTATCATTTCCTATGTGCACGACACCCTAATTAGTATAGCGTGGTATCAAATTCTGTCCTCAAATAGCTTTTCATCTACTAGGGGAGATGTGACCTGTACAAAAAATATATATACAAACTAAAAAGGTCAACTAGACAATTTCTAAGCAGGTACTTTCACTGCCCCCTAAGTCTTTCATTGCAGCCAGGTGTCTGACATCCTTGATATTCAACACCTGGAGGATTCCTGACTTCTCCTCTGGATGTCATGCCATCTTGTAATTATGGACTAAGTTTCCCCTGTGTTCTGGGGCTGCTGTCAAAGTCAGCTCTGAATAACTTACTGTGACTGTTGAAAACAGTGCAGCAAGTTCAGAATGATGGATTAAATTAAAAATCCCTGCCCAGTGCAAGAGGAATAAAGCTCTTTCTTGCCAAATCACTGCTGCACAGGGTTACTTGCTGTCTAAATAAACAATATGCTCTCGATGAGAACATGGTCTGGCTGGGAAACACTATCACAACCAGCTGTCCCCAGATCCTGAATCACATATTCAAAGGAAAATGTTTGAGGTTACATGTTATTTATTCATATCCATTTTCCCCTCCTTCCCCTGACTTGTGGGCTTTGAACTTCTCTCAGAAACACACTATTACACCTTATAAACTTCTAAACTCTACTGACAATTCCTCAAGTTCTCTAGGAATAGATTTTCTGTGAATCCAGCACAACTCAGAAACTGCTCTTTTCACATATACTAAAGCAAGTCACAAGGATAAAGGTGTAATTCTTATAGATTTATATGATATTTTCCCATTTACTTTTACCAGGTAAGCTAGATTCATTTCCCTGATGCCAAGTCACAAAACAGATGTCAGGTGATTCAGATAACAGCTGTTCCACTCTCCACTCCTCCTGCTCACAAGTTCCTGGTTTTCTTTTCTACCACCCCTAACAGGAATCTCTGCCCAGTCAAGACAGTCTTATGTAACAACCATAGCAAGTCTTTTCTTCCTTCTCAGCTGATTTAAAAATTGCAAGGACAGCTCAGATCCTTGGGACTCATGGAAAATTCCCTTGATCACTCAAGCCTCCAGTGAGCTCCCAAAACAATTATCATCTATTGCATTCCAGTCAAGCTCCATCTTGCTAATCCCTGACCTGACAGTTGGTTAACTTTTTTTTTTTTTTTTGCCGCCAATCCTCCTCTTTTTGCTGAAGAAGACTGGCCCTGAGCTAATATCCATGCCCATCTTCCTCTACTTTATATGTGGGACACCTACCATAGCATGGCTTGCCAAGAAGTGCCGTGTCTACACCCGGGATCCGGACTGGCGAACCCCGGGCCGCCAAAGTGGAACATTAACTGCTGCACCACCGGGCCGACCCCAGGTTAACTTTTTATAAGGCCTAAACGTCCAAGTCAGAAAATACTCTAATATCTTCACTGATCTTCCACCTCAGTAGCGGAGCTGGCAAATGAGCATACAAGAAGATGCTAGAGTAGTCCAATGATAAACAGAGATTTCTAACCTGGGTTCCAAGACACTATGAACATCCTACAATTACATGCACATTTTTCATCTTATGGACATTATTTTCTCTGCCGGGCTGCACAGTCTTTATTAGATTCTCAAAATGATCTGTGATGGCCAAATAGTTAAGAAATATAGGAGTTTATATCTCCTGGCCTTAAGAGGAAAGTTTTTGTCTGTGGTTCTGCCTTTAGCTGAAAAGAAGCTATGATCAGTGAACATACTTCCTTTCTGATTTCTCAGGGACTGTGAAGGAGAAAATGGTTACCAATCCATGGATGTCCCTAAAGCAAAGAACTCTGTTCAGAGCCTAGGGGAAGCATTATTCTTATCATTATTATTTATTTTTTCCTGACATGTTCATAGTGATGGATAATTTACAAAGCTCCCCTTATGCACTACAACCATTCCTATCCTAATTGTCCTTTCTCCCACCTCTCCTGCTCCTCAACATTGATTTGATTGATTTGCTCTAGGAGGATCTGCCCTCAAGGCTGACAATGGTTAAGGATTTAAACAAATTAAAGAAAGGAGAACCTTTGTTTACAGTGGCTTACTAGTGCAGCTGGTCCTTAAGGAACTTAGTTAGGTAGAACCGTCAAGAAAAACTTCTATTAACACTTTGTTTCCTTTTTTTTTTCCTTGAGGAAGATTAGTCCTGAGCTAACATCCATGCTTATCTTCCTCTATTTTATATGTGGGATGCCTGCTACAGCACTGCTTGATAAGAGGTGGGTAGATACAAACCCAGGATCTGAATCGGCGAACCCAGGGCCACTGAAGTGGAGTGTGTGATTTAACCACTGCACCACCCAGCCGGCCCCAACACTTTGTTTCCTTTTTGTGGCTATCCTCATCACACCGCACAACAGTAGCTTCTCCTCAAAAGCCTCTTTTTATTGCCTACGTAGCCGGACACCCAATTCTTCTTAGGAAATACTCACTGATGGTAGATTGATGTGGGTTTAAATAAAAAGGGTGGTTTTTGACTCATCACTTTTCTGACAATCCACAGACTCGCAGTTAGTGAACATTAGCCTTCTCTATTCTATTGTCATTTTCTATAATTTGATAAATAATCTAAATTAGATTTGATGAAGTCAGCTTAAACTTTCAAACATTACTGGTTTCAATCTAGGGTACGGCTAGAAAATTAAAAGTTTATACACATGCCTACATGCCTGCCAGCTGTTTTGTTGCCTCCTACTTAATTCCATCATTAACTGTTACTGTCAACAGAAAAGTCAGATATTCTTGTTCCCTCTGTTCTTAAATTTTCATCACTCCTTAACAGAATACCCAACACATGCCATAAACAATGATTTAGAATTGTTAACAAAGCCTAATACTTTAATGAAATTAAGTGAGGGAAAGGACTAGAAAAGTGCTAGATTGGTGCTTCTGGCAAGGAGTAGAGTTAGAAGTGATAATCTCATCCTGCATGTCAAGTGGCCCAAACCCTAAAGGTAAACGGAGTTGTCAGGTCCTGAATGAATTAGTATGAATGATTTAGAAACTATTCACAGAACTGTTTAGGAAAAATGAGCTGTTACAGTTTTGGAGGAGAGCAATTCCCAGTCAAGAATGATATTCAGCCTTGGGTAGGCCTTCCTCTGAGGGCATTTGCCCAAGAAAATTCATTTTTTGCAATTGATAGAATTCAGTATATTTTGAAAAAACACATTAAACAACATAATTATATCAAAGCACTACATTACTGAGCACTCAGTTTTTTGCACCCAAGTGTCTTGGAAAAGCCCTATAAGCCAATATAGGGCTAGCTGAAAAGTTTTTAAAAAATACGGTCATTTGGTTCTTTTGCCTACATGTTAGTATAAAGAAAAAAAAAGGTCTGGCACTGCTGGATTTTTTTCTCTGATTTGTTTCTGGATACTGTCTGATCCTAGTTTGAAGGACGACTCTTATTACTCGAATTTTCTGAAATTGTTCTCATCTCATGAATTTTATTATTTTCAGTAAATATGGTGTGTTAAATAAATAACCAAATGTGATTTTATTTTTACAACTTTGTAAGACTTCCCACATAAGTAAATTCACAAATCAGAAAAAAAATGATGCTAAAAATGTATTCTAATTTTTGGTTCAGAAAATATGGTTATTAATACATCACTGGATCTGAGGGAATTAAGAAAAGAAAAGTCATAGTTGAAGTATAACTTTGGCCTCCATATTTCCAAAAGATATAAAAGCTTATCTACAGGAAAAACACCAGGAAAATATCACCTTGTGGACTCAGAGAGACAGATCTGCTGGAATGGAACGTACCAACAAAGTCTAGGGCTACTTCTTACCACTGACGTGAGCTCAGTAAGGAACTACAGAGAGAGTCAACAAAGATGGCAAGGAAAAGTTCAGGGCCAGATGGCTTCACTGATAAATTCTACCAAACATTTAAAGGAGAACCAACATCAGACTTTCTCAATCTCTTCCAAAAATAGAAGAGGAGGGAACAATTCCAAACTCATTTTATGAGGCCAGAATTACCCTAATTCCAAAGCCAGAGAAGAAAACTACAAAAAAAATTTACAGGTCAATATCCCTGATGACTATAGATGCAAAAATCCTCAACAAAATATTAGCAAACCAAATTCAATAATACATTAAAAGGATCAAACATCATGTTCAAGTGGGATTTATTCCAGGGATACAAGGATGGTTCAACATCCACAAATCAAGCAATGTGATACACCACATTAACAAAATGAAGGCTAAAAATCATATGATCACCTCAATAGACGCAGAAAAAGCATTTGACAAAATTCAATATCTTTTCATGATAAAAACTCTCAATAAACTGAGTATAGAGGGAATGTACCTCAACATAAAATAAGCCATATTCGACAACCACACAGCGAACACCATACTCAATGGTGAAAACCTGAAAGCTTTTCCTCTAAGGTCAGGAACAAGACAAGGATGCCCACTCTTGCCACTTTTACTCAACATAGTATTAGAAGTCCTAGCTAGAAAAATTAGGCAAAAGGAAACAATTAAAAGGAAACCAAATTGGAAAGGAGGAAGCAAAATTGTCTCTATTTGCAGATGGCATGACATTATATATAGAAAAACCTAAAGATGCCACCAAAAAACTTTTTAATAAACAAATTTAGTAACATTGCAGGATACAAAATCAATATACAAACTCAATTGTTTCTATATACCAACAATGAATCAGAAATGAATGAAAGAGAAATTAAGAAAACAATCCCATTTATAATATCATCAAAAAGAACAAAATACTTAGGAATACATTTAATCAAAGAGGGGAAAGATCTGTACACTGAAAACTATAAGAGATTGATGAAAGAAATTGAAGAAAACATAAATAAATGGAAAGATATCCTGTGTTCATGGATTGGAAGAATTAATATTGTTGAAATGGCCATACTACCCAAAGTGATCTACAGATTCAATGCAATCCCCATCAAAGTCCCAATGGCATTTCTCACAGAAATAGAACAAACAATGCAAAATTGGTATGGAACCACAAATGGCCCTGAATAGTCAAAGCAAACTTGAGAAAGAAGAACAAAGCCAGAGCCACCACACTCCCTGATTTCAAGCTATGGTACAAAGCTATAGGAATCAAAAGAGCATGGTATTTGCATAAGAACAGACACACAGATAATTGGAAGAGAATGGAAACCTATAAATAAACCCATCCATAAACGGTCAATAAATTTCTAACAAAGGAGCCAAGAATATACAACGAGGAAAGGGCAATCTCTTCAATAATTGTTGCTGGGAAAACTGGACAGCCTAATGCAAAGGGATGAAACTGGACCCCTATCTCATACCATTCACAAAAATCAACTCAAAATGGATTAAAGACTTGAATGTAAGACCTGAAGCCATAAAACTCCTAGAATAAAACATGACAAGTAAGCTCCTTGACTTTAGTCTTGGCAATGCTTTTTTGGATATGACACCAAAAGCATAGGAAACAAAAGCAAAAATAATCAAGTGGGACTACATCAAACTAAAAAGCTTCTGCACAGCAGATGAAGCCATCAAGAAAATGAAAAGACAACCTATGGAATGAGAGAAAATACTTGCAAACTATATATCTGATAAGAAGTTACTATCCAAAATGTACAAAGAACTCACATAGCTCAGTAACAATAAAAACAAGTAATTTGATTAAAAAATGGGCAAAGGATCTGAATAGACATTTTTCCAAAGAAGACAAACAAATGGCCAATAGGTACATGGAAAGCTGCTCAACATCACTAACTATCAGGGAAAAGCAAATCAAAACCACAATGAGGGGCCAGCTCCGTGGCCGAGTGGTTAAGTTCACGTGCTCCACTACAGCGGCCCAGGGTTCGGATCCTGGGTGCGGACATGGCACTGCTCGTCAGGCCACGTTGAGGCGGCGTCCCACATCCCACAACTAGAAGGACCTGCAACTAAGATATACAACTATGTACGGGGGGTGGGGAGATAAAGCAGAAAAAAAAAAGATTGGCAACAGTTGTTAGCTCAGGTGCCAAACTTTAAAAAAAAAAACACAATGAGATATCACCTTACACCTGTTAGAATGGCTATTATCAAAAAGACAAGAGATAGCAAATGCTACGGAGGACATGGAGAAAAGCAAACCCTTGTGCACTGTTGGTGGGAATATAAACTGGTACAGCCACTATGTAAAACAATATGGAGGTTCATCAAGAAATTAAAAACAGAACTACCATGTGATTCAGCAATCCCACTTCTGCGTACATATATCAAAAGGAAATGACATCATTATCTCAAAGAAATATGCGTCCTCCCATGTTCACAGCAGCATTACTCACTTTAACCAAGGTATGGAAACAACCTCAGCATCCATGGATGGAGGAATGGATAAAGAAAATGTGGTAGGTATATATATATATAATGGAATATTATTCAGCTTTGATAAAGAAGGAAATCTTGTCATTTGTGACAACATAGATGAACCTAGAGGACATTATGCCAAGTGAAACAAGCCAGACAGAGAAAGACAAATACTGCATGCTATCACTTATAGGTGGAAACTGAAAAAAAAAAAAACTTGAACTCATAGAAAGAGAGAGTAGAAAAGCAATTGCTGGGGCAGGGAGGGTGGAGGAAATAGAATTTGGTAAAATAGTACAAAATTTCTGTTATAAGATGTACAAGGTCTGAGGATCTAATGTATAGTTGACAACACTATATTATATAAATGAAATTTGCTAAGAGAGTAGAATTTTAATGTTTTGACCAAAAAAAGGAGGTAAACTAGAGAGGTGATGTGTTAATCAACTCATTGAGGAGAATCCTCTCACCAAGTATATGTATATGAAATCATCAAATTGTACACTTTAAATATCTTGTAATCTTATTTGTCAATTATACCTCAATGTTTTTAAGTTACACATACACACACAAAGAAACCACAGAAAAAAGGTGACAGGCCCATGTCCAATTATAATATCTTTCTTGAGAGTTGATTGGAGCAAATTTAACAATCTATGAAAACAAAAGCTGCCTGTGACCATTTTTCACTCAAAAATTCATTTGATATTGCACTGAAAATAGGCAGAAAAGACTTCAAAAGTTTGGAGTTACAATCTTTAAGTATTTGCCTCACATAGAGTATTTTAAAGTTAGTTTCACTTAAATTTTTAGTTCCTCTGTTAGCTTTTACTGAAGGAGCCAACCACCCGAAAAAGGACTTGTACACTTGTGGTATGTAGCATATAAATATATGGGAGTTAGGTTTCAGAAACATAAAATATATTCCTTGTAATAAATTCAGTTAAGCATGAGATATTAACAGTCTTATCCACTTGAATGTTTATTTCAAGATGTTTGATATAAAAAGTGATAGCTTTTTCCTAATTATTGTGCTAAACAGAAAATGCTAAGATAGTCATTCTCAAAGTTAAAGCAGAAATATATATACTTTTTCTAGTTCACCTGGCTTCTAATGAGGCCCAGTTCATGAGTCCAGTTGTTATAGAAACCAATCAGCTTCCCTCTGGTCCATCCTTACGTTGTCTCAGTCTGTAATCTTGATCTGGGTCAATGAAACGCTGCCTATTTGTTATGGAGGGGACACAAGTAGGTGGGTGGGTGGGTGCCTCAAAAAAAATTCTTTATGGCTAGAACAACAAGTCAAAGCACATGCCCTACTGAGGCTAGGTCCATAGAGCTCCTTCTGTACATATAGGACAGCACAAAATAGTCTGCTAAAAAGCATTTTTCTAGGAAATTCCTCCCACCTATCAAGAAGCAAGCCCCAAGAATAACTGCTGCAGAAATGAAATGACCAAAAATAGACATCATTCATACTTACGATGTCCTTGTGAACCTGGACCTACAAAGCTGAAGCAATGGAAAACAGTTATCTCAACATGATAAATGATCTTTCCTAAAATCCTAAAGGCTGGTTAAACAGAACCAGTGAAAAATATGAAAATGCTTATAAATGAAATGATGTCTATGATTTGCATGCCTTACAAAGTTCAATTAGATCTTGATTTGCATCCACTGTCTATGTGAATGTGAGTGGTCAATTTTAGTAGTGTATCTGATCAATGTGGCTGAGTAATCTGCATTCTCTATGTCATATCGACAGAGTAGTTTGCTAAATGTGCTCTCTATATTAGTTCCTCTTCCAGCACAGTGCAGTCTACCCACAAGATAAGGTGCATTAGTTATCTACTGCTGCTATAATAAGTTATCAGAAAATTAGTGGCTTAAAATTTCACAAATTTATTATCTTTTTAGCTTTATTGAGGTAAAATTGATATAAAAAAGTTGCTCACATTTAATGTTTACATTTTGACGAGGTTGAACATATGCACACACTCGTGATACTATCACCACAATCAAGGTACTAAACATATCCATCACCTCCAAAAATTTCCTTATGCTCTTTTTCATTTTGTTTGTTGTGGTAAGAGTACTTAACATGAGATTTAACCTCTCAACTTATTTAAAAATTCACAATACCGTATCGTTAACTCTAGGTACTATGTTGTACAGGAGATCTCTAGAACTTATTCATCTTGCATAACAGAAACTTTATACCCAATTCCCCATTTTCTACCTCCCCCATCCCCTGGCAACCACTATTCTATTCTCTGCTTCTATGAGGTTGACTCTTTCAGATACCAAATATAAGTGGAATCATGCATATTTGTTATTATATGATTGGCTTATTTCACTTAGGTCCACCCATGTTGTTGCAAATGGCAGGATTTCCTTCTTTTTAATGATTGGATAATATTCCATTGTATGCACATGCCACATTTTCTTTGTCTATTCATCTGTCAATGGACATTTGGGTTGTTTCTACATCTTGGCTATTGCAAATAATGCTGCAGTGAACATGAGGGTGCAGATATCTTTCTGAGATCCTGATTTCAAATATTTTGGATAAATACCCAGAGGCGAGAGTGCTGGATCATATGGTAGTTCTAGTTTTAATTTTTTTTTTTTGAGGAAGATTAGCCCTGTGCTAACTGCTGCCAATCCTCCTCTTTTCGGTGAGGAAGACTGGCCCTGAGCTAACATCCATGCGCATCTTCTGCTACTTTATATGTGGGACACCTACCACAGCATGGCGTGCCAAGCAGTGCCATGTCTGCACCTGGGATCCGAACCAGTGAACCCTGGGCCACTGAAGCAGAACGTGTGCACTTAACTGCTGCACCACTGGGCCGGCCCCTAGTTTTAATTTTTTGAGGAACATTCATGCTGTTTTCCTAATGGCTGCACCATTCTACATTCCATTGACAATATACAAGGGTTCCAATTTCTCCACATCCTTATCAATACTTGCTATTGTCTTTTGAGGTTTTTGTTTTTTAATAATAGCCATCTTAACAGGTGTGAGGTGACATCTCATTGTGGTTTTGACTTGCATTTCCCTGATGATTAGTGAGGTTGAACACCTTCTCATATACCTGGTGGCCACTTGTGTGTCTTCTTTGGAGAAATGAGTATTCAAGTACTTGGATCGTTTTAAAAATAAGGGTATTTATTTTTTGTGAGACTTTTGTTTTTGCTATTTAGTTGTAGGAGATTCTTATATATTTTGGATATTAATCCTTTATCTTCAGATAGCGGGTTTGGAAATATTTTCTCCCATTCCATAAGGTTGCAAATGTATCTTACAGTTCTGTAGGTCACAAGTCTGACATGGGTCTCACTTGAGCTAAAATCAAGGTGTTGGCAGGACTGTCTTCCTTTCTTGATGCTCTACAGGACAATCCATTTCCTTTCCTTTTCCACCTTCTAGCAGCTGTCACGTTCCTTGGCTAGTGGCCCCTTTCCTCCATCTTCAAGGCCAGAAACAGTGAGTTGAATCCCCATCACATTACATCACATCACTCTGTCCTATTCTGCCTCCTTCTTCCACTTTTAAGGACTCATAACTATATTTGGCCCACCCAGATAATATAGGATAATTCCAGCTGCAATCTTAATTCCCCTTTTTCACGTGAGGTAACATAGTCACAGGTTTAAGGGATTAGGATATGGACATCTTTTGAGGGAGGATGAGTCTACCTACCACATGGGGTAAAGTTCAGTGCTACCAAAGACAGAATTCATTTCATTTTCATATGTTACCAAACTCAGATCTAGCTTTTTGTAAGGTGTGATGGGTGAGATGTTGGGGGGTATAACACACACATGTACACAAAGGCACTCATCACACACACACATACACAAACACACATACACATTTTCACATAAATTATTCCATGGTAAAACATGTTTAGGAAATGATGACTTAATCAAAACTCAATAGGTCTCTTTATTACAAGATATTGCAGAGACTTTTATGGACCACTGTTCACTATAAAACTGCAAGATGGAGAGAGGGTATGGGGCCTTTCTCAAGCTTAACTGATTATAAAACTCTTGTTCATAAGTGTATCTTGCTGGACTAGTGAGAAACACTACCCTAAGGTTTTCGACATCTAGTTCCAGTTGCTCTTAGATACCAGTAATAATAAGGTCAACTGGACAGCAGTCCAGTAAGTCTAGTCTGTGGCTACAAACTAACCTAATGATTGATCTTCCCCCTTTGAAATGTTTTTCATTGGTTACTTGCTCACTGCTCACTGTCAGTAGAACTTAGAGACATCAAGCATGTTAACTCATGACAAATTCTGTTATTTTCTGTTATCCAGAGGCTACTAACGAGGCCCAGTTGTTATAAAGGCCAATCATCTTTCTAGTCTATGCTCACAGTCATTGTCCCAGTCTATATTACTCATGTTGGCCAATGAAAGGCTGGCTTTTTGTCATAAGTTTCTCGAGCTTTTTCCACGGTTGGTTCATTCCTTTCCTTCAGTTCTCAGCCTAAATGTTACCTTTTTAGTGAGGTCTTTTTTGATCACTCCATATGGGTACTATGGGGAGTAGTCTTCCCCAGTTCATATCATACTATCTTTCTCTTTTCCTTCATAGGATTTATCAGAATCTGTGGATATCTTATATATTTGTTTGCTTACCCAATAACTCTCTCTTTCCCCAACTAATGTAAGTTCTACGAGGGCAGGGACTTTGTCGGTCTTGTTTACTGCTATATCTCCAATGCTTAGAATTGTGCCTGACACAAAACAAGCAATCAAGAAACATATGATAATTGAATGAATGAATCCCTATTTTATGAATTAGAAAGAAAAAGCTGAGTTACTGAGACAAAACTAGTCGCTTAGTATCACCAAGCCTCTTTGTGACATAGCTAGGACCATATCCCTTGTCTCCTAATGTTTAGTGAAGTGTTCTTTGTTTTATAGAACGTAATTTGCTACTAGTCCGTCGATCTACTGTGAGTCAGTTGGTCATTACTAGTCAATACTTTCCCCCACCGCTCTGAGAATGAATCTGTGAGCATTGGTGCTTAATCAATGAATAAATTTCCCACTGTTGGACACAGGTAGACAGCAATGGGAAAGTTCATATTTATTCCTTTTTATAAGTCAGCAGTAAAGAAATGCTTTCCTTTTTTCTTTCCTGCCAGCAGCTGAGGGACCTTCTGTAGGTGGCTCCACAATAATTCTTTCCAATTTCTGAAGCCTAGGAGCATCTACCGAGGAATTTCTTTTTTCAGAGCTGGCAAACATTAGCTACTTGAAGTAAACCTTATGCAAGTAGCAGCATGGAGGCAATATGAAATTCAAACACAGGTTTGCATTAATTTTGATGAAGGAGAAAGGGCTTGATGAGTAAAGCTAAGTGATGTGAATAATGCAGCCCTACATCTATGGTTTATGGCTGCCATTAGTTTTGGTTACTGTTTCAGAAATCAGTTACTTATGCTAATCTTGGCAATATGGTCTCTGAAAAGGACCCTGATGTTGAAGGGACTCCTAAGTATTGAATGGAATCTAACTCTGGGCCTCATACTGTCAATGTTGCTATATGGGGTCTAGAAGCAATAAAAAAATTATCCTTCTCCTATACTCAGGGAGCTTCTGGGTCTCATCCTTCCTTGGGGCAAAATAACGGAAGTTAACTTTGTAGAGGGGTCAGTGGCTGTTTCAGGCAGGAGTACATTGCAATAGAACAGAGGCTTTCAAAAGCTAACCTGCAGAGCCTTAGGGGATCTATGGCAATGGTTGGGCCCCAGTGGGATTGGGACCTCATTACAGATCTCCTCCTTCACTAAAGCTGCTTCCTCTCAATATGTTTTCATATTGGCCTTCAGCTTTAAATTGCTTCTGTAGAGATGGTTCCACTACTAAACGAAGAATACCACTGAGATAGATAATGATTCCCAACTTTTGTAAAGTCTACATTTTGATTTGATAACCTGTGCTTCTCTTAAGTATGTGCTAAATGGTTTTTCAATATTAACATTAAAATGAATTAAAATTAAATTTGTAATTTAAATTTTAGAAAATTCAGATAGCTAGAGATCCCTAAGAAAATTTCAAGACTAGGGTTGATAAGTGCAGCATTATCAAACCCATTTGCAAAATAGATCTAGAGACTGTCCATACATAGTAAAATTCCTTTTCAAAATTAACTCAAATATTAGTGAAACTTTAGTTATTATATTATTCATTTCTAGCATGCCCACCATCATCATGTGCACACTCTTTTAAATCAGATGTTCCCGTTGTGTGTGTATGGTGGAATAGAGGGGGAAAGGAGGGAGTAATAAGACAGACTTATCTTGGTTTTAATCCTTGCTTTGTAAAACAGTCTCATGATACATTGTTTTGACCTTCTCAGTATTTTATATTTTGATTTGATGGCCATTCCACCTCTTTTCCACAGTTCACTGAGGCTGTAAACAAGAAAAGATGTACAATGGCATACCCAGAAAATTATACATTGTTGAAAAGGTCAAAATAGTAGAGTCGAATGTTGTTATTTGTAATTTACAGAATATATGAGGCATTCAAATTCAAATAACTCATTCTCTTGACAGACAGAGTAAGAACAACATAAAATGGCACAACATGAATCCATTTGGGAAACAGGCAAAAGAAAATAAAACATAGCCAGAGCCCAATTTCTTTCTCGGCTTCTTAAGATGATGCTCCATTTACTTATTCTTCCACAAGCACTAGAAACCCATGAGGTTCCCTGGAAAACAAGTTTCATTTCCTTCAAATGTTAGCTTGAAAAATGTTGAAAGAAGGAAAATTCTAGAGTAGATCACATTTTGTTACACAAAGAGATAGCAGGAAAATAGTGTAAAAAGCACTGTCTGACTTGGGATAACTATACCTCAAATATGCACTAATTAGCTGGATGACCCTAAAGTGTCACTTTCCTTTTCTGGGCTTGAGTTTCTTCACATGCAAAACAACGTGATTGGACCAGAAATTCTCTTAGGGTCTCCCTAGTTCTAATATTCTGACCTCACATTTGATTTTGTGACTTATAATCCAAATCTCCTTCCAGAGTTTTCCACATTGGTAAATTTTTCCAAAGATTGCCACCAAGAATTATATGCAGGTAGTTTCTTCTTTCAAGAGGTAGAATCAATTTCCCTTCCCCTTGAATTTGGGCTCGCCTCGTGACATGCTTTGACCAACAGGATATGGTGAAGGTGATACCCAATCCAAGCCTAGTTTTTAAGATGCCTGGTATCTTTTGCCTGTCTCAGAAGAGATTCACTAAGTAAAGAAGCTTGGACTAAAAGTCAGTGACAAAATATGTGGAAAGAAAGAAGCTACATGGAGGAGAAATGAGGTGCTTCTGACAAAGGTCAAAACCAAGGCCCCAGAAATGTGAGTGAGGCCATGATGGGTGTTCCAAGTACAGCCAAACTCTCAGCTTAATGCAACTGCATGAATGACCACAGTCAAAATTATGCGCAGCAATGCAACTACCCAGCTGCGCACAGCATCATAGGAAATAATAAATAATTGATTTAAGCCACTGAATTTTGGGGAGTGGTTGTTAAAGAATAATAGATAATTGAAATGCCCAGTTTAGTAAGTGACATCTCAATTGTTCCAGTCAGAAACCTGGAAGACATTCATTACACTACCTTTTTTCTCAATACACCATAGTCAATCCATTACCAAGTTCACTAGACTGCAAGCTTCCTGAAGACAGGAAACATGTCTCTCTTGCTCACTACTGCATCTCCAGCACTTAACATAGTGTCTGAGACATAGAAGGTTAATTTAAGAGAAGTGCTATTGATCTTACTTCCACCAATATCTTAAACTCAGTTACCTTCACCTTTTGCCTAAAATACTGCACTATCCTTTTAACTAGGGCCCTCATTAAAAGAAGCCGGGTGAAGGCTATACAGGAACTCTGTGCTACTTTTGCAACATTCCTGTGAGTCTAAAATTATTTCAAAATCAAAAGTTAAAAAACATATATGTATGTATATAAATTACATCACAAGACTCCTTTGAGCAGAACCCTCCTATGAGGCTCTGCGTGATATAACAACTCTTTACCTCTCTGATGTCAATTCATGTCGTCCCTACTTCCATTTCCACAGATTACAATGTTCTAGCTACACCAGGTTTAAGTGCTTCAAATATTTCTGACTTTTTACCTTCTGCAGGACCTTAACATACGCCATTCCCTTTGCAAGAAATACACTCTCCTCAATTTTCACATGCCGACTCCTCATGCTTTAAGTCTTTCTAAACTTTCTGAAATCATGCATCTCTACCCATCCACAATCTAACTAATGTCCTCTCATCGAACTCTCTTCTTCCCATTCATAAGACTTAATCACAATTTGTAATTTTACATTCATGTAAAATAGTCATTTAATTTGCTTAACTTCTGTCTCACTTGTTAGATAATAATCACCATGAGAAAAGGACCCATATCTGTCTTTAAGCCACAGTGTTTAGAACAGTACCTATACATCACTAGCACTCAGTAAGTCTTTCTTGAATGAGTTGAGTCTAATGGACCTTTACTTAAAATACCTATTTGTATGAAGTACGATTTAAAATCTATGCAAATTAGAATACATTGGCAAAGGCCATGTGTGTAGACATGAATGAGCATCCTCAGTAAGAAAGAGAGGGTAAGAGGTTATTTTATGGCTTCGGACAGGACGAAAAGTAAACCATACCATACCACATGACCATACCAGCATGAAAATGACCTAGGGATCACAACAGAAGTAAATGTTACATCTTTATTTACTGTACCATAGTAATATTACATTTATTTATTCAGCACTTTTTGATCATCTATTGTCTGAACTGCCTATTACCTATACTGACTACACATGGCATATATGCTGGCCTGTACTAAGTGCTAGAATAAAGCACCAGATTACATCATATGTTTAGGCTGACAGTAATCCCAGTGATACACAGTAATACACAAATCTCACTCCTACACAGCAATAATTTAGAATCTACTTACAGGAAAACAATAGATATGTGTCAGCTATTTTGCTCCACTTCCCAAGCTACCCCTTTTCTCCACCATTTTTGGGACTAAGATAATAAAGGAACATAACTCTAAAATTACACTTGCTTACTATAACCACTTCGATCATATATACATACACTCAAGATTTAATTGGTCAGCTTTTGCTCTCCTCTGTGCTATGTTATAATGAAAGATTTTTATTTAATTTTTTCTGATCTATAAACTGATATTGATCCATAAATACAAACTCTATAAACACATCAGGATCTCAGAATTTTCCTGGCGATGAGGAAGTATTTCCGTCAAAGGAGACAGCTAAAATGAGTAAGCCCTAATGGCCCTAAGACAAGGAAAAAAACCAATACTTCGAATAAGGCCCAATTTGAAAGGGGCTTCATATATGAGCCAGCAATTCCTCTCCTGGACTTAGTAAGTTAGACTTGCAGGATTCAGCACTGAGGTCACAACTTATTTTTAGATAAGACTTCCCTGTAAAGATCTGCATGACATCTGCCTACATGCTTGTCTAATAGTATATCTTTCCAGAAGCCACTAATTACATTTAAACTCATATGTCCAGGCTTCCAAATGTTCAGATTTTAGTACAGCAAACTTCTCACTTTGGGACTGAAGATTTTACTTCTCATTCAGATGTTCATTATTATATGGATGTCAGTATAAGTAGGTGTGGTGTTACGGATTGAATTGTGTCCTCAAAAGGCTATGTACTTAACCCCTGGTACCTGTGAATGTGACCTTATTTGGAAATAGGGTCTCTGCAGAGTTGAGATGAGGTTATACTGGAGTAAAGTAAGATCTATAATCCAGTCACTGGTACCCTTATAAAAAGACGGAAATTTAGAGACAGAAAGAGACACAGACAGGCAGAGAATGGCATGTGATGACAGAACAGAGACTGGAGTGAAACATCTACAAGCTGAGAGACCAAGCATTACTGGCAACTACCAGAAGCTAGGAGAGAGACATGGAAAAGATTGTCCCTCAGAGCCTCCAGAAGGAACCAACACTGCTGACACCTTGATTTCAGACTTCTAGTCTCTGGAGCTGTGAGATAATAAATCTCTCTTGTTTTAAGCCACTCAGTTTGTGGTACTTTGTTACAGCAGACTCAGGAAATTAGTATATGTAGTAAGGCTAAGTGTGGGTATGGCATAGTAGAATGTAACCAGTCTGCTTATATAGGATACACCTACACAGGATGCGCCACTGTATTCATGTGGTAAATAGACACTGTGAGGTTCTTAGGCTCAGTTGGAACTGCTATGTCCTTCTGACTATCTAATACAGAAGCAGATTTCTTTCTTCTCTTATTTAGTAAACTGGAAATTTTGGTCTACTAAGACTGAAGAGAGTTAATATATTTCAAACATTACATAATGTAGTTGCCTTTCACTGATTGCAGTAGCCCAATTAATTCATTGGGAACCATTTCAAAAGCTCAATATTTGAAAACACCACCACATTCCCTGTGGAGAAGTACAAATAGATTAGGCAATTAAAATGACTGCATTAAAAAAAATTCTGATCCTTTCATTATGGACTGCTAATCCTGGATTTAAGATACGGCTCCGATTTAAGGGCTTGAGAAGTAAATGATCCAGAACATTCTTAGAGAGGGAGAAGAATATAGTGGAAAAGGTATGTTTTTCCATATTTCTGCTTTAGCTACACTTATCATGAGATCTCAAGGCTACTATTATTTATGGTTTCTGTGTTTCTGTATAATTTAAATTACTAGTACAGTTTGCAAATTCCAAGAAAATGTGCAGTTCTTGACCACAGAGAGCATTAATGAAAACAAAACCATTAGCTACTAAAGAGGAAATCAAAAGTTTAAGGCTATTCCCACACCACTGCCGCAAGTAGATAAAAGAGACCTTAAATCAGGTATTTGTTGTCATGCAGAGAAAAATTTTAAAAGATGGTTAGCTAACTGAATCCATAGTTTTAAAAAAAAAGTACTGAATTTGGTCAAAATGGTTTTTGTGGGTTGATAGGATCTAAAACTTGTCAAGATTTTTAAATTGGTAGCTAGCCCGGGAAATCTAGACACTATTAAGCCTATTTTCTCAAAGGCAGAAAATGAATGGTGTATTTATCACTGACCATGGAACAAATGATTACGGGGCTCTTTCATGTAGCAATTCCTGTGAAAAAGGTTTGGGGATTTAGCTGACCACAAGTTTAAATTCTGGCCAACAGTGTGATGTGGCTGCTGAATAAGCTCACACAATCTCAAGCTACATTTATAATAATAATGATACCTTCCATGAGTATGCTGTTTTACATTGTGAAAAGTGCTTTCATACAGATGATCTCATTTTACAGTGACTCGATTACAGAAAGTCAGTATCCTGTTCTCTACAAGAGTTAGGTCTCATTTCATGTATGGTCTCATATTTCAAGAAGTACACTGACACCTTTCATTAGATTATAGATTTTATTAGATTATATCTGGAGGAGAGTAGCCTTAAAAGTGTAAAGTTCCTATAAGAAATTACTAAAAACTGAAAAAATTTACCCTAAAGAAGAAAATTTTCTAGGAGAATTTGCTGCTTTCCTCAAATATTTGAAGGGCTTGATGGAAGAAAAATAGATTTACTCTGTCGTACTAAAAGAAGGAGATGATGGCTCAACATAAAGAAGAACTTGCTAGAATCATACAATAATTGAACAGGCTGCCTTGTGGAGATAGTGAGTTCTCCATTGTCATAGAAGACTCTTCTTCCAGACAATCCTCTTTTAGGGATTCTCCCAGAGGTATCCTTACATTGGGTAGGACTCGTGGACTGGGTGGGAACAGTCAGTGCTCACCCAGATCCATGTATCCCTCTACATTCTACAGCCTCCCTTGAAATCAGGTTGGTTACATAGCTGAACTCTGGACAATAAAATGCAGTTGGAAGTGGTGTACACTACTTCCTGTTCCGAGACCTAAAAACACTTTTGTGATCTCTCTCTCTCTCCCCCCTAGATGAACACAGAGGATCCAGCCGAAGGCTCTGAAAGGTCACTGGGAGACGGCAAAGCCACTATCATAGAAAGTCACCTGAACACTCAATTAGACTGTGTTAGCAAAAAGTAAACTTTTCTTTTTTTCTTTTTTCTTCTTCTATCCAAAGCCCCCCAGTACATAGTTGTGGGTGCTTCTTGTTCTGCTATGTAGGACGCTTCCTCAGCATTGCTTGATGAGCGGTGCTAGGTCCGTGCCCAGGATCCGAATCAGTGAAACCCTGGGCCACCAAAGTGGAGCACACGAACTTAACCACTCGGCCATGGGGTTGGCCCCAAAAGTAAACTTTTCTTATGATAAACTACTGTAATTTTGTGGTTATTTACTATATTGCTGAAGTTACTTATCCTTACTAATAAAATCACTAAGGTTCCTTCAACTTTAAAATTCTATGAAATACTATCAAGGTTATCTTCTAAAGTTGGATTTGGAAAGTATACAAAATTAATGGGAGGGCTGCAATGATGGATGTTGTCTTCTAAACAACAGCAAGGCTGTCTCCTAAAGTAAAGCTGAATTTGGAAAGTAAACAAAAAGTAATAGGAAAGCTGTAGCAACGGATGTTGCCAGCCACCTGGAAATTGATTCTCTCAGAAATTCATTCACCTGTTTATTCACTCATTCATATGTGCATATGTACATAAAACCAACATTCACTGACCATCAGGCACTGTGCTGATTTCTGGGGAAGAAATATTGAACAAAATATCTAAGTATCAAGTTCACAGTCTAGTAAAGAGAGAGATACACATCAACAAATAAAAGTATTATTAAAAGCTATACATACTGAGACAGAATTACAAGATTTTGTTGTTAGTGCCATCGAGTCGATTCTGACTCCCAGCGGCCCTGTGTACAGCAAGCTGAACTTTGTCTGGTCTTTTTTTTGTGCCATCCTCTCACCTTCCAGCACTATATCACACAATGCTCCATGGCTATTCATAGGGTTTTCATGGCCATTTTCTTTTTCCAGATGTGGGTGGCCAGGTCCTTCTTCCCAGTCTTGGTCTGGAAGCTTCACTGAAACCTGTCCACCATGGGTGACCCTGCTGGTATTTGAAATACTAGTGACATCTCTTTCAGCATCACGGCAACATGCAGCTGCCACAGTATGACAACCAACAGACAGGTGATGTGGTTCTCTGACTGGGAAATGAACCCATGCCGTTGCAGTGAGAGTGCCAAATCTTAACCACTAGACCACCAGGGGTGTCTATAAGATGTAGTAGGGATATTGAAAAAGGAGACATACATTCTTCTTGAGATTATGGATCAGTGATCAGGAAAGACATTATTAGGAGGTGATGCTAAATTCAATATTGCTATACAAAAAAATATTTGGCTGGTGATTGGGGATAGAGAAGGGCATGAGTTGCTGCACAAGTAAAAGTAAGGGAAATAGTTTTGTATAGTTGGAATAATGGATGCAAGGAGAAGACAGGACTGGAGAAGACAATGGCAGCCTGTAATCAAGGTAAAAAAATTTGGATTTTCTCTTCTAGGTAGGTAATGGAGAGTTATTGAAGCTATTTAATCAGGAGAGAGAGAGAAAATTTTTACATTTACATTTTACTGGTTATAGTGATAAAACTGATTGAAGGTGAGCAAGACTGGATGCAAAGAGACCAATTTGAATTGATTATAATACATGTCCCAGTGAGAAATATGGGAGCCTGATCTGAAGCTGTTGAAGTAAGGATACAGAAGATTCTAAGTAGGGAGAATCCTAAGCAACGTTGCATGATATATGACACGAGGTGGGGGGGGGGGTGCATTTTAAGCCTGAGATTTCTGGCTTGGAAGATCTCTGTTAGAACACTTCTCACCAACTGTCCTGTAACTTTTTGTTCAGGTAACAAATAAATAACATGTACCTACCTACTTAGCAAATCTTTCAGTGTACAGTGCAGTATTGTTAACTATATTCCCATTGTTGTACAGCAGATCTCTGGAACTTTTTCATCTTCCATGACTGAAATCCATTGAACAGCCATTCCTCATTTTCCCCTTCCCTCAGCCCCTGGCAACCATCATTCTACTTTCTGCTTCTAAGAGTTGACTACTTAGATACCTCATATAAGTGTAATCATGTAGTATTCGTCTTTCTCTGAATGGCTTATTTCACTTAGCATAATGTCCTCAAGTTTCGCCCACGCTAAAGCATATGACAGAATTCATATCCTTCTTTTCTTAAGGTTGAACAACATTCCATTGTATGTATATACCACATTTTCTTTATCCTTTCATCCCTCAATGGACTTTTAGGTTGCTTTCATACCTTGGCTATTGTGAATAATGCCGCAATAAACATGAGAGTGTAAATATTTCTTCAAGATACTGATTTCAATTCTTTTGGATAAATACTCAGAAGTGGGATAAGTGGATCAAATGGTAGTTCTATCTTTAATTTTTGTGTTTGAGGAAGATTAGCCCTGCGCTAACATTCGCTACCAATCCTCCTCTTTTAGCTGAGGAAGAGTGGCCCTGAGCTAACATCCGAGCCCATCTTCCTCTATTTTATATGTGGAATGCCTGCCACAGCATGGTTTGCTAAGCAGTGCATAGGTCTGCGCCC
The DNA here is from genome assembly GCF_021613505.1 of Equus quagga. Classification (NCBI taxonomy): domain Eukaryota; kingdom Metazoa; phylum Chordata; class Mammalia; order Perissodactyla; family Equidae; genus Equus; species Equus quagga. Next base: position 39,209,465 of record NC_060276.1, read on the forward strand.
AGGATCCAAACCAGCGAATCCCAGGCTGCCAAAGTGGAGCGTGTGAACTTAACTGCTATGCCACTGGGCCAGCCCCATCTATCCTTAAATTTTTGAGGAACAATTCATACTGTTTCTTATAGTGGCTGTACTATTTTACATTTCCAACAACTATGTATAAGGGTTCCCATTTCTCCAAATCCTCAACAGCACTGGTTATTTTCTGGGGTTTTTTGTTTGATGGTTGCTTTTGTTTTCTTTTGTTAGTAATGCATGCCCTAATAGGTGTGAGGTGATATTGCATTGGGGTTTTGATTTGCATTTCCTTGACGATTAGTGATGTTGAGAATCTTCTCATATACCTGTTGACCATTCATATATCTTCTTTGGAGAAATGTCTATTCAATTCTTTGGCCAATTTTTAAAATTGGGTGGGGTTTCTTTTGTTCTTATTGAGTTGTAGGAGTTCCTTATATATTTTGAATATTAATCCCTTATCAGAAATATTTTTCCAAATATTTTTATGCAAAATTATCCAAATATTTTTTCCCATTCTTTAGGTTGCCTCTTCACTCTATTGATTGTTTCCTTTGCTATGGGGAAACTTTTTAGTTTGTTGTGGTCCACTTGTATATTTTTACTTTTGTTGCCTGTCCTTTGGTGTCATATCCAAGAAATTATTGCCAATACCAATGTTAAGAAGCTTTTCTCCCATGTTTTCTTTTAGGAGTTTAAGTTTTTAACCCACTTTCAGTTGATTTTTGTGTAGGGAAAGGGTCAAATTTCATCCTCTTACATGTGGATATCCAGTTTTCCCAGAACATCTGTTGAAGAGACTATCGTTTCCCCACTGAGAAATCTCCACATTTTTTTGGAAGGTCATTTGACCATATATGCAGGGGTTTATTTCTGGGTTCTCTACTCTGTTTCATTAGTCTATATGCATATTCTTATGCCAGTATAATGCTGTTTTTATTGATTACTGTAGCTTTGTAGCATGTTTTGAAGTCAGAAAGTGTAATGCCTCAAGCTTTGTTCCTTTATCTCAAGATTGTTTTGGCTATTTGAGGGCATTAATTTTTCTTTAAATTTTTTCTAGATGTGTTTTTGGTCATTACTTTAATCTCCTTATTAGTTTTTATTGCTTTAACCTCCTTATTAAGTCTGACCAGATTTCCTATTTCTTTATGATTCAGTCTTGCTAGGTCATATGTTCCTAGGAATGTATCCATTTTTTCTAGGTTATCCAATTTGTTAGTGTATAATTATTCATAGTATTCTCTTATAATCCTTTTTTATTTCTGTGGAATCATATGTAATGTCTTTTCTTTCATTTCTGATTTTACTTATTTGAGTCTTCTCAAATATATATATATATATATATATATATATATAAAAATATGGTCAATTTTGCTGATTTTTTTTAAAAAACTTACTTTTGTTGATTTTTTCCTATTGTTTTCCTATGTGCTATTTCATTAATTTCCCCTCTAATCATTGTTATTTCCTGGCTTCTGCTAACTTTGGGTTAAGTTTGTTTTTTTTTTTTCTAGTTCTTTGAGGTGTACTGTTAGGTATTTTATTTGAAATATTTTTTCTTTTTAATGCAGGTTTTTATCACCATAAACTTCGCTCAGTACTGCTTTTGCTGCATCCTTTAAGTTTTGGTATGTTGTATTTTCATTTTTTTTATTTCAAGATATTTTTAAATTGCCCTTTTGACTTCTTCTTTGACCCATTGGTTGTTTAAGAGTGTGTTCTTTAATTTTCACATATTTGTGAATTTTCCAATTTTCCTTCTGGTATTTATTTCTAGTTTTATTCCACTGTGGTTGCAAAAGATGGTTGGCATAATTTCAACCTTCTTAAATTTGTTAAGACTTGTTTTATGACCTAATATGTGATTTATCCTGGTAAATGTTCCATGGCAGAAGAATGTGTGTTCTGCCAATGTTGGGTGAAATGTTCTGTATATGTCTGTTAGGTGCATTGGTTTATAATGTTGTTAAAGTTTTGTTTCCTCATTGATCTTCTGTCTGGATGTTCTATTCATTATTGAAAGTGGGCCATTGAAGTCCCCTACCGTTATTGTGTTGCTGTCTATTTCTCCTTCCAGTTCTGTCAATGATTGTTTTATATATTTGGGTGCTCTGATGTTGGATACATATATATTCATTGTTTTTATATCTTCCGGATGAATTGAACATTTTTTCATTATATAATGTCTTTCTTTGTATTTTGCGACATTTTTTTTACTTGAAGTCTATTTAGTCTGATATATGTATGGCTACTCCTACTCTCTTTTGGTTAACATTTGAATGGAATATCTTTTTCCATCCTTTTACCTTCTGCCTTTCTGTGTCCTTAAATCTAAAATAAGTCTCTTTTGGACAGCATATAGTTGTCTCCTGTTTTTTCTTTTTTTATCTATTCAGCCACTCTATCTTTTGATTGGAGAGTTTAATCCATTTTGAATTAAAGCAATAACTGATAGTCAGGACTTACTATTGCCATTTTTTAAATTGTTTTCTGTCTGTTTTGTAGCTTTTTTGTCCCTCTTTTCTTTTGTTGCTGTCTTCTTTTGCATTTTGTTGACTTTTTGTAGTGGCATGCTTTGATTCTTTTCTCTTTATCTTTTGTGTATCTACCACAGGTATTTTCTTTGTGGTTATCATGGAGCTGACATAAAACATCTTGAAGTTATAGCAATCTATTTTAGTTGTTAAGATAATAATTTAACTTCGATTGCATACAAAAATACTTTTATACTTTCCCTCCAATACTTTGTGTTATTGATGTCACAAATTACATCTTTTTATATTTTGATCCATTAACATAATTTTATACTTATATTTATTTTTATACTTTTGTCTTTTAATTACTATACCATAATTAAGTGATTTATGCATCATCATTACAGTACTACAGTATTCTACATTTGTCTATTAGTAACCCTTACCAGTGAGATTCACACTTTTACATGTTTTCATGTTTCTGTCTACTGTCCCTTCATTTTAACTTGAAAGATTGCCTTTAGCATTTCTTACAAGACAGGTCTAGGGGTGATGAACTCCCTCAGCTTTTATTTATGTAGGGAAGTCTTTATTTCTCCTTCATTTTTGTAGGGCAGTTATGCTAGATCTAGTATCCTTGGTTGGCAGGGTTTTTTTTCTTTCTTTCAGCACTTCAAATATGTCATTCCATTTTCTTCTGGCC